>NC_134914.1:17295517-17900775 GCF_051014615.1 Bombus vancouverensis nearcticus | reverse complement strand
GTTTTGAGCTGTGTAGACAATTTTGAAGCACGAATGGCGATTAATACCGCATGTAACGAACTTAATCAGAAGTGGTTTGAAAGTGGGGTATCTGAAAATGCAGTTTCAGGTCATATTCAATTTATTATTCCTGGAGAAACAGCTTGTTTTGCGGTGAATAAAAATAAAAATTAAAGTATAGGCAAAGCATTAAAGCTTAAACTTAATTTGTGAAAAATATCATTTTATTTCTAGTGTGCTCCTCCATTAGTAGTAGCAGAAAACATTGATGAAAAAACTCTGAAACGAGATGGGGTTTGCGCAGCATCTTTGCCAACAACTATGGGAATTGTTGCAGGCTTTTTAGTTCAAAATGCATTGAAGTATCTTTTAAACTTTGGCGATGTTACCTATTATTTGGGTTATAATGCTATGCAAGATTTTTTTCCTAAAATGATATTGAAACCAAATCCAAACTGTGAAGATAGGTATTGTAGAAAACATCAACTAGAATATGCGTTGAAACCAAAACCAGAACAAAAGATAGAGAAAACAGTCGAAGATAAGCCTCTTCATGAAGATAATGAATGGGGTAAGTAACATATGGAAAGATAAAATATTAGTACATGATTAACAAATTGATCTATTGCTTCATTGCAGGAATTTCTCTTCTTGACGAACAAGATCAACAAATGGATGAAAAATCTCAAATTAATCAAATTCCATCTGAATCTGATGCTAGTTTAGAGGAACTGATGGCACAAATGAAATCCATTTGAGTTTTATTCAAAGAGTTTCCAAGAATAGTAATAATATTTCATACGAATAGTAATATTATTTATACATTCCACTTATATTTTTTATACTATTCGTATCACACGTAAAAAAAAGAGATTAATATATGTCGCGATATTATATACAATATACAATATTGTACACATATGTACGGGTTATTCAATACAACAAATTTATTAAAGTTAGACATCAAAACGTTCGAAACAAAGATTTTGGCCCTCTTCCTCGTAATCCTCTCTAGTTACCAAAAGACTTGAAAATATTGGATCTTTTGAAAGTGTTTTACCACCGTGCCATGCATATGTGATTGGACTGGAAACAATATGTAACAGTAGAATATGTATTGAACATTGAAATATTTTCAGATGTATCAGTTATAAAATTAAATGTTTCGTTACTTTTCAGGTAAATGCACATTTATCGTATATTCTGCAGGTGCTAAGCTTCTAACTTCCTTGTAAATTCTTTCTTGGAATCCAGGAAATTTTGCGTTACCTCCAGTAAGAATAATATTAGACAAAAGATGCGGCCACGTCTCTTCGTCGCATGCTTTCAAGCAATCCATAATTGCTTCTGGAATACCCATTTGACGAATACCAACATCCGAGGGAAAAAATAAAATTTCGGGTATAGCAAATCTTTCATTGCTTAAACGTAGAGTTTGTTGTTCATTAGGAGGTTCCGGATTTTTGAGGAAACCACGTCTTAATGTTGTATAATCTGGTAAAACATAATCTTTGACTATAGGATTGTTTTCTAACTTATTTTTGGCAGTTTCCATATCCTTGAAAAATTCTGAAGAAACAAAACAAGAATCCTCCTTCACCTGATTTATTACATAAGTTTCATCCATAACATGAAGCTGGCGATAAGATATAATTTCTTTGAGGTGATTTGTAAGAAGTTTTCCACCCACGTCAATGCGTCTAATACCTTCTTTAACTTTGGTATCATTTATATATGGTACTATGTGTGTAAAGCTATAACCACTATCAACTACAATACAACATTTTGTATTAGGATTTTCCATTTTATATTGATAACAAGAGAGAGTAGAGCTATTGATTCTTAAGAGACTTTGACATTCGTATTCTTCAAAAAATATTTCTGTCATAGCTTCTTGAATGGTTGGAAAATTAAATAAAGGTTCAGTTACAATTACAGAAAGCTGATTCAAGTTTACTAGACAGCATTCTTTAGAGAATATATAATCCCAGACAGTCTTCTGAACGTCCCAATTTACGAGATATCCTTTTTGAAACGGTAAGATGTAAAACAGACCAGATGCATCTCGACATTCTTCGATTTGATTTCCTACAAAAGGTCTTCGTCGTTCGCTTTTCGCTTTCATTATACAATTTGGAACTAATCTAAAAATAAATCCGTTAATAATTGTACTCTTTTTTGTTCTAATTTAATTGTTTTCCGCATCATAACTTACTTGGCATTGTCGGAAGCTAACCCAACTTTTGCGGTATAGGCACCATTATCAAGAACAAAAGTAGAACTACTCATATTAATAAAGTGATTAAATGATAAGCTAAAATCCGACTGTTTCTTTATTCCGTTGTACAAACTTAGTTAATATGTAGATGTAAAATATATATTAAAACAAGTTTCATTTACTGGCTAATTCAAAATGTTTCATTTATGCCTTAAGCGCTTAGAAAGGCGCCATGTTTTAACTTCTTTTATGTATGTACTAATGTACATGTATGTATGTATGTATGTATAGGATATTCATTAAATGTTATGCATTATACATATTACACGTATGATTCGTAATCTTGTAATTAACTAGCTAAAAAATACAAGTTTAGCGATAAAGATCACTATGAGAGATTGTTTAATTGTCGAGTTGACAAAGGAGAGCCAGTCCTCTTTTAATCCAATGACTAACAGGATAGTTCGTATTTAAGAGGATCGATAACACGTAATTAGTTGAATGTCCGGTCGTCTTAAGAACACCAAAACGCGCGGAAGTTATGTAAACAGGACATTCGTATCGCTCTCCTACATGAATGGAATCCACTACTTTTGGTTTCATCCAAATGATTGGCATAGGCTCCCAAAGAACTTTTGGATAACTTTCAGCGAGTAGCATGCTTTGTATATCCCATCTTGCGCCGGCCAAATACATTCCGTAAACGTAAACGCCATCAATTGGGGATGTATGTAATTCATACGTAGGAAGTACCTAGAACAAATGACGATGGAAATACTTAACATCCTCCTCACCGCGATAAAAGATATGTTTGTAACTATCGTAAAACCTCGAAATCAAAATCAATTCTATCGATGGGTATCTTGTATTTTCTCGCGAAATTTTGCGTTGTTGCCGTAAGGAAAGCATGTACAAACGAGAATCCAGATATCCAAAACGTTTTCGGTTTATCCTGTATTAACCATTTTTGAAAAAAGCTTAACCGGTCAAGAAAATCGTTGATAAAGTTTGGCAATGGTTTCAAAGTTGGATAAGCACATGCTTGTACCCAAGATGGTGGAATTCTTGCGCTTAATATATGACTAGCTAGAATCTATAATTATATTTCATATTTTATTTATCGCCAAATATACAATATTATAGTTGTATAATGCCATTGGATTCCATAATACCTCTAACGCAGGAGTCATCACTATTAATCCTTTTACCGCCTTTTCTAGCATATCGAGAGATTCCCGAATCTCATGTAAAAGTATATTATACCTTATCAATTCTTGTATCAAAACGGTATTCATGGATTCCATGTACATAATAGGATATTGTTTTTGCGCTTCTTCGATATCAAACAATTCAGGCATTCTGTTATAAATATCATCTTTTATGTTCAATAACATTTCGTCTTGCTTAGTAGTATCGCCTATCGTCACTGTTCCTTGAACTAACATCATGGACTCAAAGAATTCATTCGACAATTCAAGATCCCGCGTAATCCCTGCGTTCATATGCAATCCAAGTACTTCTGGCGGTGGATTTAAAGGAATTCCTTGAATTTGTTTTATATAATCTTCGTATTCGTGCCTACGTGCATGTAAAACGGCACGTTAATCTTTCTCTCTTTTTACTCTACGGCGATAAAAGCCTGAGCAAAAATAATAGAAATACTTCTTTGGTAAAGTGTATTCAGATCCAATATCCGCGAAGGCATAATTCGGGTCCGTAATTACATTCTGATTATAAAAATCTTGTAATATCGTGTTTAGACATCGTCGATCTCTATCATCCGTGACTCGACCACCGTAATTACATTCACCGGTTAGATATATAATAGCTTTAAAAGGAACATCTTCGTAGTCATTTATGTATAGATGAAGTTGTTGGGCTGATATTTGAAGGTCTGATTCGTTAAAACCTGTGCATGTAATTATCTTATACAGTTTTTCTCATTGCAAGCATTTAGGTATGATGCTATTGAGTTTAGGAACATGAAAGGAAAAGTTAAAGTAAAAAAATAGAAAAAGGCGTTTGACGGACCGTATTTTATGTTCCAACCCTGAGCGCCGTAATTTCGTCTTTCCTGTATTACAGCATGAAAGAAGCATAAGGCATATAGCAACTTCGAGTACGCTCTCTTTTTATTGGGTTCCGTATCAAATAAATCCATGGTTTTGGTAGCTTCTGCTTTGTAGGACCTAGTGGTTGAATCGAGCATTCCTTTATTTATTCGTTTCATTTGTGGACGTTTGAAACATAGATAGTTAATGGATTATGTTTAAATAGTTTGTTAAATTCACCTCATAATATTGTTCTGCAATCCAGTTGGAGGTTCGTTTGTCATTTTGACACCATTTTGTAGGATTGTAATTGGAAAGTGAGTGGCAGGATAGCTAGTAAGCCATAGACGAAAGTTGCTGTGTGTATTCGAAGGATCGAAGTGTTCGCAGATATCTTCCAACATAGGCATCCAAGAGGCAGCTAAGTGACAATTTTGCAGGCACACCCACTCGCCATCGTTTTGTCCTTGTCTTATCAACTTCTGAGCGATCGGCCCTTGACCTTGACCGAGGGAAATCGAACGAAATCTTTCATGGAAGTTCATGTTCTCTGCGAATATCGTAAGCGCTTCCATTGGATCCGAGCCCGGAGATAAAATAAAGATCAATGGTATTAGAGAACTTGATTCTGCGAACGATTTGGAGATGTCAAAGGGTGGCGGTAACACAAACTTCAAACCAATTCCAGCTTCGACGAATCGTTGTATCTAGAACGTTTTAGTGTTTTCGCATTAAGTATAAGAGGATAAATAAAAGGACGAAGGGGGATAATGGTCTGTGTGTTTTACCATGATCATCACTTTGTCTGTTCTGATCATTCTTGTGACGATCAATTTCTGAAAAGGCGTTAAATTCTTTTCCCATGGGTCTGGTATCGGTGAGTTTTCCGGATTCGATAAATCGTAATACTGCTTCCATCTGTTTAAATTGCGGATAAAGTTTGATTGAAAATTGGCGAAGCTAGGTAATATATGAACTCTGCAAATTTCTCCCCAAGATTTAAGTGGAAGCCAGTTAGACGCTGGATTGTCTGGTATCGCAGCCAATGCGACGCCTCCAGATAGAAAGAATGTCATTTCTTCTCTCGTGATCATGTTCTCCGATATTAGAATTGTCGTATATAAGACAAACGAATACAAAATCTGATCGGGGAGATGACACATATCAAAATTTTCAACTCAATTATATCGTAAGAAAGTATAGTATGTAAGTTTACCTTGTCTTTTTCAAATAAAGATCTACAGACATTTTGGTACAAGTTGTAAGTAAAAGTTTCTCGCAGAAACGCGAGTCTTCTTTCGAGAATTTTACTTTTGTTCGCAGTATCGATGGAATTGATGTATAAGTTGATAAACCAAGTCAAAGAATATTGATACATAGGATCGATATTGGGTAGATCGGTGATCGTATAATAGAGAGCGGAACTATGTCTTGCGATGGGCTTATAATTTTGTCGGAATTCTTCGATTTGTGCCTCCGTTTTCTTCGCGGCAGCTTGCTTCTTAAATATATCGATAGAGAGAATTTTGGACGAGTCTAAAATTTCTATGGCTTCCTCGTCCTCCAATATGCTAGCTCCTGACGCCGATAAAGTTTTCAAAATATTATCCTCCACTTGTTGCAAAGCTTGTCTATTAGCGGCACTTTGGACGATTAAATATTCTCGCTTCTCCTGCAAATCGGGTCTCTCCTTTGCAACCACAATACCTAACAACTGATCTTCCAAAGCACCGATCGTTAACGCGAAATTGATCACGGTTACTTTGTTGAAAATTTCTGGTAGATAATGCGGATTGCGTAGTTTCGTCGTAATATACAGTCTAAACCTCAAACTGTATTCAATTGACTTTTCACCAAGCGTGATATACCACAAGGCACCCATTTTATATATCGCCTTTGTTAATATCGGATCAAGAGGCGGTGGCAAGTCTTCAAGAACGTTCTCTATTAATACTGGTTTTCCTAAACGCAGGTGCATAAAGTAACAGTAAGAATGAATTGTGACGATATATTTGTCAAATAATACATATACATATGTACATATATTACCATACTCTAGTGCTTGTTCTATGATGTTCATGTAATCCTTATCCGTTATCTTGATGATTTCAAGTTCGTTTTGCTTCTCCATGTTACGAATCCATTTATTCGCTTGACTCTGAGGATCAACGAACAAACTCCACCTCTTTGAATTATCCATGATAATGGCGTTCTCGGTGGAGAACGAGTCTCGAGGTAGCCCAAATATATTCCAAGAATTGATCTTTATCTCGGTGCCGAGTACTTCAACGAAATCGTAACTTTTCGAGCATGGGATATTCAAACTGTTAACATAGACTATCCACTTTTCCAAGTTTTCGATACGGTAGTTAGACGTGAACGGTCCTAGATACGCTATCATGCCACAGGAAATTAAAATATCTCCTGGCAAAGTATCGTAAGAACTTTGTAAATTCGCTGCTGCGATCATCCAACGATTTTTTTCTCCTCCCAAGCCGCTAATTAATTTTTCCGCACGAATCAACTTATTTCTGCAGTTTGTCACCTATGGAATTGCAATTAGCATTTAGCATAATATACGACCCGTTTATGCCTCTGTTACCTCGTTTTCCAACTCGATCTTCTTGGCGAGAGTTACATTTAAACGTTCGTTAAGAAGTTCTAATCTTTCGGTCAATTCGGCCAGCATTTCGCGTCTCTCGTTCAAAAATTTAACAGTATTTTCGTAATCTCGTTGCGCGCCTTCCAACTTCGCTCTTTTCGGTCCAACTACTTTGATCACTTCGTCGTATAAAACCATCGCTCTCACCCATTTGCAGAGACCTTCGGCAGCCGATGATGCCCTAGCTACAATCTTCGGTTCGAAGTTCTTATCGGTCATGTACGTCGTTTTGATTTCCTGTATTTGCCAAGGTTCTTTTTATGAGTCAAGCTTATCATATTTACGCAAACAAGCTGCTATGGAGAATAAACAGTAACTGACAATATGACCTGCATTATGTGCGGTGGAATGTTATCTTTATCGTACTGCCGTAAAGTCTCCAAAAATTTCATGTCACCTAATAAACGTTTGCTTGGAGTCCAGTAATCGAGTACCTTTTTACCGCTAACTGGATCTTCAACTCTGAGAGGGGGTATGCTTAACATCACGCATACCGCAGCCATTACGAGTTTCACCCCGGCTGGAGGACTTCTCATTGTCCTTACAACCGTTATGTCTGCTGGCTTTAGAGTATTTAGAGCGGCTACGAACATGTAAAATGTAAAGTGACTAAAATCTATGAAAAGCGTAACCGCGCGCAAGATGCTTACGAGTATATATATATATCTATGTACCTATTGCATCTTCTAGAGCTGGCAAAGCCTGCGCTAAATCCGCCTCGCATTCTGTCTTCAAATTTCTCGCTATTTCGGCCTGTACATTCGCTACATCTTCGTCTCTCTTTACCATGATTCTTGCCTTTTCCACGCTGATATTCTCGGTTTCAATTCTCTTCATAGTATCGGCCGTCTCCTTGGCAGACGCTTCAAGTTGAGGCCGTAATTCCGAAAGCGTTACTCTCATTCGACCAATTTGTTCGGCCGCGTATTCTAATTTATCCAATCCGCTGATATATCTATCTCTGCGATACGCAAGAAGAAAGTATAAGATATAAGAGAAAGAAAGAGTGGGTAGTCTTAAATTTGCATTCTTTTTCAGTTTCGCTGAATATTTATTCCGAACGCGTACCTCGCGAGAATAAGTGCTTCTTGTTTCTCTTTCATCAGTTCTGCATAAGTTCGTATGAGATCGAGAAATCCAGCTGTTGTGATGTAAGTTTGCCTACCCGTGGCATTGTAAAATCGTGTGCTAATATCTTTGGCGCAAACGTGAAAAAATTTACACGCGATCACTGCGTTGAACTTCACTTGTTCATCGATATCGATCGCAGTGGTGCTGCGTAGAGCTACTTGTTCGAGAGCATCCTCTGGCCATACATCGAACCAATCTATCGTGCAACAATTCACGAGACTCGGATAAAGTCGAAGTCTAATTCTGAAGGTGTCCCCGATGGGACTGAAGCATAGCATTATGTGTAACTTCTCTTTGCAACGATTCACGAAGAAGGCAAGGATCGAGAGTACCGATATGTCTAAATTTCGATCACCACCCTGAGCTGGTAACCGTGCCATTTCAATAATTTCCTGTCTTTCCTCGATAGTAAATAGATTTGGCACCTCGCCTGAATTTAACAAACTGTCGATGTCGTTCAGGAAAATTTCACTTTTAATTTGTCCTTCGGTGAGTAAGAACACGAAATCTTTGCCTGCGCCGCCGGAATTCATGAGCACCTAAACCATGCAAATATAACACATGCGTTTATCAAGTTATTATCAGGATTCCATTTAATTATCTCATTTCGATTAAAGAACGAACCTTCTTTATATCGTCCCGCCATTCTTGTATGCCATATGCGCTACCGATCTCTGGCTGGAAAATACCGAGACCGGTCATATTGGAGGCTAATCTTGTCAACGATTGTCTACCGGATCCACCTACGCCAACCATTAGTAAACTGCCACAAGGAATTACCAATATGCGGCAGACTTTCGCGAGATGTTCCAAAGCGTAACGAAACAAAACGATATCCATCTTGTGCCTGTGTGTAAGATTGTATTCCTCGAGACAAGAAATTGCTACTTCCGAATATTCCTCCATCGATTTTACTTCCTCGTAACGACGATCGCTCGGAATCGTATCTATATCCATGAAGGTACCAAATACGAGACTCCGTAGACTTTGCTCCGTTAACTGGTCGTTAAATTTTGGTAAATAATCAAACACCATGTCGAACGACTCTCTCAGATTGCTTCCAACTACTTCTTTGATCTTTAAAAACAACCATTGTCGGTCGTTTGTGTCGATTAGACGATCGCCAAAGACCCTTAGAGTTTCATGAACCCACAATTTTGTGAAATCCGATTTCGAATTCACGGACTCTTCGTTGATCATCGTGCAACCAGTTATCACCCGAGAAAAGTCACGTAAGTTGAAGAGATAATGAGACTTCGCTGGTGTCGGTCTGAGTTCTTTCTGAGCGTCCTGGAAAATGTTCATAGTCGCGTTTACAATCTCCATGATGGTCGGCATAACAGCTGTGGTGAAACCATTCCGTTGCAATCCGATAAACGCGATATTTGTAAAAATTCTGATGATAGTATCCTCGGTAAAGTTGTCGATGCTAAACAGGTTGAAATGCCTCAGGAATCTTTGGTATAATTCTTGTCTACTACCGCCTGGCGGGGCCATCGCGCAGATGAACATCGTATCGTATATATAAATTATTTCCGGTTGCTTTAGGTCAAACCAAATTTTATGATCGAAAAATTGCCGGAGCAGCTCGATCGGCGGTTGGGCACCGAACGTTTCTTTCGCAGGCATGTTGACATCATCGATAAATACGATGCAGTGTGTGCCCGACAAAGGACCAAATTGATTCCTGCGTCTCTTGTATAATTTTAACACGATCAGCTCCTGCGTCTGTGCAGCCGTAATATGCGGAGTGAATGTAACGAAATTTGGTAGATATTCTTGTTCGCTTAACTTGTTCATGATCAAATCTTTGATGTAGAAACTTTTTCCGGTCCCTGTCTCTCCATACAATAAAAAACGTTTACGGTGATTAACGTGCTTTAAAAACAGATTTTGATATTTTACTGTGTCGATGGTAGGAATCATTAATTGGACGATGCTTCCGGTATCCGAATACTCTTCTTGCCTTGCCAGGTCTGAGAAACGTCTCCACGCTCCTCGTCCTCGATACGTGTAAAAGCAATCGTGAATCAATTCATCTGTTGGGATAGAGATCAGGGATTCGATGAGAAATTCGGGAAGCGGGTGTTCCTTCTGTTCGTTCTTCCAGAAAGTCAAATAAAACGCGTTGAATTTGACGCGGGATGCGTAATCTAACGTACCGGCGGCTCCCCAAACTATCGAAGTTAGTATAGATGCCTGTAGCCAAGGTACAATGAATTGATCGTACGTTTTTGGATTCTGTTCTACCGCGTCTTCCATCAACATTTCGAAAAGAGTCATCGTCGATACAACCTCGTGAATTTGACCAGCACTGATGGTTTTGCGGCAGGATTTTCGAATAAATTCCAAACATGGGTCCACCAACCAATTGAACAGTTCCTGAATATTTTTCTCTTGACCTTCCTTCCACGCGGGATTCAGTTTATTTATCCAAGATTGAACGAATGGCTGCCAGCCAAGAACGCGCGGCTCTACGTATATCATTCCACAACGGGACACTGTGGCGGGCGATGCGTGTGCAAGATCCATCACTTCGAAGATCATGGACATCACGTTGGACATTTGTATTATTTCACCGGACGTTAGGCAAAGTTTTTTATTGTCGTCGAGAACGGTATTCAGGTTCTCGATCCACAGTGCATCGACCGGTCCGTCGAAAATAATCCATTTTCTATCCGGTGAGTCTTCGGCGGCATACGTTCGAAATATAACAGCGCATACACCGTCCGTCCATTCGGAAGAAACCGGATCGAAACATCCGTACAGCTGTCCTAACGTTATAGACTTTGGATTAATCGTATAATATTTCGTCGTCGCTCCGTTCTCGTCGCCCCGTTCGTGCATTAAAGTTAGAGCATCGGCCAAGGTATGGAGAACCGAGGTCTTCCCACCGAATGGTTCTCCAACGAGCATAAATCCGTGACGAACGATCATCATTTCGAACGTTTGTATGATTTTTAGGAGAAAACCATCCACTGGTTGCAAGTTATATTTGTCAGCAACCTCGTAAACAGCTCTTAAAAGTACTTCGTAACTTGGAGATGGAAGTTCCAATCCAGGAAACAGATCGGATACGATACCTTGGAAAAGTGGAACATCGTGAGCCAAGAACTTTGGTAAATTCACATCGATCACGGATCTAAGCAGAAGCATGGACTCATCCTCGTCTGGAAATTGTAGTTTAATGTTTTGCGCGGCTGTTAAGACTGTTTTCACAGCTCGCATGCCATAATCGTAGTGAGATTGCGTGGACAGTTGCTCGGAGCATAACTTGTACGTCGTCACGATTTTCGTAGAGAGTTCTCGAGCGCTACTAAATCCAGAGGAGTAAAGAAATATTTCAGCGATCATAGCGTAATCCGGTACCATCATTGCTACAGTTCTGAATAGAACTTTCAGATTGTCTGGCAACTCTGTACGACCTGCGTAGCCAGGGTTCATTGTGATGCAAACGTAAACGGCAGGATTTAACCTCAATTCGGTGCCCTCGAAGACAAACGTTTCCAATTTAGCTCGTACTGCCTGGGTGATGGAAAGCATTTGCTGTGCAACTACAGATAATACTTCTAGTTCGATCCTGTTAAACTCATCGAAACAAGACCATGCTCCGCACGAAGCAAGACCTTTGAAGAACTTTCCCATGTTTTTATAATCGAGACCTTCGGAGCAATTGAAAACTACGCATTGTATCGCTATAGCTCTGCTTAAATCTTTCGTCGTTTCCGTTTTACCGGTACCAGCTGGACCTTCCGGTGCACCGTTCAAGTGTAACGAGTATGCACCGATTAAAGTGCGGTAACACCTATGGAGTAGAGTCCCGTTAAATTTGTTCCGACAATTCAACACCTTCTTTCTTACCTATCTGTCAGAGGAGTGATAACGAGGCGAGGACAATTTCCAATGTATTCGTATGCGTAAGCCACAGCTGTATATATAATTCTAACAAACACATCATCTTCCCAATAGTAGCGCAATTGCGCTAACCAATCAAAATCCGTTTCGTTTATGATTTTCTTGTCGATCAATGATTTTACCACATCCATAGCATGCACGTCCAGAGTAATAAGAGCATTCAACGTAGTTCTATTTTGCTTCGATAATTGTCCTAAGGATGGTACGTTTTATTTAATAACAGCAAATGCTTTAAGCGAACCATGTGTACCTCTGACTAACTCAACCATCTCTAAGATTTGAGATCTAAGTTTAGTATGCAGTGTTTCCATTGTCGAAGGAATATGGGTCATGAGACTATTTTGAACTTCCATACTCCAGTAAATTTGAGAAACGCATAGGACGACCATACCAGGCCATATACATACCCATATGACCCGTTTATTAACTTCATAATCAAGGTAGCTCATAAGGATTTCATGCCTTACAGATATTGACATTTGTTCTTCGACCTATAACCTCGAGACAGGTTGCATACCGTTGTATATTCGATTCGAATTTTGTTCCTGTAAATATGTTGTGATCGCATACTTGAATAAGCCATCGTTCTACGCAGCCTCTTGCGGCAATGGTTGAAATTTTTTCTTGCATTCTAACTTCTTCATAATCTTCGCTAAACATCGAACATATTTCCATATCTTCGTCAAATCTATCGTATTATACTTTATTAGAAAATCGAAATTGTTATCGCGTTCCTAACCATTAACATCCAACGAGGATAGTTTACCGCAGCTTATTTATCCCTTCGAATAATTTTCGAAGATGGGGTTGGACTCGAAAGGGTTCTTTTGTTTCAGACAGTATTTCTAACATATCGTCGTTACTCAGAAAGAAAAATCTTGGGAAGAAAAGTCTCTTCTTCTCTAAGTAGTTTAGTACTCCATCATTTACCTTTTCCATTAATTCATTAGCCTCCTGCATGATTTCTAGAAGACCCACCTGTGTAAATAGTCCCGTTACTTTAACGTTACGATTACTACAACGATTCAAAAACTTACGGAACCGGCAGTTTCTCGTACACGAGGATCCTTTGCAACGCCGCTCATTGCGCTACGAAATATTCTATCGACTTGAGAGAACAGTACTTCTTCATCGGGCAACTGTGCTACAATATCTTTACTTGAGAAGATGGGTAACAAATACATCCATTGTACTTGAACCTAATGTAGAAATGTAAAAATTATATCTACAAACGTAAAGGGAATATGCCGTGAAGCTTCTGAAAGTACTTTGGTCCATTCTTCGATCGTTGACTGTATTCGAAGTAGAAGAAAGTAAAAATTTTTAACTTCTTCCTCGATAAGTTTGACAAACGCGGAACCTCGCATTGTTTGAGTTTTTATAATATGTTCCTCCAATAGAGCATAAATATCATCTAATTGCGTCAAGATGTTTACTCCTGAGTCTTTATAAAGCGAAATGGTAAATAGTACATCGTCCCATTCGCCGATCATTTTTGCTAATAATTCCTCAAGCATAAGTTGTTTCGTTGCGCTTATACTTATCGTTTCGTACCTTGATCGAATATAAACTTAAATCAACTGTCTGTTGTATAAAACAGAGTGGAAAATATCTAATTTATAATACGTTAGAGAAAAAAGCATGAAAGTAATAAAAATTCTGTTACTTTTCCAAGTCTTCCATTAAATTCATATTTATAATTTTTCGAAATATTGTTCCGGCATCAGGAGTAAGATCGAAACCGGCTATAGCCGACATTTCGTCCCAATGGATTTGCCGGATCGCGGGATTTCGAAAAACAGCTAGCAACGGTATATATTGCTGCGTTAAGAATAATGGCAGTAAGAAAATATTCTTGACAAACAGCTGGCTATCGTGTCTTAAAAATCACCTTGAACCACTTGATATCTTCGATAAGCTGATGACAAAGCTTTAAGGGCGCCGGCTGTTGAAAAGGGTCCGGTTCGTCTGGCGATCCCTTGAAACTAACGAAAATATCGCGATCCCTTAACACTCGATATCTTTATTAACTAAATACGTTCGATATTGTATCCATTACCTATGCGGGTAATTCATTGCGATTTCTAACTTTATTCTTGTTTTGTACTGTTTACTGATTTTGTTAAAATTAGTAAAATAATCAGTTGCCTTATTTTCGATATCGTTTGAATCCAAGTACTCAAACGGACCATCTAACCAAACATCTCGATGTCTTTGCCACTGATAGCCACGATAAATTAATTCATAATATGGCATTATATTGTCTTTCAATTCATTGATTCGTGGATATTGCGAGAGAGGATATTTGAAAAGTTTCTCCTCGTCGTTGATGCATGTTATTCTCTCATCCATACGATCTAAATCACGCGCAAACTTTCGCATATATTCTATATAATCTCGTATTCGATTTGCGTCATCCATATCGTTCATAATTTGCAATCTAAAATCAGCAAAATAATGATACAATATTATAATATATATTACAAGAGATTCAAAATTGTCAAGCAATTCTCCTATCATAGGGGTTTACCTAGGAAACATGTTTTCTACATCCGCGTTTAAATCTTCGATTCTTTTCTGAAGTTTCTCCTCTAATTCAAATTTAATTTGCTCATACGCTGCGCTATTCTGTTCGAATACCGGTCTTATCCGCTTTAACCAATGAATAGTGGTGTTATTTAATTCGATATGATCTTTGGTTAATGCTGTCATCCCGATTAACGACGCCATCATGCGCAACGATAAAGTAATTTTTTCTTCTAACGATCTCATTAACGTTGATGCAGCAATTAACATATATTCACCTGAAAGGAAATTATATCACTTAATTCCTTTCTGTCTGGTACATTTACAAATTTTCTTCTATTTCTACCTAACCCCAATCCAATAGATTTTTTACTTAAAAAATCTTCTTATTTAAAAACGTTTATTTAAGAAATTTACCTAATTCGAGTAATTCTTTAGTAGTATGAGGAATGTTCAAAGCACGTTCTCTGATCATTTCGAACGTATCGCAAATTTCAAGATTGTAATTTCGATGGGTTTCGACCAACTTCTCGATAATTAGCCTACGTACTTCTTCCGTATAATAAAGAAGTCCTGCTTTTGCTGCGACTTGATGAATTATTCCGATCGAAAAATATTCGTGATCCGGCTGGAATAAAACTAGATTTCGTGAACTCCCATTACTTTCTTCCAAATTAAGTAAATGTTGTGTCATATGTGTATCTATGTATGTGCATAATAGTGTACCATGCCATTTATTTCTCGAATGAATTGGTTAAAATCTTCAACTTTGGATACACATTCTTGAAACGTGCGTCCCGTCCTAACGTAAGCAACGATATTTTTGTGCGTTTCTGGATCGAAAACAACTTGAAATTTATTAGACAATTCTTCAATGTAACTATTGAAAGGTTGAAAAGTATCTTGTAAAGTCTCTGCGAGACGTCGATGCGTTTCTTCTAGATATAGTTCTGGTAATACAGCTTTAATGTTCTCGCACTGAATCTTTACACCGACCCAAGAATCCAGTGGCGGTAATTGTTGACCGACATGACTAATTTGATCAACTATGCTATGAAATGCGTGACATATCTCACGCATCGTCGGACTAAGAAATAGCTTGTTGTTCTCGCATTTTAATTGTAACTGCAGGGCAAAAATATCAATGAATATTTCTTCGACTCATTGCCAATTGCATATTTGAATAATGATCTTCAATCATACTTTACGAAGTTAGCAGCAGTAGTTGTCTTTGAACGATTTATCGATCGATACCAATCGATCGAACGATAAAAATTCGAAATATTCAAATAAATTGTTGTACCTTGAATAAAGGCACCGATTGTTTGTCTTTTAAAACTTGAAGCAAGTATTCAATAGTGTTTATCATGCGCGTGACCACTTGAAGCGCGAGCAAATTATTAGCGCAATTGAGAAAGTCTGGCAAAGAGGGTTGAGGCACGTCGTAAATGTAGCGGGGTTGAGAAATTAATCGCACGATGTCGCTGTAATAGGTACTACTGATCATCAGCGCGCCTTTTTTCGTATCGTTTTCCACCAAATCCAAGAACCTACGATTGTCCGTTACGAAAGGCTATTAACGTTCATTGGTTAAGTTTTATTCGATATACGCTAACGTGTGTGGGATAAGAACGGAACGCTGTTCAGTTCGGGTATTAATTTTTAAAAACTATACAATCATTACATATATCACCTGTTGAAATCAAGATAATCAAAATCCAATCGATATCGGCCAAAATTACAAATCCACTCTGGCATTAAGATATGAGCTTTTGCAACAATGTTCCTCATCAATTTATGAGGTAAATAATACTTTTTTCTAATTGCGCATCGATGTTTTAAATACTTTGAATAAAATTCTGTCCGTCCAGCGAGTTTGTACGGAGGAATTTGTTCTAAATCTACATTACACACATCTTGACATTCGATCGCTACTACTCTTTTCACAGCTAAATCGTGCATCGCTTCGTAATAACGTATCTTCGTTTCGAGCATTTGTTCCTCGAAAATATTCGCGTACTTGTATCGTAACCCAGCCGATATTAAACTTCGTATGGTCTCTTCCTGTTCCTAAACGTTGAATCATGCAACGATACGTTACGTTTATTATACGTTAGAAACGACATAATGCATTTTGAAATTACGTACAGGTAACAGGGTATTTGCGGGTAAGTTATTTGCAAACTCTTTCATCTTCGCGAAGTAGAAACTCTGAGGCCGTTCCAGTTGGCATTCGTTAATAACCTGACAATTACTTTCCTTCCTTTCATGACGAATCTTTGACTTCGTTGCCATTAATTCCAATACCTTTCGCGCATCTCCGCTCTCGTCATTGATCTTTCGAACGATAATCAACTTTTCATTTTCGCTCGTTTTTAGAAAAATAGATCGATATACCTTTCGAAGTTTAATTGCATTTTTAGACAACTGCTCCATATCGCAGCGAAATTTGGTGTCAGATGTTGCAGTTACTTCGCATATTATTCTTTCCTCTTCTTCTGCGTCTGGCATCTTTAACTTTTTCTCTGGGTCGTTTGTTTCTATTATTTTTTTATTTTTGAATAAATTTCCCTTTTGTGCTCGCATCCGCGCGAGAATGGGTTATGAAACCGTAGAATTGAAAATCGACGTTGAATATCGCCACTTGTTTTTGAACTTGCCGGAAGTTATTTATCGCAAATTATAAGTGCTCGTGTAGCGATTCAAATTATTACGCTTAAGTAATTCTTGCAAAAAGTTCACCTTTTTTATTTCATATGTACACATATGTGACACGAGTTCGTTTTTATCTTACAATTAGTACTGTTTAAAAAACAATAACGATTTCAAATAAATGCACGTAATCATTGGCAATGAAATGATTATATTTAAATGTAGGAAAAAGAAAAATAGAACAGATGATCGAAGATAAGAAACAAGTAAAAGGTGCTTTTTGAAAATGAAATTTGAAGATCAAACTATCCACGTGTTATATATTATATTATATACTTTGTTCGAATAGTAGAATAAAAATACATGTTGAAAATAATATGTTCTCATTAGTAAAGATATGCTAAAAAAGAAGGCAAAATTTTTGGATATCTCTCTGTTTAGTAGGTATTCCGCCCATAAATTTACAAAAGACATTTGAATGAGGGCTTCCCACTAATCTTTGTCTATACCACGTGTTGACGGTTTGATCCTCTAAAATTCTCAAATAACTGTCTTTCTTTCGAGTAAAGGAAACGTCGAATTATCACTAGAAACGGATAGGGTATACGAACAAGATGAAACCAGAAAAATTACATGACAATATGATTATGATTCTTAATCATTATAAATTATACTTTTATCGTTTCATCTGTAAATATCGAGTGGCGATTATTTTTTTTTTCCCCCCATAATCGTATATTAGTTGACTAGAACTTCAAATATCACGTCTTTAGAATTCTACTCAACGTTCTTGTCGAATTTTATAATAAAACGATCAGATAAAATCCTGAGACAAATCTGATATTTACTATCTTGATATATATGCATAACATCGTGGAAGTAATGTTTTTCATTTGTTGAACGTATATACGCAACGTACCTTCGAATACCAACGTAACTTTCACGATCGCGTATAAAATAGATTTCGACGATAGCTGATAAACATCGAAGATACTTGTACTGCGCATACATACCAGAGTCACGCTTAACTAAACCAATAATTATAACAGATTACCGGGCAAAAATTATTTTATCCTGTTTTCGTTGAAAATCGCAGAGAAAGATTGATAGCAATGAAATATTTTTAAAAAAATTTCGCATCTTTTCTCCTTGTTATGTTATTCTAATGTTCGTCGTATAGATCCACTACTTCTTATCCTATAACCGAATTGTACAATCGTTTCATTCTCTAGCGCACAAAGTTATATACAAAGATACGCTTAAGAGAAATACCTTCTCGTACATGTATCTCGAATAATTAATAACGTTCGCTATAATCACATTTTCGCTGTTCGTATCTTATAATGCTACAAATAATTGCTCAGACAAATACACCGATAAAGCAATGCTATGTACAAGATGTTCCGCGCATGTCATTGAATAACATTTATAATACAAAAAGATTAACAATAATGGTGGCTTTAGCTATTACTTCCTATGGTCATAGAATATATACAAGATCGCGAAAACAAAGGTAATGCTTTTTATACCAATTCTATCACAAGCAAATATGCTGACGCGTCTTCTTCGTGATAACTGATTATTTAAATAGCGATGTAGCAATAATACAAACATAGAGTATAATAAAACATATTGCAGATATACATAGTATGCATAGAAAGCTCCATGCTTTATAACAGTTTACTATTATGTACTAAGCTTTATAACATTTATCGCGAAGTATGTATAGTAAATTCTTATTATGAATATAAATGGTAATGCTAGTTTGACCTATTTCGCATGATGTACAGATGATGCTTCGATAACAATACATTGTATAAAATATTTTAAATGGCGAACAAAGCGAAGCCATAAAAATAGAAGAATATATATTTTTTAATGCGTCGCCTATTTGTTGCACTTATGTTGCAATTTCTCATTAACGTTACAACGTTTAACGAGTTTTCGTTCGAGTTTGTAAAGCATCCCTTCAGTATATACACATTGGATAAAAAAGAAATTTAAAAAATAGTCAATTTTTAATTGCTTTAAGAATGATAGTTGTTTGTAGACACATGGTTAATATATATCGACAAGATAATTCCGATTTGTTAATAGTGAGAACCGATTTGAACAATGTGTAACAGTACTTGGGTGAATAATTATGATACTTATTAATCGCATTCTATGAAATAAACTTAACAAATAAATCTAACAAATTTACATGTAACAAAAACAACTAGAACAATCCAATGTAAACGAAAACTCAATAAGAAAAAAATGTAAAGGATAAATTTTTGTTTTAATTTAACTCCTCGCTTAAGTGCATCGCGGTGAAATATATATCGACATATGCTTTTTTCTTTTTTCCTTTCCAAAAAAGTTATCCTTTATGTAAAAGAAATAAAGTTGTGTATTTATATGTTAGGGGAAGGCTGCATGCTTTATGAGAATTCTTTTCCTTTTAAAATGATACAAAGAATTACGCTATAAAAATAACGTTCCTCTTTTAAAGATAAAATTCGTTTGATATCATAGTAAATGTCTTTACACGAAAATGAAAGGAATCTCTCTGCTTTACATTTCGAAATATCCTTAATTAAATTTTAATTATTGTTGGATCACAATGGTAAAAGATCGATCAAATTAGCACGGGGTTGTGTCGATGACTCAGGAAAAAATTCTGTCAGTTTATCGTATAATTCAGTTCTCAAACTATGAATATCGCGCGTAGTCGAATAACATAACGACGATGTATCCATGTTAATTAAATTTCCTAATACGGCGTCTGAACTATTTGAATTTGTGGCTTCTCCTAACAAGGAGTTTTGTTCTCTGAATAGAAGGGATGTTAACAATTGAAACTGTAACGAAGAAATGCATACATTTGAAAAGGCAACATTGGCAAGGAGTATTCAGTATTCATTCGTTACTGATTAAAAAAATGCTACTACCTCTTTCGTTTGTTCCACATCGTTATGATCAATTATTTCCGATACTTTGGTCTGTAAATATTCGAGTGCTTCGACGCTATTGTTCAAAGCTAGCTCTTTGAATTTGTGCTTTCTAATAAGTAGTTTGCATCTCTTTAGGATTTGTTCATGAGACGGTCTGCATAATTTTAATTGCCAAAAATCATCGAGACGTAAATTTGGAAGACAGGACCTACCAGGGTTCCCTCCAAATAAAAAGTGAACCTAATAATATATTACGTAACGTTATTGTTGTATACTGCACAAACATAATAATTTCTTATAAATAATATACAACAAACCTTCTTTACGTGATCATAAACCAATTGATGTGCATATCGTGGACATGGTTCATAATCTTGCATTTTACTCCAATATTTCTCTCCAACATTGTCATTTCGATAAATGCAAGACCATTTATTGTTCTTAATACTGTACACCCAAAAAGAATTTTGAACACTATCAAATCTTTTACCTTTGTCTTTACTTAAACCCTGAATAAATAGGAATAGAAAAGAATTCAAATACTACTGTTAATGAGTATTGTTTGTATTAAGGATATGATTAACAAAAATAATTATATGATACAAACCGATAAAACATATATTTCTCCCAATTCAGGGTCAATAGTGGCTCTTTGCGTAAATCCAGCCGCCGGAACATGATTTGAATCTTTAGCACCGAAATCGTTAAATATGTGTTCAATGTGATTTGTATCAACTTCGTACGTAAAAAAATCGCTAAGATCCTCTTTACCTCTCTGACCTGCGAAAATATATAATCTCCGCAATCCCTGTAAGAGGATGAAATTTTTCAATTATATTACATCCATAATATACATCGTACGATATTATGCATACATACAGGATGAAACAACATAGAATGACCAGCTCTAGATCTAATAGTTGGTGCATTAGGACATGGTTTTGCAATGTCACAGGCAAGTTTGTTCCAGGTACCAGTTGGTACATGATAAGAATACAATCCAGAAAAAGTGGGTTCAGTCGAACTTGACATCATAACGTGATCTTCGGAACTGTAGATTATAAATGAACATATTAGAGCACCAACTGATACAGTTGCAGCTATTGTTTTACTTACCATGTTGGGGATACAAGAACACGACCGCCAAATATGTAAATTGTCCGTTTTTCAACATCCATAGACATTTGATGATCGAAAATTAATTGAGGTCCTCCTACAGCGAACGTATCTTCTGATATTTGTGTCCATTTGTTCGATTCAATATCATATACAAAAAAATCACTCTTCAAATTTTCTGGCGTTCTATATTCTGCATCCAAGTATTTACCAAGAGTAAACAGTTGCCTGCGATCTGGGTCAAGGCACATTTTATGGCAAGATCTTGCGCTTGGACCACCCTATAATTTAACATTTAAATTCTCTATCGAGAATAATATATATTTTCTTTTGACAACTTACCACAGCTTCTGTATCTTTACATATAATGGTCCATCTGTTAGAAGCTATATTATACACCCACAAATCTGAAAGGTCTTGATTGCCATCCCACCCCCCAAAAAGATATAGAAGTTCTGCAATTGGATCAAGGACCATTTGGTGGCCTCCTCTCATTCCTGGTTTACCATCATTGAATGATAACTTAGTCCAAACTGCTCTATAAGTCTGAGCATTGATATAGTCATTTAAAAGACCCACTGTATTATAAATCATATTACTTTCTAAGATTGTGTCAGAATAATATAAAACAATAAATAAAGGAGAAAAATACTCACTCATTACAGCATTACTTATGAAGCATTCAGCTTGTAAGTGGTCACCTTTTATAACCAATAAATCATATAATCTGGTCAATGTAGGGTCTTCAAGTGGAACACCAGTAACTCTTTGCAATGTTTCTACAATTTCAGACTGCTCTAGCTTTCTAAAGTGTTTCATACACAGTCTTATAACTTCTTTTTGGCGATACTGTAATATATTCGTACAGAACAAGTATGTAGAATACTTAAAATATAAACATATTGTCATAAGAGACATTGTCATTTAGTTAAATATTGTTATATATTTACCGCATTAAACCATTCGATACTAGGTTTTACGATGTTAACATCATCAGTACCAGTTAGTTGTACATGCCAAATAGAGAAATTAAAACTAGGACCCCACGATTGCAATGGAACAATCTTTATATACCTAACTGGAAAATAATTTTCTTCATTTCCTAACATATGCTTCAAATCAAAAGTTTCTGATATTGAATCATTTCTTAAACCACTGAAAGAGATAGTAAACAATAGATTAACAATATATAAATACACCTAAAATTATTCCTTTCTATTGCAAGTTCAATACTTACTTTTCTAGAAGTTCCATCATGTTTTGTGGCTCTAAACTGCCATATATCTTGAACTTTTTTATGTTACATACATGTGTTTTCTCGTATTTACCAAATGTAATTGTTTTCACAATCGAGGGAAATCGCAATTTCAATATAAGAAACTGAAAAATCCAAATTATCTATTGTACACATTTATTATGAAATATTAGTTTCAGCGACATAAAATAACGAATATTTTTTTGACGTAATTAAAGAAAGACTCGTAATTTGAATATCTCTATAAATTTCGCAACAATGTTTTCAATCTTTTGATTATAAATCGTGTTATTTTTAAGCAATGTTTACCTGTGGATAAGTGTCAATATCGGAAGACCAGCGCGATGTCTGATCTGATGGTTTATCTACAAGGATATTTCTAAAAAAAGAAAAAGAAAATATTATTTTAATACTTGGCGAAAAATCCGGCGTAATTAATGCAAATATTCATTTCATAATTTCACATATAGTGGTTCTTATCGTTCAACATAACCGTCGTTTTAGGTTAGAGAATCATTACCATGTAATAACTGATTTTTGTTTTGTAATTACAAAATGTATTCAAAGGAAAATCGTTTAAATACTAGTAAAGTGCTTACTCTGGCACATAGCATGAGGAAAAACTGGAGCATTTATAAATTTTGAACTCCAAAACTTTTTGAAAATTGCTACTCTCCTTGGACGCCATGTTACACAAATGACATAAGCTTTAACACTAAATACATATGTGTACCATTTTTATAGATACATATCTAAGGACGAGTGCTGTATGAAAACATGACCCGGTGAACGATTTAATGTCCTTAATGTACAATTTAATTTTGCAGTTAATTGTAATTAAATTTCATTTAAATAAATTTCAGTTGAAATTTTTAATATTTTAAGACAGCCTATTCTCTATTTGTGTACAACCTTTATTAAAACATAGAACACTATTTGTAAAATTCAAATTACATATTTGTAATAAATGTAGATATAACGCTTCAGGACTTTTCATTATTTACACTAAATTAACGAATTCATAAATACATATATTCTATTCTCTCATGTATATTTAATATTGATATATAGTTGCCGGTAATTATGATGGAATACAAAAAATATACACAATTTACAGTTATAGGCCAAGGGCAGAAAAGTTATAACAAATGAAATATGTGTTGTGTGTGTGTGTGTATATATATATATATATATCTATGCATATATGTGTGCGTATATATGGATGTATACATATATGCACATAAGTTGGTATATATCCTGTAGGGTAATGTAACGTATTTTTACAAACAATACATATTTGTTCACTGTACTCGTAGTTGTCTCCTTAATAGACGTTACCGCTAATTAATTGGCCCCTCCTTACAATGTTATATGTTTATTGCCTGATCCGACGAAGATTTCTCAAATTATTCTGCCCTCTGGCGGGCGAAAAATGGCTCAAATGAAATCTGTTTTGTCCTTACTCGCTGTTATAAATAAACACATTATATTTAAAGTACTTAATTAACATCAAATCACCTATCCATTAATGAATTATGACAACTTTTGCATAGTTTGTTTTCAAGTACGTGCTTAATGTTAATTACGTTTACAATTTATATACAATCAGGTATCATCGATTTAACTAAAAGAATTTGCTTAAAATTAGGAAAAAATTGAGCTTAACTCAATTCGAAACCTGCACCAGCTTGTATCGCATATAAAAGTTTTTCGCGTAGAGTTTTCTCATCTGGAAATTCTGGTAGCTTTAACAGATTCATACAGGTACTGGAAGTCGGCAAGCGATCAACACTGCCGGCATGTTGAATACAAAAAGGCGGATCAAGTTCCTAGAAAAAAATCAACATATATTTATATGTATATCCATCTATTTATATACATATACACGTACCTATCGATTAGTCATCAAAAAAGAAATAACCGCTTTGTACCTTAAATCCAAGTAAAGGCGGTCGACTGCAGCTCGTAACGAATTTGAGTAACTGTCCTTTTTGCTGGTCGTTAAATTCATTAACAACTTTCCAAAATGCAATGATTGTCGGATGATCAGGGGCATATCCTCCTGTGTAGTTAGTATGCAATTTTAAGTCGTTCACATCGACCGGGATTTGTGCACCCGATATCAAAACCTGCAGCTCCTTATTATTAAACATTTGAAGCCAATCCAAGGGAATCACACTACCTATACCTTGTTTGAATGCATAACATTGCGCTCTAATCTGCTTATTTAACTTATAATCGGCCATCAAATGAATATATTCGATACGATTATGATTTGTAACAGGAATATTAGCACCGCCTGGTTTTAATTCATCGATTCGTCTTTCACCGAGTTCATCTGATAATACAGTGAAATCCAAACCAAGATCCGCAACATCGCCTTTGTAACTTTTTAGGTACAAAAGGTTCCTATACATAATCGGATCTAAGGAAGCTAAATGATGAACATCAACGTCTGACTGACGTCCAACGATCTTTGATAGAAAAAATTCTGCGAACGGAAGTTCGACTAATAAATTCTCGTATAAAGCTTTTCCAAGAATTCTACCGATAAAATAATAATGCTTCGGGAAATCGTCAACCAATAATTGTACTGTAGGATTTGGATACAGCATGTTATCCTTGGTAAGCCTGAAAAAGCCTCTGTTAGGGTCGAAGCTTGTTTTTAACAATTCCGATAAAAATTCTCTAAACAGACCACCACCGTCTACACCAGCTTCTTCTAAACCAGCTGTATTAAAAAGCTGTACACGCATTTTTAATCGCAATTCTGGCTCATTTTCCGGTGACAATTTCTCAAACGCATCCTCGTAGAGGTAGTTTCTTCTTACCGATATTTGTATCGACGGTCCTTGCATGAAGTGCGTCAGTTCACCTTGTTGTTCCGTTTTATCTCGATAAATCAACGATTGAAATGCCACTACTCGATTATTAAACGGCACAACAAATGGTATTTCGCGAAGGAGTGTCAACGTTCGAACTTCTTTTGCGGAAAGAGGTGGCCCTTCTTCTAAGTCTTCTCGGGTGAACGCTCGTAATCCTTGAAAGGGAATATACCCTCTCAATCTACGTCTGCGAAATGTGAAATCTTGAGGTTTATCAATTGGTATTACAATATTCGAAGCTATCCAGTGCCCTTCTGGACAAAATTGCCGTCTTAAGTCTCGCATATGCAGCTGGCGTAATAAGCCGACTGTTACTTTGAACAAATGCGTCCACATTTGCGTGTCCTGTTGGTTTTGTAGAGAACATGAAGGACCAAGAACAGCTCTCTTATAATCGTCTCGTACGGTCGGCCGACTATCGGGAAATGCAAGCTCTACTAAACCTAAGCAAACGCCTTTTAAATGACTTGACAGCAATACCAGTTCTGAAGTAGTAAACGGCATCGTTTGTTGTCCGTTAATGTCTAAAGATTGATCTTGAATGAAAAATTCCGTGTCGTGTAACGTTGCTATAAGTAAACTAAATAGTGAACAAAATACGGCTAACAGTGGAACTATTTTTTTCGTATCTTCCGTAGAAAGACCAATTCCCCGTGATATGATTTGTAAGAGAGGGGTTGCTCCACCAAATAGGGACATTTGACAAGCCGATAATAGAGCAGACCATAAATTCTTTAAAAATGCTGGCTTAAAAGCGAGCATATATAATAGTTTATACTTATGAATGGCTAATTTGTCAGTAATTAGCAAATGGTGACAGAGTTGGCACAATGGTTGCAATACAGCTGGATCTTTGCTTCGATCTACCGCTAAGAGTATTCCTTGAACACGTTGCTCTTCATTTAGCATTTCTATACATTCGTGTAAAATATCGGCTTGATCCTGATCAATCATATTTGCAGTAGATTCAGAGTCCGAATCACTTCCTTGTTCTATATTTTCTTCGACAGTTAATGGTATTATAGTTGAACTCATAGATGCAAGAACTTGTAAATAATTAATAACAACATCTTTAGATTTGCATGTGGCTGTAATAAAGAGGAAATTTCATTAATTAATGTTCTTTTCTATTTTCATTAATTGTACTGTCGATTATTTTGTATACTTACAAATTCGATTTGATTCCAGAGATAAAATGGAATAAAGTAAACTTATTGTTGGTTCTAGTTCAATTCTATCGATACATTTTATTAGTTGATTATATGGAAACCCTACAAATTCGGATAAGGATGGAATGATAAACATTCTTATTGGATCAGATATTTTAGAAGATAATATACTTTTACAAAGTTCTTGTAAAACAAGCATAGAAAAATTGTCTTCATGTTCTAAAAAAGAAATTAAATCTAATGGTCGTTTAATCATGTCCAGTAAACATTTTGAAATTGG
This sequence comes from Bombus vancouverensis nearcticus, assembly GCF_051014615.1. Classification (NCBI taxonomy): domain Eukaryota; kingdom Metazoa; phylum Arthropoda; class Insecta; order Hymenoptera; family Apidae; genus Bombus; species Bombus vancouverensis. The sequence goes on along the minus strand of NC_134914.1, from coordinate 17,873,979 downwards.
TGTTGGTGCAACAGAGGTTGGTTCTAACATAGATGGGACTTTATTATCTATTAATTTTCTTAATTGGTCAAAATATTTATGTTTTATCAAATAAATAAAGATATTTCCTAGATATTTATAACTATTTTCATGTAGGACTTTTTCTGCATCTTCTCGACTTGTAAATGTTTCTAATGCTCTTAATGGTATAGCCAATGAATAAGCTCCATTCATTAAAGCTTCTGAGTTATGTTGCATACACATGCGAAGAATCCATCTGTATATATGACATACATTTTATTCACATTTTTAAACAACAGGCGACACTTACTATGTCGTATTTTTTGCTGTACAACCTACCTTAATCTCCATAGCCATTCTGAACAATTCACGCATTTCTGTTTGATTTCTTGTTGGTGTTTCAAAAAATGTTGAAGTATCCAAACTAGTCTGTTAGCATCCAAGGTGTGATTATAAAAGAACAATAACTTTTGGAAATATATTGTTAACTCATCTAAATTTAAATTTCTACGACTACTTATTTGTTGTTCTTCATCAAATTCTTTTCGTTTAATTATTTTCATATGCTTCCTTACTATGAAACCACGTATAAGTGCCTGAATCTTCAGTGCTGCATTATGTCTTTTACGCTGTTGTTCTCGTTTTAAACGTTCTAACTGTGCATGCTGCAGCAGAACTGACTTCTCATCTCTTCTACTTGCACCTGCTAAATTTTGCTGTGGTTTACGTCTGTAATCTCCTTCAAAACTGTACATGATGTTTCGATTTCTTTTTAATAGCATAACATTCCTATTCCTTCTTTTGAAAAAAAATAATAACAACACCAATTAACAGCTTTTTCTATGATTCAATATATTTGAGAATGAGCAATAATTTTTTCAGTACTTACAATTTACTGGCAAAGTTGATGACAGTTTTACTCAATGATTCACTTTCTGATATATTCCAAACATAAATATTTTGCAGAAAAGTATCATTTCTTAATAATTGAAAAATATTGTCATTTATCTTTGTATTCTCGACAATAGTTAATGTGATTTCAAAATTAACGGCATCGCCGGTTTTGTTCAAAATTCTAATTTATATAGAGTTAAAAATTTTTTTGCTCTATAAGGTTAAGATGTACAATAATTACTACTTTTCTCGATTTATATTGCGGTACAATTTACGTTGAAAATTAAACTATGGGCATATTCTCAGAAGAACATTTATTTTGTGAAAATGTCAGCAAAAAGCAACTAGCACCAGATCGTACGTATACGTCTAGTCATCAAATACTCGCCATATTTTATTTCACCGACATGTTGAAAATCGTAGATATTATATACGCCTGCGCGTGTGTATATGCAGGTTTTGCGTGCAATGTGTTGTAAAATTTATGCCTGTATATGTCCATGATTTTCCTTCGATGAATCAAGCTAACTCTGCATATTCAATTCTGTTTTTCGAAGGAATAACTTGATAACATACTTGAAAAGATACTTAATAACTTAAAATATACCGTACTTAATGACATAAAGAATTTTAAGTAAAGAAAAAGTGGAAAGTATGTGGCTGATTTCGGAACGCGTTTCATTTGTTGTGTAAAATTAAATCAAGAATGGCCGGGAAGATGGCGGCGGCAGAGTTAAAACATGATAATGTTTCGTGCTATGAAACTGTGAAAAAAAATGTATCGATAATAACATTACACAGGGAAATAGAATGTTATCAATTTAGATTGTTAGACTTATTTTACTACTTAACTTCTGTCAGTTTTTTTTTCATCGATATAGCAACAGGTGAACAAAGAATGAATGTTTACTCCGTATTCCTTGTAATGAAATGCTTTTCTTTGTATGAAAAATAGTACAATTTATTAAAGAACATATTTCAATAGATATAAAGGATAATTATTGAATCAATGTATGTTTAATACGGTCTCTATATTTAAACCTGAATATTACAATTGCAATTAATTTAGTACATATTCATTGTATTTGTATATACTTTTTAATGACATAATTATAACAATGTAAGATAAAAATTACATCTTAAAATTATCTATAAGTTCTGTATATTTCTTTTATACTTGGGGTATAGTATATAATGAGTATAAGCTTGAACTGAATGATCTTTCCTAAAATCATTTATATTACATGATAACTAAAATTTTTTTAATTTTTACTTAAGTGAAAAATATATACATTTGAAACATAAAAACGAAGTTGTGTTTTTTGAAACAATAAAATAAAAGTGATAGAAGATATGTTTAATATTTTAATATACACATAAAAAGTATACAATAGTTACCATGAAACAAAATTTTTGTTATAGATAGTATTGTATTTTTGGAATACTTTTTACAAGGGGAGTTTGTTTGGGGATGCTTTGCTTTGAGCTTTACAATTTTACCTGCAGGTGTTATTCAAATATTTAGTCTGAGATGGTATCACAGCGATGGTTCCATTAAGAACATACATTGGTTATTACATTTTTTATTCTTGGGAGTATTACACAGGTATTGTGTTAAGTTTGTTTTTACCAGCCAGCAGTTAGTTGTGTTTTTTCTGATAGGGTGAATTATTTTATTTTTAGGTATTTAATTTTACTTTACTCCACAATATATTCATTAAGGAACAAACGATTTGTGAAGGATAAAAATTGGGTATATAGACAGGAAAGTGATATATGTATGTTGCATTTATTTGAATCATTTATGGGGGCTGCTCCACAATTAATATTGCAACTGTATATCATGGCAGTATTACGTTATACACCATTATGGACAAGTAAGAACAAATAAAACAGTTATCTTAATCCAAAAAATTTAAAAACTGTTAATTCTATGGCAGAGATTATTATTGCTTAAATTGTATTAAAAAGAATTAAATATAACTTTTAGATTTATTATGCTTTTGTTTCTACTGTTACTCTTAAATATCTTGAGATATTATATGGGTAAATAGGAAAAAAGTTTAAAATCATGTTCATAAACTTTGTTAATTTCATCGAGCAATGATCTAGGAACATTTTGCATGTATTGTTTAACTAAAGTAGTAGTTGTAACTCCGCGTGGATTTATATTTTTCAAGTCATTTTTTTCATACAGGTATTCATTTAAACCTAATTCTTGTATTAAGAACTTTTGATCTCTATCAAAAGTATCAAATTTTAAAATGTAATTATACTGAATTAAACAAGGTTCACAAGTATCGATAAATGGTGCCCAATGTTCATCAAAATATTTTTCTTCCACTATAAATCGAAGAAATTCAGTAAACGTGGGTTCTAATTTTGTTTCATTTGGTTTCCTATAGCGATGGTATTTGTGTGCTATATGACGTCCAAATCTTTTATAATAATAATCTCTTCCTTCTATATGTTCTAATTTATCCCTATATGCAGATACTAAACGTTCAAATGGATGACGCACTATTAGAAATTTCGTTGTTGTATTTAACTTCTGCAACAAGAATGTTTGGCATTCAAATATTTGTATATTATATTTTGTTACTTTGTAGTCTTTATATATTACATACTTGATACACTTTTTTAACATCTCGATCACGTGGAAATGCTTTTCTAACAATAGTATTAATCTGCAAAATATTTTTGCGAATCAATTCCATAGCTGATTCTGTTAATACACCTCCAAGTGTAGCAAAGTGCTTCATCCAAGTAGAACTTGCTGCTTTATATATAGGACACCATGATAATCCATGTGTTCTGTAGAATATAAATTCAATAAATTTACACTTTTCAATGCAATAGACGCAGTAAATTATGTGATACTCACGTATCAATAATCATATTCGATAATACATTGTCTAAGTTTGAGCTTGTTCTACCAATGATTTTACAATATTGTTCTAATTCATTTTTTCTAGATTTTAATTCCATTCTTATATTCCTCATCTCTTCTATTGAAAACAGGGCTATAGTAGATTTATTGCTTATTAGATTTCTATGCTTATAATTTTCATTGCTGATATAATTTGCAATTTTTACATGTTTGCTTGCATGTAAATATGAATTACATAGCAAACTTAATAATAATATAAACAACATAAATATTATAACAAATATCATAACTAACTTTAATAGTATAAGTTGTCTCTGTAGAAAAATAGTTCATGTATAATATAAACGGCTTATTATTTTAATATTTATATTAAATGGATAATAGTACTCACTTGTAGTCCTGAGAACATGTTAGTAAAAACATACATATATTTCACTTTCAAATAATATAAATGCGCTATTATTGTTTAAAATAATAATACTTTTGAGACACAGAGGTATTAGAATTTAAAGAACTTGAAGAGAAACTAATATTGTATGGCTGCATATCTTCACATCCTTTGACCCGCCCCCATAGATAACAAAGGCAGTGGCATAGATATAATTGTCAGTATTCTATCTTCCTGTAGACTCTAAGATGTTTCATTATTAGAAACCAATTACACAGTTACTATCTAAGCATTCTATTTGGAAACTTACAGCACTGAAACTTTAAAAATAATGTTCTCTTCTCCCAGTAGGGTGGGTGTTTGTAGTGCTAAAAATAATATAACCGCCACTGTCACTGTCACTGACTAAAAGTTTTGAGCAAATACAAATGGCAATTATCTTAAAAATAAAAAAATTAACAATGTTTAATACATTTTAAAATAAATAATTAAATAGGTTTATCCGCTGTAGTCTCCTTTTGTTCATTGAGCTGGGCTATAAGTACATATACAAAAGCAATGCACAAAATAAATCCTGATCATAATGAAGCAACATGGATAGTACTGACTCTTCAAGGTCTTTGGCGAGCTGGAATGCTGATATCCCGAATAGCTGTTTTGGTTTTAACAGTAATTTGTTTAAAAGAATGGTCTTTATTGTTTCTTGGTAAGTATGAGAGCGAACTAGCAAGATTGCTCAAAATAAACTCATGTCTTTCACGTAGTTCGTGTTCCACTCTGAATGTTACAGGATTCCACTGGCTTTTTATGACCATTTGGGTACTTCTCCAAAACACAGACTTTTGCCCAACTGTATGGGAAGAGCGTATTTATAATTGTATTATAGGATTTATTTATTGCTTCGATTTTTTTAATTTACGCGTAGGCAAATCTCGGTATAGAGTATTCGTGTTTTACTCTGTCATTGTAATAGAAAACATAGTCTTTTTAATCGTGTTTGTATTATGTTTTAAAGATGCGATAAAAGCTGAAGAAATAGCGATAATGACAGGTTTAATAATTGGAGGAATGATTATCGGCTTGACGAGCATGTTGTTCTACTATGGAAAATTTCACCCATCAAAAATCGGAGGTATATCTAAAGCTACCGATGAAAGCTCTAAGACCGTAACCAACAAAGCTGTCACCCCTAGATCTTTCAAACAGTATTATCCCAATTCATTCGCGTCGTCCTCCTGTTCTATTGATCATTCTCCAAGGGCTACTTCCGAGGAAATCACCACGGATAAACAGTACTTATTAACTAATATCGTACAAAATTCGGAATGCACGGAAAATGGTATTATCAACCAAATCTGTCAAATTGAAAACGAACCAGCAACAACTGCTATTTGCCTTATTTCGGAGTGCGAGTCGGCGCACAACATTTCGAAAGACGAAAATATGTCGTCGAGCGGCTTGCAAAAAAACACATTTTCCGTAACTGGTGACAATACCTGCGAATACCTTGAAATTCAAAACGATTGTAACGATTCCAATGAGAAAGATATTCATCGCCAGAAACGCAGAGGTATTTGTTTGCCAACGACTCATGGATTAGATATCGACAAAGATGTTTCAACGAAAGATCCAAATTCTTGTCTTCCATTGCAAAAGAGACGAGGTATCTGTTTCTCAAATCAGCTTATCCTTGAAATGGAGAACGATGTTCAGGAAAAGGTTGTGACCAATAGAAATTTGGTACCGGACGTAAGTACGAAACGCGACAAATTAGAAGAATGTTCTCGTGGTAATATTTGCGAGGATATTAACAGTATTACATTGTTAAGAGAGAGATTGGAAACTCCAACGATTTTTAACGATACTTGCGAGAAAATTGCAACGGAGGAAACAGAAAAATTGACGAAGGAGTTGCAGCAGAGGGATGAAACGATGAGTTGTGTTACCTCGATTCACGACTATGAGAATGTTTGTCCTCTTGGTGTGGCTAGACCACCGTGGTGCATTCGTAGTTGGAAAGGATATACGGATATAGAAACTTACATCCATGACGATAGCGTTGTCAGAGACAGAAGAAGAGATACTTTAACAAGTACAACTACCGGCACTACTTACAGTTCTGAGTTTTCCGACACGACTTGCGCGAGTTCGGTATTAAGAGGAATTCTGAAACAAGACGATTATCTCGACACGCTTACATATGATTTGATAGATTCTCGAGAGTTAAAAACGACATACAATGAAGATATTTCTACGAAAAGAATTTCCGACATTGACGAACAAAACCCCACTCTGTATATCGCGAAGCCGGTGGTAATAGATGATAAAGGTGGAATGTTCGCATTGGATACCATTTTGGAGGAACATGATGAAATTACCACGAAAGAAAAATTTGAATATACCCAACCCGGTCCCGGTGATTCGGTTAGTACGTTAGTTAGTACGATAGATCAAATCAGGAAATATACTGCGGAAAATTCTCCTAGGCATGTCTATCATACCACGGGTAGTCAATGGGAAGACTTTGATCCGAAAAATTTGATAAAGAAGGCGCAGCTGACGAAAGCGTTGTTTAAAAATGACTCCGCAACGTGTAACAGAAATTACATTAATTGCTTGGACGAATCAGAATCGATTGTTCGAGGTAAATGCGAAATAGATACTATCAAAGATTTAGTTAAATACTGTACGATAGAATCGATTAAGAAGACGCCTTTGATAGATGCTATACTTTCCGATTCACCTATTTTAGGAAATAAAGCGAAGCTGCAAAAACAAGCTTCTATCGCACGTCAAAAGGATGAATCCGATTCAAAGGAGAACGATTTATACGTTGAAATGAGTCCATTGGTACCTGTTGAAAATGTTAAGGTTGTACATAATAATTTATCCGAGACAGTGTCCTCTAATATCATGAATATGAATTCTACGGATGTTACGCGGGCAGCCACTATGCCAAATATTTGCATGCAATCGGCAAAGTCGGCAAATTCTAATAATAATGAAGAAAAATTAGAACCGTCTGACGACAAACGTAAAAAACCGATTAATTATCCGAAACGAAAATTTTCTCTGTTAAAAGAAAAATTTGAATCCAAGTCGCAATTAGTTTACGTTGTTACACCGAATAATGCTATTAAAATTGGACAATCCGCTGCCTCTTCGGAATTAGATGTATCGAAAAAAAATGTCTCGGTAATTTTAAAAAAGTCATCCGATTGTACAAGGTACGACAAAGAAAATTTAGCTCCTATCGCATCGTTTAAAGTAAGTCACGAAAAGAATACTTCGAACGATAGGTGTCATTCAAATCGAGATAATATCGATCTTATTTACGAAAACGATAAGTCTTTGTGCGGTAGCGATTTAAATTTGAAAGAAAGAAGACATATATTTTTGGAGCAAGTTTTATCGCCGCCGAAATTATTAACATGGAATAAAAGAAAGTCTTTCAGTGGATCTACTGTGAAAAAACCTGCATAAGATTAGTTACATAGAATAAATAACATTTTTAATAGTTCTAAAATAAGATTGCGATAGTGATTTAATACGATTAATGTACTTAATTGTTGTTCGTTAGGATAAACGTTTTTACAAGAGTGATACTTAATTTTATTTCATAGAATATGTCATTTTCCCGTACTCGCGCGATTAATTTTAATCGATCGAAGTAAAGGAGGAAATAAGAATAATGTATATACATATAATTCAGAAATCGAATTTAATTTACGCAATACATGAAAATGTTTTTAAGGTTTACAAGTCGACTGAATGATGTAAAGTAATGCACATTAATATTTTCATAAAATTGAAATAAGTTACTCTTCGGAGTAACATCATTTTTACATGTAAGGAAAAAACAGTTATATTTTCTATACATTTTATTAAGTACATAAACCAACTGTATCATTGCCAAGTACAATATTACATTTTACAATATTGTAAATCTGCAATAATTATACATATGAAAATTATTTTTATATACAGCAATGTTATGTATAATAAAAGATTTTTTACATAGTGATATTTATTTTAAATGGCACCGAAGAACATTACACGTTATTGTAATAAGTAGAGAAATCGCAATGAACACCCAAATGAACATCATAAAATTAATATTTGAAGAATTCTATACGCGTAGCGATACGTATAATAAAAAAGATGACTATTCTTAATATGAGGTGGTATATATTATATAACATATACATTTCCTTATTGAAATTTCTAAGGTACGCATTTCTAAACATAATTTGATCTGTTATTACACTATAAAATATCTAATTCTCAACATATCTAGTCTAATACTTGATTACTAATCACACCTTCTCAATTAAACTTTTCATAGAAGTGAGTATTATAAAAAGTGTCATTGAATAACATTAAAAATTATAATAAAATACATAAGACATGTATAAATAATGAAAAAAATTATTACTTAGGTACTTTTACTTAATAAATTGAGAAAAGATGAACAGTTGAAATTCAAAAACTAGTCAGTCTTTCGCATCGAAAATGTTTTACATATTTCGATATTCTTTATTACGTTTGTGTGATATGTTCTGTAATAATCCGTAGTTAAGAAAATTTTATTGAAATACGTGTGTGTTACTTTTATGCAATATTTGTTGAACACAATACTTTATAGAAGAGTTACGACTTTGCAAAACGAGATGAAGTTAATAGTATTTGGAATACTTTCGTAGACACATAGGGATTACATGTAATTATTGGATTATCCTGAAACTTGCTGTAGTTTTTAAACTGTTCACTTTGAATGATCGTAATGTTACTGAAATCTCTTTGAAATGACTTTGAAAAGACTTTGAAACGATCAATTATAAAGCAGGAATAGCAATTATAAAACAAGTTTAGTGACTCTCTGTGACCTACAAATGATCTTGAACCTGATAATTAAAGACTACGGGAAACTTTTAAGATAATCCAATACTTTGATAGTCGGGAATTTTATTCTCAAATTAGGGTACTTTGCCCGTTACTCGCGTTTTCGTCATATTTTCTAATCCATTGAATATGACAAATGAGCGGTAAACTGCGTAAATTATTACATATACGTGTTCCAAGAGAAATTTTCCGTAATTCTTGTGCAACTTGATGTAGAGACTTACCTTTTGTTTCGGGAATGAATAAAAAAACATAAAATATTGTAACGAGGCACATGAAACTATAAAACAAATAGGATCCGGCTAATGTCAATGATCCTGAAAGAAGAACAATTATATGCATAAGTTGGATAAGAAATATTGTTTATTACATATTGTTTAAAATATATGAAAGAGAAAAGTTGGAGGAAACTTACTGATCATAGCACTGACGGATTCCGTGGCAATAATATGTGTTATCCACATTACCATAGAAACGGAACTAATACATTTCCCCCGTATAGCTGCAGGGAAAACTTCTGTAAGATTTAAAAGTGGTACTGGTCCAAGTCCTAAAGCATATGCTGCTTCATATACAAGTAATGTTATTACTGCTAAAATACGTAAACCACCTGTTAGACCTTCAGAAACAGCAATATTCTGTGTCTGCAATAAAATAAAAACAATTCTATTGAATTCTTTTAATGATCGTAAATATACCAGATAAAAGAAATATACTTCGCAAGATGCTTTAATTTGCGTCCAGGTTTCCGGGCTGGGTGGGACTATAGCTAATGGAGTTGGCAATAAAGGGAACGGTGGTGGTGATCCAGTAGGTAAAATCGAATGAATTTTAACTTCTTCGTTATGATGATTCTTGCAATGGTTATTTACAACATCTAAATTGTCGTCGCCCCTGTCTATCGTAGCAAGTAAAGACAATAATGATATTGTTGTCATACAAATAGTTGCCGATGTAATTAGAGCTGTTCGACGCCCACATCTTTCTACTATAACCAGAGATAACATCGTACTAAATACCTTCACGATGCCAAGGGATATTAAAGCTGTGACTTCTGCAATGTCTGTGAAATGAATAAAGCAAGAAATGTTCATGTAAAAATAAACAAAAAAAAATAGAAAAAAGAATATATGATTATAATACTTACTAGAGCAAATGCCTAATAATGCAAACAATCTTGGTGCATAATGCAAAACTTGTCGTTTTCCGGTACCTTGTTGCAATATCAGTAAGAAAGCCATGATCGTTAAAGTCTCAAAAATCGTATACCAAGCTTTTTTGGACGGTGTCTTCGAAACGTTTGCCATTCTTTTATAAAGTAAGAATGGGGGAGATCGTTGAAGAAATATAATGGTTACTATACATGCAGCTAAAGCAGGAACAGCTGTTATACCAATGGAAAATCGCCACTGATAGTCTATATTTTTTATAGCAGCAGCAATGACTGAAACTAAGAATCCAGTAGCTGTGCCCAAGTGATATAACATTATATTATATCCGCGTTTATTTGGCTCGGATACTTCTGCCATATATATGCAGTGAGCTATTGCTGAAACAGATCCAGAATATCCGCAAATTATCCGAGCGACAAGTAACAAGATATAATGATTTGCCAAAGCTGATAATGTGGCGCCAAAAGTTAGAAAAACGAGCGTTGATATCATTGTCCAACGTCGACCGAATGAATCGATTAGCAAACCTATAAAGTATTGTGTCGTTAGTACTATCCATTTTATTAATTTTTATATTTCTATATTTTTTAGAAACTTATTTACACTTACCACCCGTTGAACCACCAACAAGAGCTCCAATGAACCAAATACTAATAACAAAATCCTTTTCAAAGCAATTCAAATTAAATTCATGTTTGATCAAAGGAGCTATAGGTTTTGCAATACCCATATCACTTCCAAAAGCAATACCTGCAAAAATTGCTACCATGGAAACAAAAATATTTTTATTTCCTGATGTCAATGGTGTTAAGTTGTCATTTGGTTTAGGAAGTGGTTTCCTTAAATTTTTCGGTGGTAAACATTGATAATCATTTGGGACTTTACTTATAGATGTTTCGGTAGTTTTATTTGCACTGTTTAACAGTATTGTAGTATCTTCTTCGTCTGACATTTTTCTTCAATATATGTAGTATTAAGTACATAAAAATCGCATTAAGGAGATTAGCTCTACATCCTAAAACATGAACTTTATCTTTATCAATTTAAAGAAATAAATTAATTACAATCAATGTTGCTGATATTGCTGGCAATCTTCGAATAAATGTAAATTTGTAAGAAAATCCAAGTTCTAATTTTTCAGGAACATTTACATGTATTCACGCGATCGACAGCATACTAAGTAAAATAATTTTAATATGATACTTACCGTTTGCAGAAAACGAAAGTAGAAAAAAATTTTACTGTTTACTTTCGTTGATTTGACATTTGCACTTTGGATTTGTAGATGCAAGAATTGACAGTTCTCATGACGTTTAGATATGGAGCGCCATCTTACAAGATGTTCGAAACAAAAAGATTCAGCTATGCGCAAAAGCGAGACACAGCCTTACTAAAGAAAGGTAAATGCGAACAGATATATAGAATCGAGAGAAAATTTCCATTTGTTTTCGCTCGAGATTATCGAGATATTTATATAGAAAGCGAGAAGAATGATAAAATGAAAGAATTGTTAAGAATCTATGATCGAATAAAGTGGTTCATGAGTGATTTGAGTTCTTCAATTTTCTTGTGGATGTCGCTGTTTGTGTCTTTACGTGTGGCTCCACCCTTGGCGTACATCGCGCGCTGTACGAGCGACGCTGCTAGTTGTCTATTGGATTCGAGTTGTTCAAACATTTTAGAAAGTCAAGATTCACTTTGTCGCGAATCCTCCCTTCAAATATTACCATATATGCTCTTTTATCAATGAATAGCTACATTATTTGTTACATGCTATGAACCACTGATATTTCATATAATTTATGCCAAGGCGGAGATGTGCGCTCCGTAGGTGTGTAATATGGTTCAATTTGAAGACTTCCTCGATTCTCGATCAGGGATATATGGAGATCGCTCGTGAAATCTATATTCGGAAGAGTAGTAGTGGGGTAAACGATTTATTAACATTAGAGACGAAATGAGAATGCTCACGCCTGTAGTTCTAATTACTTCACAGTACAGGTGCTGTGCTATGTGGCCAAGTGCTGAGTTTAACTAAAATTAACATATACAAGAACCTATAAAATTAGGGATCTGCCCTGTTTGGTCATAATTTAGCATATACAAGAACCTATGTATTTAAACTTACAGTTAGGGATCTACCCTATTAACATCAGAGAGGAAATGAGAGTGCTCACGCCCGTAGTTCTAATTATCTCATAGTACAGGTGCTGCTCCGTGCAACCAGGTGCTGAATTTAACTAAAATTAGCATATACAAGAACCTATAAAATTAGGGATATGTATTGTTTGGCCGTAATTTAGCATAGACAAGAACCTATTGAGTTCTATGCTACAAGAACCTCCTCCAGACAGTCGCCTGGTGTTCGTCACCCTAGTCTGTGGAAAGAAGCGTCAACACTTGAGAGTGCCATAAATTAAGCTTTCCCCCGTATGATGTCATGGGCCAGCTGGCTCCGACGTTTTGTAACTGCGACGCTTGGTTTTTTCGAGTGTTATTTGTACAATCGTCGACGTAGGCGAGCGTCGAAGTAGAACCACGCGAATTTAGTATTTCCGATTCTACAGAACGTGCTATAAACGTAACTGCCTTGAATTCGCCTTTGGTATTTTCTTACAGCAATTCTTTCTCAAATATTGCGTTTTGTGATAATACAGGAAACATTTGGTTTTTTTGCACAAAAATCGGGACCCAAGTGTTGCGATAATGGAGATGTAGAAACGATTCTATTTCTCGAAATTGAGATCTTAGACGTGTCGAACGTAAGAAATGATAATGCTAGTGAAAGAGAAAGAAGGACTGAGAATCGAAGCGATCAACAAATAGGACTGCGATAAGCTAAGACCTTTAACTCAAAACTCAAACTTTTTTATTTTTGATTTGTTATAAATGAAAATATATAATCTCATATACAAGGCTGTTGTATTCGTCTTAACAAACACCATCGTACGTACTAAGGAAAAAGGATATGTGTTTGAAAAAATATTATGTTATATTGCTAGTGTACAAGCACATAGGACAGATCCTTAAGTTTAAGCTTAAATACATAGGATCTTGTTAAATACATAGGATACTAAATTGCGACCAAAGAGGCCAGATCCCTCATTTTATAGGTTCTTGTATATGCTAACTCTAGTTTCCTTCACTGCTTGGCCGTATGGTGCAGCACTAGCTCGGGAATAACCAAAATCATAAGCGAGAGCATTCTCATTTCCTCTCTGATTTATATGTTGCGGTCTGTGGTTTGCGGTATTTTGGATGTACGTTAAAATGGAAAACGTCAAAAAACTTTGATTAGATTTTAACGAAGTACTTTTGAATGACAATGCTAGAAAATATGATGGTCGAATCAATATGAGAAAAAACGTTGTTAACTGTCTTTCCTTTTAAATAAATATTAATAAGCTATGTAAATTTTGTCATTGACAACTGATATGATATGATCATGGCGGAATCTACGAAGACAGAGGATGATAAAATTAAGTGTAACATTTTAATCATCGGAGCTGGAATGGCTGGATTGTCAGCTGCAAATCATTTACTGAAGAATCAAGAGACCGATTTTTTGATTGTCGAAGCACGAGGTCGCATAGGTGGGCGTATAATCGCTGCCAAAATCGGTGAGTTTCTACTTAACCTATTTTAGAACTTTCTCAATCAATAAGTATTTCGATTCTCGGTCTTTACTTTTGATTTTAATCGATCCATTTACCTATCCTCTCAATATGATTGTTACATTATAATATGTACCTGAATTTTTATTTTCTTATATTATGTATTTATAATATTCAATCATTGTTGCAATCATAGAAAATATAAATTGAAGATTGTACCATTACATTTGTATTTTGTACAAATTATTTTTTGATAAACACGCAAAAATAGATAAAGTACAAAAGGTATTAAGAGTTTGTTGACCTATGCATTTATACTTTGGTTAGGACTTTAATGGCACTGCCATTAAAAGATAGATTCTTGTTAAAAAATAAAACAAAAATATAAATTTGTATATATGTGTACATATGGATTTTAATTTCTAATGGAAATAATTATATAAAAACTTTTGAAATTTAAATACCCATACACTTTAATACAGGCAATGAAAAAGTAGAATTAGGAGCAAATTGGATCCATGGTGTCCTAGGGAATCCAATGTTTGAATTAGCTATGGCAAATGGATTAATAGATATAGTACGTGTACCAAGGCCTCACAAAGTTGTAGCTGCTATGGAAGATGGGAAACAATTGCCTTTTCCAGTTTTGCAAGAAATTTACGAAGCTTATGTATGTTTTTTAAGAAGATGCGAGGAATATTTCTTAAGTACTTATAGCCCCCCAGATGGAATAAACAATGTTGGAGCACATGTGTCATTAGAGGCTGAGATTTATTTATCAACCTTGCCATCTGAAGAAAGAAAAGTCAGACAGTTATTGTTTGATTGTTTACTCAAAAGAGAAACTTGTATTACTGGCTGTGATAGCATGGAAGATGTTGATTTGTTGGAAATGGGATCTTATGCTGAACTTCAAGGTGGAAATATTAGTCTTCCAAATGGATACAGTGCTATATTAGAACCAGTTTCAAAACACATACCAAAGAACACCATTCTAACTAAACATGTTGTCACTAAGATTAGGTAAACATAGCTTGAAATTGGTTTCTTTTCAATGTTAAATTTATGTTATGGATTCTCACATAAATATATTAATTATAGGTGGCAAAGAAACAAATGCATGAACAATGACAATTCTAATAGCTGTTCTAATACAAATTCACCTGTCGAAATACAATGTGAAAATGGAAAAACAATATTAGCTGATCATGTGATTTGTACATTGCCACTAGGAGTACTTAAGGAAAAAGCCAATGATATATTTGAACCACCTTTACCAAATGACAAACTTGAAGCCATAGATAGACTTTTATTTGGTTGTGTAGATAAAATATTTTTAGAATATGAAAGACCATTTTTAAATCCTGGTGTGTCAGAAATAATGCTCCTATGGGATGATAGAGGACTGTCAGAAGAAGAGAAGCAGGACATCAGCAAAACATGGTTCAGAAAGATCTATTCCTTTACGAAAATTTCGGAAACTTTATTACTGGGTTGGATATCGGGAAAAGCTGCTGAATACATGGAGAAATTAAATGGAGCGGAAGTAGCAGAAGTATGCACATCAATATTAAGGAGATTTCTTAACGATCCGTTTGTACCAGCACCAAAAAATTGTTTGTGCACCTCGTGGCATTCACAGCCATATACGCGTGGTTCCTACACTGCTATGGCTGTTGGTGCAAGTCAATTAGACATTAATTGTTTAGCTGAGCCTATACTACAAGAAGATGATCCTTCGAAAATAGTAATAGCATTTGCAGGTGAACATACGCATTCTTCGTTTTATAGTACGGTACACGGGGCGTATTTAACCGGTCGGACAGCTGCCCAAGTACTTTTGGAGTCGAGAAAGAACGAAAAGAATTCATTGAGTCTCAGTTGCGAAGACACAAGTGATCTAAGTTCATGGATACAAGGAATTTCTCTAAATTAAATATTAAAAGTTGTTTTAAGAAAAGGTGCATCGGAAGTTATTCTCTATATCGAAATTTTCACACAATTGAGCACAATTTATTATCGTGGTACGAAGAATATTTTACACACACTGTCGAAATCGATGACAATTGTGATTTATAGATGTTTAGTATTAACGCGAAATCTTGTGAACTATTTTAATTTTGTAAATAATATAGCGAATTGTTTATATTATGTACATAACAACGCCTGTTTAAAATTTTAAAACTTTATAAATATGTATTTTGCGATTTGATCTACTATCATACTTTTCTTCTTAAATAATCGAAAAAGGGATGACAGTATGAAAATCGTATCACGAGAACATGCTTCATTTTATAGGGTCACCTAACATCAGCTATACAAATTTTATATAATTAATGTTATCATAAGTGCTTTTTATCCTTAATAAAAATTCAGACAATTCAGTGATCGCTAATCATTGCATTAAATAATGAATTGGTTTCTATCTATCTATGGATAAAACAAAGTGAATGTAACGTGATCTTACTTTGACAAAGAAATAAAATTAAACATCTATATTTGCATAGCATATTTAGTAATGTTTGTTATTATATCTATACATATATCTACGACTATATATAGATGATAATGGAAAAAATATCAAAATTGTACAATTCCAAAATTGCCAGTTGTTTTATTGAATTTATTTTTATTTCTGCATTTTTATATACTGTTATTTGAAAGTATTATTATAAAGTGCATTTTATCTAGTCATATTACGTTATTATGCATTATAGTTTTTAAATATACAACAAAAATATCCTTTATCTTTTATATGTTTCTTTTTAATGCAAATAATGTATCAGCTTATAATAAAATCAATCAGTGATCCACAATATGAATCAGTCCTGCATATCCATTTTGCAAACAAGACAATAGAAATATGTAGGTGACCATAGATTATGTTTAAAATGTGATAGAAGCCCTTGCAATACTATTGTTTTCTTACGTACATTTAATACTATTCTAAGATTCTTTTTAATACATATTACAGATTTTTAACATCCCAAATATACACTTATTTTTCTGCAACTGCCACTTAATATTACTCATGACAACGCAAATCGAAATGTAATTGATAAAACCAAAAAAATGTTATATTATGCACAGATAGAATTACGATTGAAATAAATAATTTTCAGTAATTATTTTAATGAATTATTTCATATCTTGAATTAACCCATGCAACGAAGGAGAAGCAATTCGAATATTAAGTATAAAAAATATATATATTTTCTTTTTTCGACGAGTTAAAACAACTGATATTCAAAAAATCTATCTAACTTTGTTTAGAAATAAGCAATAACTTTATTGTTACGTCAGTTTGTACATTTATTGTACAAATAAATATTATACAGTATATTTTTAAGCAACTATGGCAAATACTTAATTACGTACAGGTACATAAATTCTGCTAATAGAATTTGATTATAAGGTGTAACTGTATATCGATTCACGGGATTAATTACGATAATACGATTATTAGTTTTGAATCATACCTTAATATTAAACATGCATTGTAACTTGATTTCCTTCCTAAATAATGATACTGAAGAGCAATTCAATTTTTCCTGAATGTTTATTAAATCATGGTTATCCTTTTTCTTTATACACAATTTCTTTTACGATTAGAAAGTTAGTATGTATCCGTATTGATCAGGTCTTTTAAATAATTTACGAATTTATTTTATAATAAAATATCATGTTGACATTGTTATTTTAATTGTCATTAAAAAAATGGCGTTAATTATGCAAAAAGGAAAAAGAGTGTAACATACTTAATCGTCTCTTGAGTCAATTAAATGATCCCCACATACGATATAATGTTGTAAATAAATTACAAATATAAATTAACTGTTCAGTTACATTCTCTGCATGCACCAATGTAACTGCACAAAAGAGTACACGTGATAATGCATCTTCGATTATTTTTCGTCAGATGATAATAAAATACGCTTTTTCACTTTCTAGTTAATAATTGAACACTTTTTTTCGTCTAGTGCAGTGAGGTATATTGAACATCATAATATTCTTCTTACTGGCTCTCTATAGATAGTACTAGTTTGAAACTAGTTTGAAACAACATCTCTTCTGCATCTTTCCGTAATCTTTTTACAGGCGTATAAATCTATAAGGAATTGAATTCAATTCGAAATATTTTATAGGTGTACCATTAAGAATTTAGAAATCGATAAAAAGATTATAGGTCGTAATGTAATAATGGAAGACAAAGATCGAAATGTAAGTGATAGCTTGATGCGATATAGCTATCGTTAATACAAACGGTGTGACTAAAATAACCATATATTACAATAGGATTTGATATATCTCAACTGTATTCGCACTATTTCTGTATTGCTTTGAAGTACCATCGAATTTTCTAAGTATACATACGTAAGAAAGTTATAACTCGTGAAAAGATGCAATTTGAAATGAAATGTTTGCACAACAACTTCGTTGATTCGCGAGAAGAGAATGATATTTCGCCGTAAACGAGTTCAGAGGTAATAAGATAAAGAAGAACACTTTTCGAATAAATTAGAAAACACTTAGGCAGTAATATGTTGATTATACCGTTAACTTTTATAACGCTTTCGCGTGATATCGGATAAATTCGTTTGAATAAATAAATGGTCTTCAGGAAATGAGGTCGTACAAATTTTAAAATATCGGAATATCTCGAAACTTAACAACACCAGGCTAGACAATTGTACTTTCTAACAGTTTAAAGTATATGGCACATGATGAATCAATTGAACAAATCACGTTCCCAGCATGCTTCCACGCTCCAACTTGGATAAAATCAGATCTAGATTCTTCGAATCCCTGTCGTTTCGTACCATTTCAATTAGACCTCGCAACTTAACATAAAATCAACGGAAAATATGACCATTAAAACATGATCGGATTATTTGATTATTTTTTGTACGCAAATCGAACGAATCTGGCAGCTGTACGGTTAAATATAAAAAAATATCGCTCTAATTCTTCTAACGTTATCGTACAAGAATCATCGAACTCTCTTCTTGAGTAATGGAAGACTGATCTCTACGAACTTGCTACGAACAAAACGGATTATGGTATGTATAGTAGTTACACAAGTGCTACTATGCGTTGTCGTTGCTTTCGAAGAATTATTATGCTTACTGAACTTCGTGTTCGACCTGAAAAATGTTAAGTTCGGTGGGAGTGTGCAGCAATTTAACGAGCAAAGTGTTGAAAAAAGCGAACGCTCATCGTTCCTGCCAGAATTTTCAAATTTTCTCCATTAATACCAATTAATACCGATTAATACCGATACGATTTTCATCTCATATAGAAGTTGTGGTATGATGATCCGCTCCGTTTTGGGCCTGTGTATTGTGTGGCAACGAAGCCAGCTCGTTTCTGCTTAAATAATTCACAATTCCCGCTCCTAGGGAATCGCCCACCACGTTCACCGTCGTCCTGCAACGATCTCTGCAAATCCAACGATTAACGTTTCATATAAATCCAATATTAGCTTAATGAACAAACAAGACGAAGTATATTGGTGGGGAATGAGCAAAGACGAGTGCTTACAACAACCAATCGACAGCGATAACTAGGAAAACATCGTCAGCCGGAAGTCGAACCGTATCCAGCACCATTACCATCGTCACCAGACCTGCCTGTGGGATACCAGCTGCTCCGATACTTGCAGCAGTCGCCGTAATACTATAGAAATTTTTGTGTAAGTTTTAACGCTATATAAAGAAAACTTTGTTTTATATTTCAGTTACCTGACTGCTACCAGCTGGCCAAAACTCAGACTAACTTGACGCACTTGCGCGATGAAAATCGCAGCCACGGCTTCGTACAGGGCTGTACCATCCATGTTAATGGTAGCACCAATCGGTAAGACGAATCTGGTAATTCGTGGATCGACGTTGTTTCGCTCTTCCAGACAATTGATAGCGATTGGAAGCGTAGCGGAACTGGAGGATGTGCCGAACGCAGTGACCAACGCTTGGGCTAAGTTGGATATGTATCTGAACGGGTTCTTTTTTGTTATTACAAAGTATAGTAATGGAAGAACTATGAAACCGTGTATAAAGAGACCAATTAAGACAGTGAGGAAGTACATTCCTAGCTGAGCGACCACTTCGTCCAGCGACTGCATGTCAGTAATTTTCGAGGCTACCAGAAAGAAGACACCCACAGGCGACAACCTGCAGAATAAAATATTTCATTATTACGCGAAAGAATTATACAGCTTATTTTCGTGATGTATAAAAATTCGTGATAACGTAGATAGAATTCGGGATGTTATTGTCTGGGACTGAATGGTACCGCGAGAAAGTTGGAGACCGGAATACCTTTCACAAGGTAGTTTCGTCAAATATGAATTTACCAAATCACCCAATGAGTAATCAACATCATGGCGCCGGATAAGGACTCGAAAAACAGGAGCAGCGGTTTGCCCTGTTCTTGCATTTTTCCTAGTGTTATACCTAGCACCGTGGCGAAGACAACCAGGCCCATGATGTTCATTCCCGGCACGCTCCTTTGCACTGGTTCCCAATCATCCATGTTATCTATTTCAACAAACAATGTATTAAGATATTCATTGTAACTACTATAGTTTGCTAGATATTTTAATAAAATTAGACGATTTTTCTTTTTCTTTTTTAAGGAAGATTTCAACCTGATGTACTGTTTGCCGGTTTCTGCATTTCCGTCCTATGTTGAGAGATACACGCTTCTACTAGATTCGGAGGAAACATATTCCGAATTAAGTCCATCAACGTATCGATGGTTGAAACGTTTTGAGATCGTTCTTTTGGTTTAATATCCGGATCATTTCCTACACCCGGTTGAATGCTAATTACCAAAATGATACCTGAAACGAAATCATACATTTTTTTAATACGCTTTATATCGCACCAATACCATATTGTTATCGCGAAACTACTGATGTTTATGTAAATTCTGTATCATTTGCATCTACTATATCATCTTAATATCGTTTTTCTTTTTTTTTTTTTTTTGTCATTACTCCTATATGTCATGACGTTGTTCCTCTACAATCTACACGATACTCCGCCTGCTCTACTGCCATTATGTTGTCATTCTAGTATCTATATTAAATAACTTTCGAATATCAGAAATCTCTTAGCTTTACTGACCTAATATAACGGCACTAACAGTGGTCACCATGTAATACACTATAGCGCGCATGCCAATTTTGCCGCTCAATGACAAATCGAGAGATCCAATGGCCGAGACTAAGCTAGATATAATCAGCGGTAGGATCAAGCTCTTCAACATCCTCAGAAACAGATCTCCTAAATAGTTGATGTACATGATCTCGCGGCGCGTCCATCCTTGACTCCGCACGTTCCTCAAGATAATACCAAGGATCACTCCTCCGAACACACCGACGACGGTTAAAATAGTCAGAGAATTGTGCCTGAAACACGATCGAATCTTCTCCTGTCTGGTCTTTGGCCTTTTGTTCGGCTCCTGGGGGTAATACGAAGTTCGTTCGGTGATCTTGCATTGTGTATCGGACCCTGACAATGGTGACCTGAAATAGACATTCACGATTAAATGACTTTTTTTACAACGTACTCGCAATGGTTTTTATTCCGAAAACAGATGATTTGCTGGTACAAGGGGTTAATTGCGATAATTAGTCCCTTAACGGCGTTAACGGGTCTGATAACTTGGTTTGGCTAGTTTTAACGACAACCGACTAAATGACGCGAGTATTAGAAGAAGGACAAAGAATTCCGTTACATTCTGACGGAAGGTAACGTTATGTTCAAATAGTCATGACTCTTTCGCCTATGTAACCTTTTCTCTATAATATTCATTTAGTTATTTTTACGTAGTAGCTGCTTTGGTAGTTCCTTCGAATCGCGAGTGATCGTAGTTTTTCTGGCATGTTGTTTTGCTTCTTTGCGCGATGTGTCATTCCCTATTTGCATATGCGTTGGCAACTTCGATGAATTTTATATATTCGATCTGTGAACGATCGAGAGGCATGCGTGACGCGAGTTAAGAATCTTAACACGATCGATTTCTAGGCGGAGTATACAGCTATCCTAAGCGATATTCTTAGAGTGCTCCTTCGGAAATGGTTTCGATAGCGTCTGCTTACCAAAGAAACTAAAAAATTATTTAAGTCAGTCAAACCGTTTGTTTAAGTCAAACCGTTTACGTTAGGTCATTCAAGTTACCTACGCACACAAATAAAGATTCAATTAAAATCGATAGCTTTTCTAATCTTCCATATTTGATCGTAAGTGGAAGACCTACTCTACCAGGCTCTACGAATACATTATATTTTTATAAAATAGCATTTACGTAATGTGTACAAATAGTAGCAGACTTTTTATGGTGTAATATTTTAGTCGTGACAGCGTGAAAGGTTGAAGGTCTTGAATGATTAATAGCTCATTGATAAATATGCATGCGAGTAACAGGAGTTTTAAATATAGCTATAATATATATCGATCTTATTACATTGGTATCTGGTCGTATAAATATTATTTATCTACTACCTATATGCATATCGAACATCAGCGTTACAAACAACGTTATCGAACACGCACAGCGTAGCATAAATTTAAATTCAATTTGCGAGTAACTTTGACGCCTTTTAGATCTGATTTTCGACATACGATAAACGTAATTTGCTAGCCATGATTAGCAAAACGCCGAGTGTTGAAGCCACGCGTGCGATGAGTGTGCAGGAAAGCACGATGATTGGCAGTCATTTGTCCTAGCTTTATTATTGTTTCTCCGCACATATTTCGCTGCGCCTTAATTCAACCATGCGTGAATAACATTTGAGTCTAATCGAATTAAAGCAGTCAATTCGTTTGACACGTAGAATTAGACGTTACTCGAACGCTTAATACTCTAATAGTTCGACTAACTTTCTACGATTACCGAATAACAAGTGAGACTAGTAACTCTTATTTTGATCTCAAGTATAGATACAACTCAAGTATAGATACAAAGATATTGGATCTTAGAGTTTTTTAATACGAAACGTAAATTTCCGTATACGTATCCACGTCTCAAATTCATCGAATTCATCGGTTTCAGATATCTGTCATCGTCGTTCAAGTTCTTCCTCGTGATGCAGAAAATCGCTCGTAAAACAACACACGTATTATAGTGATGTTGCGAGTTAAAAATCCATTTCTATCGAACATTCCTCATTTTCAAACGAACCACGTTCCGTGGTTATACCGTGACACACGCGCTTCCAGTTTACGGTTACGAACAGTAGTTGGCTTTGATCGAGATCTTCCTCGCACATTTACAAATTGCGAACAAAGTAAAAGGCGCCGATGCTTATCGTAACCTATCGTTTGAAACGAGGGTCAGTAGTCTTCGTTATGATTTGATTGAGTCTTTACGAGTGACCTCGTGTTAAGTATGCTTCGAGAGAGTTGCTGGCCATTCTTGAAAGTCTTGTTGCTCGCTAGTCGATGACCTTGCCGGGAGATACGTCGTCGCCCTTTCAGCCAGTTCTTGGCTGTTCTAGTCCGATTACAAAATTCTCAAACGTTGATAATTTTCTGTTAAAGCCCGTAGAACTTTAATTTGTTTATCCAATTTATCAGAATCTTTAGCTGGTATTCACGCATATTTCGTAACAATAAAATGCTACCAGCTTAGACGATGATGCAATCTTCGTTTTCTCAGACCTTCCTTTGTTTTCTTACAAGCTTTCTTCCTCTCTTCTTTTGCAAATATATGGCAATTAAGCGATGCGTAGCGTTAAATTACATAAAGATTCAAATTAATATGAAACTCCTTGAACTTTGACGTTTAAATGTTGCAAAAGATCGAATAAAATGTTCTTCGCCGACAAGGTCACGCTAACGTGGATCATTCCGACAAACTAGCATCGACGTTGGCCGGGATTAATCTTAACTGGTCCGACAATTATCAAATTGTACTTTCACGGTACGGCTTTTCGAGCGATCAGTTTCTGTGCTTTCTGATGTCACTTGGAATACTGCAAAAGGAAACGGTATGGCAAAAGTGAAGGGACTGTTTACTTTTCGTAGAAATTTCATAGGCTTAAAAGTAGACACCGGGTAAGCCGCTGTTCAGTTTCGCAATTGTATCCTTTTACGCGAATTCATTAGTCGAACCGGTGATGTAAGTGAATTACACGAACGAGAAACTTCATCTGTCTGTCAATGTCGCCTTAATGGGTGCGCGTCTCGTACGATTTTAGCGCGAATCCACCGATCCAAAGGATCTGCAAGGTCTCCAAAAAGATTCGATAAAACTCACCGATGACGACAAAGCTCGTCAAGGTATTTTATAGAGTTTCAAAGATGTTTCTGTTACCACGAGTGACCAACGCGCGATATCCAATTTCCAAAACTCGCATAAATATCACTGTCCAGTGATTGGATCCAAAAGCATTAGGTCCGTCTTCAAAATTAAACGCGTCCTAATTATTTGAATAAAATCCAAAGAAAACGAAACTGAATGTAATCTGTGGTGAGAAAAATGAAATATAGCAGGATGGAAGAAAAGCAAAGACAAAGTTAGCGATAAGAAGCAGAGGAAAGGAAGAAAACTGAATGAATACGTACAGTTCAGTGGCGACTTCCATGATGCCCGTCTGGAGTGCTGGCCTACGTTTGCGTGGTGTTGGTATCCCGACGAAAGACGGTGGTCAACCGTTCGCATAGAGCGTCACTTCCGGTTAGCCGGAAGCGGCTGCTGTGTGTGCGGCTCGCGCCCCGATGGGGAAGGGAAGGCGGCGTGCAACGAGCAGGAGAGGTCGAGAGGCTCAAAAGGGATCGACGATATCCGATCCGTTGATCCGTTGATCGCCGATGATGGTATTGGCCTCGGATTCTAACTTCTTGGATCGCTGTTGTCACCGTAGAGGGAGGAAAGAGAAAAAAAAAAGAACGAGGAACCATTATACGTATAGATCTTTATAGATCTTATTTGCGAAAGAATGATCTCGAGGATGTACAGGTATAAACTGCGTGATGGTATTAGAGAGATGGTATTAAATACGTCGTACAAAATACGTGTATGTGCTTCTAAATATTAAAATATATATTATTACATGTGCTCATAAAAGTTTTGCGAAAGATGCACTTGTACCACTTTCTCGCATTGTCGAACGTTGGAGTGATCCGGAAACTTCCTTCGGGAGTTGTCGAATCTTTTTACGTTGAATTGTTTCTACGCCTAAAGTCGACGTTTTCACGAGTGGGAGGTCGTTACGGCTGACCAAAACGTTCAGGTTTCATGCGTGTCTTCTTCATATACCGTCAACCCTTATATACTACCAATGTTTTAACGGTCGAAAGATACTAAGAGAATAGGATACAAAGGACTCGAAGGATTCTAATTAACAGCCGGAAGCTGCTCGAATGTTCTGAATGCAAGAACGATAAATTCATCGATCCGAAGTATTTCAATTAATATCTGAAATTCCCAAGATCTTTTGCATACAAATAGATCGTATCGTACAGTGTACTTTAACTATCGCTTGCGATTATCCAACGAAATCCAATTACGAATACGAAGCGATCATCGATCTGATGAATCGAAAAAGAAGAGTAATTACATCCGGAAGTCTCGAAGCTCGTCACACCATTGGAAACGGTGAGCGTGGAAGTGGCAGAGAACGGATGCGAGTGGTTCTTCGAAAGAGAGGAAGGTAAAGGTGGGCAGATACATCGTGCTCGTGGTGTAAACACTCAGGGAGAAAGTGAGTCGAGATTTTAATGAAAATGCACGTATATACGTGGTTAGGTGCTCGCGTACCGGGTGAACGTCGACGGGTACTCGTGCTCGACCAGGAGAGGATGTGTGCTGATAGAGCTCTCAATCTGTGCCACCTTGGGTGGTACGATTAGCTATGGTGATCCCCCTACGACGATCTCTTCCTGCCGTGCTGGCCTATCATCGTCAGATATATTACAAATACGTGCAACTACGACCCCATCGGGAGCACCGGGTCTATTGTTTGTCGCCTGCCCTGTCTATCTCTGTTTCTCTCCTCAAATCACCTTCCTCCGATCATGTACACCGATCCCTTCCTTCCGACTTCCACAATAAACCTCCTCTTCCTCCGACGTCTCTTCTCCTAGCGGGATTAAATCGACGACAATGATGATAACGACGATATTGACGACGGTGCTCGTGGATCTTCGATCGAAGAGCGAATCGCGACGTACAGCTTCTTCGGAGATCGATGGTTTCTCGATCTGCGAAGGAAAGTTACTTGATTAGACTTATTAGTCTCGAAGAGCTTGTCGTTTCCAAAATTTCTCTGCTTTGCGTTTAAACTAATCCTATGCTCGCAACATTGACCCTTAATGATTAATGGATTAATGTAAATTTGTAAAGTTCTACAGCTTCGAAACTGTTTCTTCGGTTCAAGTACGATGGATAAAGAGAAGGAACGAAAAAAAGAAATGGCAACTTCTTTTCCGTAGGCGGTCATTCGAAAGGAGGAAGGAAGTTGTAATACTTTCGGGCATCTCTGGCTGACAGGACGGGTCGAGATGGGTCAAGTTTATAATTAATTTCGTTCGGGTCGTGCGCCGAATTGAACGAAGGATGGCCACCAGTACGTTTCACGAATCTCGTATCTCGGAGTCCTAAATCGTAAAATCCTTTCACGCGTAAGGATTGCCACGGCAAAGCGGCATAAGTAGGTCATTTTTGTCGTTTCGTGTCAAGAGGAAGAAAGCTTTAACGGATTGTTCGCGCGAAACAACACCTTTCGCTGTTATTCGGGCCATTAGAGTGTTTCTTCAGTTCGACGGAATCTAGAAACAATGCGTGTTCCGCCCAGATATACATCACGATCTGTAGAAAATACGTTTCCAAATATCATATTTTTCTCCTTTTTTCGAGATTTATGGAGTTCCATCAAATTTTATAGACATACGTGTAAATGATATTACGTTTGAACGAAACCTTGATTTATTCTTCTCTTATTTCTTATTTCTTATTATTATGGCGACGAGTGGAAAGCAGAAGATACGAAATAACAATTCTTTGAACACATAGTGGCTTTTATCGCGCCGATTTATGGAAACGATTACGTATTCGTCCATAAAGAACCACTATAAATTAAACAATTATACGATAGCGCGAATGTATATTCGCGATTAGTCATCGACGCGTATTCATTACGTGATCATAACGCATGTTACGTGATCATAACTTCGCATAATTTAACGCAAGGGATCTGAGGAGTAAAGAACATTAATTACCCAGACTAATTGCAAGACCTGCTCGAATTTCAAGGTAAATTAACAACATTTTAAATGCGAACTCTCATCTTAGTTTATAGATTTGCACGCGATCTTTGTCTTCTGTTATTATACAAAAGAAATTAAAAAATAGAAAAACTGAGGAAAGTCAACGTAGTTCACGGACTCGTAAATTGGCCTTAACGTGCAACAGCTTCAAAGTGTTGCACGATAATGTTCATTCATTTATACTACATAAAATAGCCCCACAACCACGAATTACCGGCAATTTAATGAACTATTATAAAACCGGACCGTGACGCAATCAGCTGATGATTACAAGCAGCTATGGGATCAAAACGTAGGCGGAAACTTCGAATGTTCTTTTGTGAACGTTCCTTTGTTTTAAGTAAACGTGTACCCATCGTATTAGACCGTTTTTGGTTTATCGAGTTAGTGAACAGCAGCACGACATACGCATATTTTACCGTTATATCGAATAAAACGAGCAACGTATAAAAACGTTCGTTTGGGATTAAAGGACAGTAAAAGTGGCAATTAGAATGCACTGAGAGCCAAATTGGCTCTTCTATCTCTTGATAGGCAGTAACACAGTTTAATCGAATGCAGAATGCTTTTACCATTATTGTTAATAGAAAAGGTATTTTCATTACAGTAGAATTCCATTTATCTGAACTTGTCGAACCAAGGGACAAACAGTTTGTACAATTGGAGTTCGATATAATAATAGGAGCTCGCGTATTTTCCCCGCTGCCTGTTATTTTTCGTTCACATAATAGGCGCTCGCGTGAATCCAACCAGCAAAAGTTCAGTTAATCGGGCATTAATTAAAATTTCGTTCCTATAAATGGACTTCTAGTGTACCGTGTTAAATACGCACGATGTATCATATTCATTGTAATGTTCAGTCAGGTGAATGGTTCACTTTTACCCGTACATTTAGCCGAACGAAAACGCGTTACCCTTTTCTCATTACGTGCAATTATATCGGTAAATTGATCGTCCTGCACGATGCAAATGAAATTTCATAGCGTGCTTAAAAATATGGAGAAATTGAATAAGCGATACAAGAGAATTTAAATCTTTTCCTTCCAATCTGGAAACATTGGAAGTTTCTATTAAAAAATTTTAATTCTCACCGATGGCAGTCAAATTTCGTGCGTTTGAAACTTCTCGGTGGCGATTTGTCATTTGGCGAATGCGCAATTAGTTCCCCACCTTAACTTAATATACTATTTTTCTTTGTTTCACTAATTAACAGTTATTTAAAATGATTTTCAACGGCTATCAACTTTCATTTTCTTATAAACCTTGAATCAACCAATTAGCTACAATTGTAAAAACACTATAATTTTCAATTTTGCACGGGTATTATTACAAACATTATCTTCTCATATAACGAATATTATACGAGATAAGTTTATCAATCAAGGTCTTCCGACAGTTCGAAATACATATATGTACGTAATAAGTTTTCATGACCTCCGAAATGACTTTTCCGGATATTTTTCTATAAACGATAACCTTGATCTTTGCTGGACGACCTAGAAAAGAGGGTCTTTTTGTTATCGAATTATTCGTATCAGTTGGCTAATAGTTCTAATTTCAAAATCGACAAGATGGTCCAAAGAAAACGACGTATATTATCATCTTTTTATATAAATTTTTAAGACAATAATCAGAGTATTATTAAGCAATATCGTGCAAGTTTTTACACGCTCGTATTTCAATGCAAATTTCAACGATAAAACTATATCGCACAACTTACCTGACTCTCAAACAGCACGATATCAGCGTATTCATTAACAAAGTATACAGGGTGCTTGGTAACTGGTGGTACAAGCAGAAAGGGGGTGATACTACGCGAAAAAAGAAGTCGAAAATATAGAATAAAAATTTTTCGTTCGAGGCTTTGTTTTCGAGAAAATCGACTTTGAATTTTCGCTCGGTACGCGTGCACTTTACCACGTCTCGTTATAACGGATCTCACTGTAGATCGTTGTCTCGATGGAAAAATTAAAAAAAGAAATTTTTATTCTATATTTTCGACTTCTTTTTTCGCGTAGAATCACCCCCTTTCCGCTTGTACCACCGGTTACCAACCACCCTGTATACATAATTTGTTATTCGGAAACGCAGTTTATGTTCTAACACGACGAAAACGTAAACAATACTTTTACTACACTGTTTACATTACATTAAACGAATCAATATAATGTTCAACGCTACTAAGAAAGTTGATACTTTATCGAATCGCAATATCTTTTCTCTTATTCGTCAGTTAATTCTTGTTCTTCAAACAGCTACAACAAATGTTTCAGTGTACTATTTAATAGACTCAAGATCAAGAAACTTACGTAACTATAAACAGCATGGCGAAGTAAGACAGTAAAAAATAAGATGCAAGTAATAGAAGATGAAGTCAATTAGACGCGGAACCGCGACGAGCATAAGAAAAAAAATGCATCTATTTCCGATAAACTAGCAATTATATTTAGTTGTGACTACATATTTATTTGCAATCAGCAGTTTCGTTTTTCGGTGATGATACGATGGCCGCTTCGTCAAATCGAACGTCATCGATGCCCATTTCTCGCTATTCTCAAATATACTGTATCGGTTTGGAGATTCGTATTTGTCACGTGGTTTCCTTTCTTAAGTTACGAGCGAAACGATCGAGCAAGTTAAAGGCCGAACGAACCATAACCTCGTTTCTATTCACGGGTTTATATAAGGTATTGGTATCTCAATCTTTTCATAAAAAAAGGATGAAGTTGCATTTATCCGCAAACTTAAGAGTGAGATTTGATTATTCATGACGATTTGTTTAGCGTTATATATCTAGACATTAATATTTTTTATTTAGAAGAAAAAGAATTGTTTAGGATGTACAGAAAGAAGAAAAAGATTAAATTAATTTTATTATTTAGTTCTCCAAAAAATAGAAACATGACTGAAACAATTCGTTTGTCGAAAACATAGTACTTATTAGAAATAAAGCGATCTATAACGATTGTGATAAAAACTTCCAACGTACATTAACATAATGGTAATGAAGTTTGAAAAGATTAATGCGAGAACCATTTGTCTGCGCTCGATGATAAAATTAATGCGCGGTAAGGAAATCACTGTTCAAATAGGTGACAAGTTTAAGCAGACGTATTCGACTCTTATCTTCATAATCCTGTTAATAAATAAATATTTATTGAAAATCATCATGTTGAAAACAAACTGAAATCCCGGTGTTCCAAATGTTGGTCGTTGTGTTTGTATTATACGATCAATGTATTTAGTAGATAAGTATTATAAGATGCCCCAGAGTTTATCAAGGTAACCAACAAGGCGTCATATTTCCTGCTCATTTTATATGTACTTACATAATTTTGTATCATCATATGGCAACATGTTTACGGATATTGTAAGACTGGTAAAATGACATAGTCTGCCAACGAGTATGATCATTCAATTATGTACATATATATGTATGTGATATTTGGAAGTTTTAGTCTATGGCGAGTATGCCATCTCTATAGTTTTGATCACAGTTTGTAATACGTTTATCGATAATCTAACTGTGCTACGATTCTCGAATTGCTAATCTCGCTCTCACTTCGATAAATGTGAAGCTTCTCAATGATTGAGAAAGAGCTAACGTAAAATGAAAATGAGAAATTGAATAGAGATTGAAATGAAAAATCACTCGAGGAAGGTGACTCGATGAATATAACAAGTTCAGCTTTGAATCTCTTTTTATGATGTCTTGCCATAGTGTAATCGATAGTTTCATTCTTACGCGTATTTCTATTTTCCAAAATGATAATAGACAAGCAAGAACAATACATTTTACTTCTATTACTTGAAACTTGTATAAAACTTGTATCTGTTTGTTTAAAATGATAAATGAGTACAAAATATGCATCTCTTTTATGATAGATGCGAATATAATGGCCAAATGCTTGATATTACGCCTATGACTATACAGTTCTTCAAACGTATGCAATTAAATATAGATTATATTCTAAAAGAACATTATACTTACTAATGAAAAGCGTAGGTACGAAAGTCTCGTATGTATTATATCTTTTTTGTAGAACACATAATGCGCGCGGAAATTTCAATTTAAAATTAAAAACCTGCGTTTTATTATACATCCAGCTCGTAGAAGTCTAAGATACAAAATCATAAACGATGAAAAACAGACTTAAGTATCTTTTCGTAATTATCTCCTGATACTTTTATATTTTTATCACCGACACGTGTTAGGACTGTATCGTATATTTCTTTCAAATTTGCAAATCACAAGATTGCATTCTGTATTTCCCCATACCAAGGAATATTTGTATTTACAAGCTATAATTTTCTAACTTTGAACAAACAAAATATTAAATTTTTTAACGTTAATTAAAACTCGTATATTGATAGAATTGTGACGATTGTGACAAGTTATGCAGGACATAAGTGGACCCCATTTATATTTGAACAATTTTTAAAACACATAATAACTTTTTTAAAATTGAACCAAACGACTTGAAGTTTTTTGACGAGTTAGAGGGATCATCCGGATGACGTATAAACAAAATTTTAAAGAAATTGCAATTAATCGGAATCACGAAGAAATAAGTAAAGGCCACATTTTGTAACATTTTTATCTCAACTTCTAAAGAAAATTTAAAGGACACGTTTCAAAGATATATACCGGTTGTACACAAGTCGAAATTGATGAAAAAATGATGAAAATCGCAGTTTTCCACGATTTTCAGTCTAAAATCTAAAGATTCGTACATCTCTCGACACCTGCCGCATATTTTCGCATCAACCGATTTCGATAAAATGTTCAGCATGTATATAACTGGCACAAATCTTCGAAACTAATCAGGAAAAACTAATTGCAATTCTTTTTTAATTTTGTTTATACGTCATCTACTAAACAATCCTTCTAATTTGCAAAAAAAAAAGTCGTCGTTTGGTTCGATTTTAATAAAGTTGCTCTGTTTTAAAGAGCGTACGAATATTAATAGAAACTATCGCATAATTAAAGTAGAAATGAAATTTCTTACCTGTAGCAATTGTGCGTCGATGATTTTTGTCTATTTCTGTATTTGGAACAAAACACTACGCGTGCACATTAAATACGCACCGATTTCGTTTGCGACAAAACGCGTTTACGAAGACGATTGTTTACTGGAAAAATGATAACAGGTTCGTTTCGACTCAGATGATAGAAAGAACAAAAGGCATGTGCAAACACGACGCTCCACTCGCGATTTCATGTACCTATACTCTGTGATGACAGTCGCGGGACTGTGCTACAACTAGAAACATCTAATTCGAGCCAAATGTTCGAAAAGCGCGCGGGTGGTGGGGAAATTGGAAAGAAGGGAGAAAGAAACCAGTTCTATGGGCCGCTTGACGTGATTGGTGCTCGAGTAACTTTCAGTTACTGGTTGGGCCAATCGCGTTCACCTACTTGAATTGTAGTTCCACCAGTTGATGCACGTCCTCTGCGCAAAGGCGGTAAACCATAAGCGATTCTATCGGAATTTAAATTGTATTGCTAAATCCGTTTGTTAAGAGCATAATTAAAATTAATAAAATATGCGTATATATAAGGAATATTCCATATTGAAGTAAAGTATTTTAATTTGTTTTTATTTGATACACGCGTGTATACGTGTACTTTCTTAAAGCAATAGGAAATATTACAGTTCAATTCGAATATTTTAAAGTGTATGTACATTACATAGTTAACTGACAATATTCAGGACGTAGCTTAAAATTGAGGGCAGCAGGAGCGACGGTACTCAACCAACTGACTATTTTGTTTTTACTGAAAGGAAAGAAAATAATTCATTCATTTGTGATTATAAATAATTATACTATTGGTAAATATTTACAAGACGATTTTTTATTTCTTTCTATACCCCTTACCTGTTACTTGTAATTTGCAGAAGCTCATGAGACATACAAGGATGCAAGTGTAGAAAAGGTGTACCTAATATAGGATGTATAGCTTGAGATAAATCCTTATATTTCACTTCTCCGTTACGAACGAGGGATTGTGCTTCTTCCGCGGATATTGGATTAATACCTGGGAAATCTACAAAAGTTAATTATACAAAAAAAAACGTCAAACACATGAAACGGTTGTATGAAAAGATGATAAGAAAACGGCGAATTCGTTTAAAAATACAAGACACTGAAAAATTATTCGCAAATTCATGCATTGCCGTAAAACATAGATTTCCTCTATTTCTCTCTCCTTCAGTCATTCTTAATCTCTTTGCTGACTTCTTAGCCTAGTTTGAGATAGGCTACAATCGAAGGAACAATCAGCATTATATCGCCTGCCGCTTTCAACAGGCTGTACATACCCGATTAAGGTCTAGTGGTGATCAGAGAACAATTGTAATAGATGTTTCGTATTTTGATGTATAGTCGTTATAAAATTAACGACATTCACAAGATATCGTTAAAAATGAATCGTAAAGATGATCTTTTTCTTTGTAACGTTTCTTTAGAATTTTCCAATAGTTCGAATAAATATGGCGCGTTCACCTGATTTCCATCCATTAAAATAAAGTATCGGGACGCTGTAGCTCATGGACCATAACACATGATGTTCTGTAACTAATGGTTTCTCGATAGGACAAGTGGCCTCGAAAGGATCTTCTTTCAATACAAAGTCGAAATCATCAGCGGAGTCGTTATTTTCTGGTGTCGAATAATCATTTAAGTTACTATTACTGCATATGTATTGTCTCTCTTGGTGGACAATGTACGCCTCTCCTGGCACATCCTGCAAATCGTGTATAGATATTTGCTATTTTAAAAGTCTCTATTTGTTTAGGGGTCTCAAACAGTAAAAAATAACGGTCACCTTATTACCTCGAAGTTCCCATCGGTCAGAAATTTCACTCGACATTTCTACGAACCTTTCAGCATTCTCGAGAAATTCATCCCACGTGATCGTACCTGGGCCGTCCATTGATATTTGTCAAATCAGACAAATGTGGTACTAGTTGTTTCTATACTTGTTTGCAATGTATTACGAAGGTAATCTTTTACGTTCTAAGAATTCACAGCCCTGGTGACAAGCAACAAATTTCGTAAAAATTTATTATGTACAATTACTATGTATTCAGTTCTATATTATGGAATTATAGCTTTATACATTACACAGCGCATGAATTATTTGTTACATTGTGTACTATACAAGGTATAAGTATATGGGTATTTACTAATAAGTAACGAAAATAAATTGCAAATCAAGGAGTCCTTTTAATTCCGCGAAAATAAAACGCTACTACGCCAGCAATAATATTAATTCTGCTGCGATTCACAGATTTTTATATAAAAATCTTGCTTTAATGTTTTAAGAAGAACTTTAGCAAAAAATTAATGTTAGAAATTCTTCCGCATTTTCCTCAAATTGAAGAAATTCCTTAACAATAGAAAAACGCAACAGAGTTAAAGATAAAAAGATCTATACATTTCCTTTTAAAACTCAATATCTTACAATTGAGTTTCTTAATTGAAAGACTCGAGACTAATTTATAGTACATAGAATAAACAAAGATATTTAATCATAATAGATTCTACTGTTTTCTTATAAGTATGAACCTTTTGAAATAATTGTTCATAGTTTATAAAAATCAATGATACATTAATTCCATGATGAAGTTGAGAAAGGGGAAGCTGTACACCCGAAGGAATGGCTTGTCTCTTTTCTGTCCGACCCCTCGACGCTCAGTCAATTGTCGGCTATTTTGCATCGGCAATGTTCGCTAGTATTCGGTCATGTTCGGTTATCCCCGCTATTGGATACCTGCGCCGAGAGCTTGTATAATGTACGTGTGCGGTGTATACACAGATATACCCACCATGGAACAGTTAGCATCCAATAGCAGGTAAAGTGCAACCAGGAATGTAGCAATAATAGGTGCAATTGCACATAAGTATCTATTTTTCTATTACTAATTTTTACAACGCGTCCCCGATAAATATCTCACAAATAATATATCTAGTCTTTTATAAAATGTTATTCTGTATTTTTCTTACATTAATAAAAAAAATGAGTTCTTCAAACTTTTAAGATAGAAGTACATAAAAAATGTTAGTTTTATATACATTAATAAAATGAACGAAAAAGATGGTAGATGAAAACATCATAGGATAGTTACAGCAAAATTTAGACTATTCAATTTGGAATTTATTAAAATGAGAAAATATCAACTTTACAACTATCGATGGATATACAGTAAAATTTCTATTAAAGAAATCAAAATAAAAGATTTATGAAAAGATACATAATACAAAAAAATCATTCAAATCTTCAAATATGCACCATGAGTAAATCTAAATAAATCTGAAATAAAACCTAAATAAATAATCTTTGAAAAATCTGGTAGCCCTCTGATCACTCTGGTGGCCCTAGTGTTAAAGTGAGATAATAAAGCGGAGTAATAAAATTTAACTTACGTACGGTCCTGACGTGAAAACCAATGGTTGCGCGCGCAGCTTTTATGACCTATAGACGCAAAAAGGACAGAGAAGAGACAAGAAAGAGAAAGACAGCAGTGCTTCCCGTATTCCGTATATATGTGTGCGTGTGAGAACTGCGCGTAAGCCGTGTACGAAACACATTTCCGATCTTGTGCGTGTTTATACAAAAATAAGTTCACTTATATCTTGTGATTGTGTGTGTAAAAGTGACACCGTGGTTCGTTCACTACCTGCTAGGTAGGTGTGATAGAAGAAGGAAAAAGGAAACAAAATAGAAACAAACTCCTATTGGTCGTCCTGTATGTAAGACCATCGAAGTATACGCATTGAGGATCGTAAAATCGGCGTGTCGCTAAAGTGAACTTCACTTCTGACGAGGTGAAATACGAGTGTGTATGTCTGTCTGTTTGTCTGTATCTTTAATGAGGTGAGACGGGACGAGGTGAAGCTTAGTTATAGGTGAGGTGAGGTAAGGTGAGCAGCGAGAGCGAGCCGCAGCTAAAGAGAGTGAAGAGTGAAGAGAGTGAAGTGACCGAGCGCTACTTGGGCATCGCAGTGAGAGGACGCACCGTCGTTTATGTTGAATTTGTAAGACGCAACTTATGTACCACGTAGGTTTTTTTTGATAATCAGTGAAGGAAAAAAGTTAAAGGAAGGGAAACAAAAGGGAAGAAAAAAGGCAAAGTGAGCTGCATTATAGGGGGGAGAAAGAATATAGTGGGAAGTCTACGAACGATGACGACGCGCGTTCGTTCCGCGGTCATGCGTCCACAATTGGCCGAGCCATGATGCGAAGTACTCTATCTAGTATAGGCTGCTGGCCGCGGCAGTGGTACGACGTGTTCGTAACGTGTGTGTGACCCGATAGAAAATACAATAAATCTCTGTTTCTGATAGTTACGTTTCTTCCATTGAAACAAGTGTGTTAGAAAGTAGAAACATATACCTTCGAAAATCTAAGAACCACGAGTATAGGTATAGTAATTAGAAGCATATATTAAGTTGTACTTTCTGCCAGTTCGTGCGGGACTTGCCACGGTGTCGGACATTGCTATCTGTGGAACGAAAACGGTGGTTCTGTTTACATTGGAAAAATTGACAGTCTTCGAGGATGTACTCGAAGGGGAAGGGGACTACGGTACCCTCAGATTCTCAAGCAAGAGAAAAGTAAGTATTATTTTTTATAATAAAATCTATCGTGCATTATGTATTTGTTGAAATAAGCGAGAAGGAGAAAAAAATTTTACCAATTGATCGACCAGTGACTCCATTTTTTTTCTTTATACCAAGCGTGCGTATACTACGTATATGCGTGTAGTAGGTAGTAGTTGATCTGCAAACCGGGCGATCGGATTCGTCGAATAATTCCGGCTTACTTAACGCTGGAACTACCACAGTAATAAAAATCACAAATTTCTATTTTCTCATGGAAATTTTATAGATTTATTACAATACATTTTTCTGGATTCGAATGATTTTTTTTTATAAAGTTTGTTTGTGATAAATTCTTGTTTTTCCCCTTGCATTATATGTGTATTTTTTCATATATTTTTTTATTTTAACTTCTTTGATACAAGTTTTATATTATAATTATTGAAGATAATATTTATGAGCTCTGTTATAATGAATATGAGAAAATCTTGATGCAAACTTAATGAATTAAAATAAAATAGTTAATACGTATTTTTGTAAAATTTCTTGTGATTTATAAGGAATCTAAGAAAATCTAATTTTGTAATTAATTTTTTTCAATTGTAATTAATTATCGTTGTGAAATTAATCTAACAAATTTAGTTTTGAACTTTTATGAATCTTATTGTTTATCTAAAATTGTCTTCCCTGCAATGTGATTTATCGTAAATTCGACTGAAGTGTATGCTATGACTCACTAGAATTACTTGTCTGGCAAAGCAGGCCGATCGGGCGCCATGTTTTTATCGTTTGCAACTTGCAACCAAGAAACAGTTTACGAAAAAATTAGTACGATAACACCTTCCATGACACCAATTATTGAAAATGTAATTTTTTAAATACTGATAATTCTAATTGTTCTTTCTTAGTTTTAAAAATATTATTCTGCGACTGTACTGCTTAATTTGTTGCATTTAAAAAAGTTTCTAATTTTTTAGTTTTGTTTGATAAGTTCGTTTATATACTAATAAAACTTTATAGAAATATCACTTATTAACTGTGATTGTACATTATTTATATTGTGTTTGTATTGTGAAATATTATAAAATCTAATATGCGTAAATATTTTGCCCAGATGCTTGTATTTTGTATTACTTATTGGTATTTCAATATGAATATTTTATAAATTAAACATTTATCGTTGCGAGTATACCTCTTTGGAAACGATAAACAACATTTTTATGTTACATAAAGATATTATTATATAATATGAAAATAATTTAAAATCAAAAAAATAAATTAGTTTTATATTTATCTACAGATTATTTATAATATTTCAGATTAGCCCTGTATGTGTACGAGTACTTATTACATGTTGGTGCACAAAAGGCGGCGCAAACATTTTTGTCAGAGGTAATGATTTCAAATTATTTTGAAAATTTAATGAAACCTGTGAAAAAAAACGATTATATATTATTGGTATAATTATATCTTATTTTGTTACATAGATACGGTGGGAAAAAAATATCACTCTTGGTGAACCGCCTGGATTTTTGCATTCTTGGTGGTGGTAAGCATTAGACATTGTTTTATTCTTCTGCTATAAAAATAACAAAATTGCATTTTATTTATAAAATATTAATTTTCTTCAGAAAACATCCATAATTTAATATAGTTTTCCTATTTATATACATACAAAATAATCAATTAAAAATATTTCAGCGTATTTTGGGACCTATATTCAGCAGCACCAGAACGACGGGATTCCTGTGAACACAGCAATGAAGCCAAAGCTTTTCATGATTATGTTAGTATAATTTTATAATGTGAAAGTTATAATTATATATTACAAATGTATAAACAAGAGATTATTTTTGTTCTCAGGGTTTTGTGAATAGCGGTTATGGTGTTAATGGCATTGCCCATGTAAGTTGAGTTGTATTATTTTTCATACATAAGAAATATGTTTATTCAATCATAGTGTTCTACCCTACATGAATATTTTGATATGATCTAAGACCATGTACTTCTAAACTAGAGTATGTAGATAACAGGGATTGTTACTAAAGTTTGCATGTACATCTAACTGGCATTTAAATAAATTATTAGATGTTGAAATTTGACTGGTAGATAATTATCAAATGATTACAGAATGCTGGTCCAGCGCCTTCACCTATAGGGCAAATGCCACCCAATGATGGTATGCCTGGTGGTCCAATGCCTCCTGCTTTCTTTCCAGTAAGTTTTTTTACATCTTTATACTGATAACAATATTATTTCACTTAATTTCATTGTGTGAATCAAAAAATTTGAAGAGTATTTGAATTATCTATGTCTGTTTATGTATTTTGTTAATGAATAATTACATTTATGTTCTGTTGTTTAAATATGAGTAAAAAGATTAGATAAATATTTATTTTTTATAGAAAACATTATTATTTATTAACGATAGTTTCTTATTTCAAAGCAATCAACTATGAATTTTGAAATTCTCCTACTATAGTCTATAGTATAGTATAATTAATATTGTGAAATATGCCTTTTATGTCTATATGTGCACATATACATACATCATGTGTATATTGTGTTTCAAGAAAGGGAGGGCAAGAAAATAAAGAAATAGTTTTACTGCATATGATTATATATAATATAACATTGTAATCTAAGATATATTATTAAAAATTTTTAAACTTAATTCTTCTAAAAGGAATAAAAACATTATAATCTTTACAATCTTTATTATAGGGAAATCAGACATATTAACTGTATATAAACACATATCACAATATTTATATGTATATACATACATAAATATGTATAAATATCTGTTATCATTGTTATGCCTAGTTACAATTCTCATGCATTATAATTCTACACTTGATTCAAAGCTCTTAACATTTTATTAAATACATCAAGTATAATAAACGTTAGTAAATAAAATTTCTTCTAACTGTAGATTGTTATTAATCAAGTACAGATTGTTAATAAATTTACATTACATATTATTAAATACACCTTATAATAATATATATATATTTCTTGACATTGATTTTTCGGGATAAACAATAATGTTTCAATTTTACATAATACATAATCTAATTATCTATGATATACTGTCATAATAAATAGCTATATTTTATGGAAAACAATTCTATAAATATGATAGTAATTTGTATACTACATATAAAAAATCTGTTATATTATACTTAATTCATGTATAATCAGACCCAAGTGTTACTAATTAGTACTAATGTTTCTTACACATAATAACACAATCCTGTACAATGTTATTCGTCTGATTACTGTCAATGTACACAGTGCCCTTGAAACATATATTTTGTTTTGAAACAAGTGTACATTTGGATAAGATTCTCATGCCATGCTTGTCTATACTGTATCTATGTACTTATTTTCTCTCTGCTATGTATCTAACACTTGTATGTGCGTTCCTTTACCATTTTCACTTTTTGATCTCCTCTCTGCATAAAGCAGATTTCAGAAACTTACCAGGAAAAATTTTGTATAGATGTTAGAGAATAGTTTTAGTTTGAATAATTTTATATTGTAGGTCTATAATTGACAGTGTTCTACCTTGTGCTGACTTTAGTTCTGTGCAAGAACTTCACAGTTGTTTTGCAATAACAAAGTATTGAATATATTTATTGAACTACATTGACAAAATATATTTGTTCCTTCATTCAAGTTATTACTTATAATACTTCTGATCTACCTTGATATCTTAGTATAACGATTTTCAGTCTGAGTTCTGAAAATGAAAGCATATATTTACTCCTAGAATAATATTTTAAGACGGATTTATCTTTCTACAATTCTTAATATATAACAAACTATAAAGATTAAAAATGTCAGCTAAGGTCACACTTTTTAGGATTTCTAATATATTTAATATAAAAGCCTGCATAGATAGTAGTCTAGCATTCAGTACAAGCGGTCTACGAATTTAGTGAAAATAATATATGACCATCCTTTACATCATGGAAAAGATCAAATTTATATCTATATATGAAATACACATATTTTATGTAGTATAAGTTAAGTATACCCTTAGAAACTATAAACATTGTATTCTGTATAAATGGATAGTTTAATGATTCTATGAGAAAAATATATTCTCGTTGACCGCTTATTATAACATCTAAATAACAATATAAGTAGGTGAAAAAAATGTCTAGTTATGCATATATTGCTTGTTCGAATATTTATTGCCTTCTAAATCATTTTAGGATAACAATGTATACGTTCAGATAGAAACAACACGATCTCACTTTGATACATCCATATATATCCATGAAAGAAAATTATTTTATATATATATTTTTATTTATTTATTTATCTTTTTTTTTAATTATCAAAATTTTGTTTTAGTGTGAAATGGGCGGGAGGGAGGGTGTCCTCAGGCATTTAGTATCAAATTTTACTTCGTGGACAAAGTCGTAATTACGAAATAAAGTATTGATTAACGTATGTAGGCTGAAATAAGTATCGTAAATGTAATCTTTATTGGAAACAATATTTATAACATTGTATTTTCGTAATTATAACTTTTAGATTTTTAAGGTGCTGACCAACATAGTATTAACACAATCATACCCAAGCCTTCTAGTCTAGCTGTTGCCTGGATCGCAGTGTTGCTACATGTCTGTCGTTTGCGTTGCTTGTTGCAGAACAACTCGACAATGCGACCATCTCCGCCCACACACCCCTCATCACAGCCATCCCCCCAGCACCCCCAGCCACCCCCGCCTCCACACTCGCAGATGATGTCCACTCAGGTAAGCCTCATTCGACACATACACTATCACTCATGGAAAATCACTCAGTCCACTCTCATTATACCATATCATCGTGTACCTATGACTGTTTGCTCGAAATCGCTTCTTTTCCTACCAAAGTTATTTCTACTGTACAATTTTTAACCCGTCATTCTTCAAGTACAATGTATAGAATATACAAACAGGATTCGCTTAAATGGTTACGGATAATGATATTGTTTCAAGCACAGATTTTTTGTATCTTTTCTACACTTAAATACATTAACGATTAATACATGATTTTGCAATATTGTATTTATTGTACTCCAAAAAGAAACAAAATAGTTTTATTGAATATGTGTAACAACAGAAATTTTAAGGTAAGAAAAAAGGTTTCTTTAATATTGCACAATGTAAAAAAAATTATCATTTTTGTCTGTAATGGGCTTATTTTAAGGTAAGAGTTGTGTTAAATGCACATCGTACTTCGACTCAAATAATCTGTTCTTTGTTGAGTATAAACCCCTATGGTTTGCAATTCTATTTCCACATTAATATAACACGTGTCCTCCAGATGCACTATGATGATTTCTATCAAAGTGCATATATTATATTGCCTAATGTGTGATCAATTGCTTGTTGCGGCTGCCTGGTGTGTCAGTTTTGTGATATACAATAGTTATAACATTCTGGGGTTTTAGCTATATAATTATATTGGCAAACATAATTTACTTAATGTATAACTTCCTGACTTGTTACAGTTCATGGGGCCTCGATATCCTGCTGGACCAAGACCTGGAGTACGTATGCCACAAATGGGAAATGATTTTAATGGGGTATGTATTATTATTTTACCAACAGATCAAACTATTGTAAATAATGTACATTAAATTACGATTTGCAACAATTATTGACATATTGATATTTTTATTTAGCCACCTGGACAACCGATGATGCCAAATAGTATGGACCCAACTAGGCAAGGTAAGGGCTCAGTTATATGCTAGATTCACATTGATTTTTTTTCTGGCATTGACAATAATTGCGAGAGGAGAATGGCATAGACGCATGCATACCAAAAACCACACAGCAATAAATAAATCAGTAATTATTAAAAGTGGATTGGATTGCTGTGATGTGGAGTGGATTGGTTTTTGAATTGTCTAGTTACGTGCAGTGGTGTAGTTTTCAAGTTAAATCATTATAATTAGCATTATATATTTATATGACTCTATGTATTCTTGCTTTCTTTTTTTGCATTCGAGATAAAGATACAAATTTAATGTTTCAGTGATGATTAGACTAAACATCTTAATAATAATGTAATGTTAGTATATATAATAGTCCTATATACAATCCTATAGTTGTTATAATTGTTTAAGAATTTTTTATTATAAAAATGTTGCTAGATATTTTTTTATACATTTTTTTGATTATCAAGAAATATCGTTTTAAATGATCTATAATCTTATTGCGACATATAAATAAGGATTCAAATAAAAAAAATCTGACGTGAATATATTATTTAACAATATTTAACAATAAGGATTTAGAAGCAACTCGTTAAACTAGTATTTAAATATACAATACAACTTGTCGGTATATGCTATAACGATATATTTTCGTAGCATTAAAGTAATATTTACAACTTTATTCACTATGCGACCGCAAAGTAACTAGACCTTACCGCCATCAACCTGACCTTACCTACCTGCCGTACTAATGTGTGCTCTTGTGTTCCTCAGGCGAAGCTGGAGAATTTGTAGGGTGGCAAGGTAGGAAGCAACCCAGCAACCAAATCACACTCACATGACTTAGTCAAGCCTAACTATTATTTTTTCTCCTGCTCGTTTTAAAGTTTCTGTTCTCACTTTTTATGAATAAATGCACTAGCTTCGTTTCTTTGTGCGATACTTGCTCGTCCGATCTTGCATTCAGTATGCCAATCGTAATTTAATAATAATAGAATCAATGTGTTGAACTTGAGAACAGTTTTTTATGTACAAAAAATGATCACATTTAAAGAGATTCTTTATTTTTATATGTGAAATATTAACATAGATATATTTATATTTGTAAAAGAAGAAGGAATAACTGTTTTAACATTACAGTTTCTCATTGCATAGGTATAATGCAATAATTTTGTGGCTAACAAAATATATCTGTTTGTTATTGTCATTGTCAATCATTGTAGCGTAAATTTAACATATACTAAGAACTATAATGCAGTTACTTGCTCATTACTTTCTCATTCGTAACGTTTTAAGAGAAAAAGATTCATGTGTTCTTAAAAAGGAAAATATCATCTTCAACTATAGAACAATAACTTTACAATATTTTACAATTGATTTCATATCACATAAATGTATAAAAATATTGCTGTATGATGTCGCAATCCTTTTACTAGGTATTAATTGAATGATTGTCTTGTTTGTTATGTATCTGGCGCTATTATCTTCCTTTGTCAAGTTAAAAGCTCATACGTTTGTAAAAGTTACTTAGTAGCGTTGTTTTTCATCCTTCGCATGAGCTTTGTTATTTCATTAATTTGTGTAGATGCAAATTACCAATTTAGCATGTCATCCACTTGCTTTACTATTACATATGACTTCGGCAAAGCATGACTCGAATGTTTTAATTCTGTAGTAAAAAAGAAGACAGACAAAAGAATAAAGATCTAAATTAAAATACTCTTTTTCATATGTTGAAATATTTTACAGACACATGATTTGCCGTTGATCCAAAGATTCACGATTAGTGTTTAGTATTAACATAAACTAGAACAGTATTAATATTTACATCTTTGGGAAAATGCATCAAAAATTGTTTTTATTACTAGCTCCTCCAGGCATGAATCCTATGAATCCAAGGATGAATCCTCCACGAGGACCAGGAATGGGTCCAATGGGACCAGGAAGTTATGGACCTGGAATGAGAGGACCACCACCTAATAGTAGTTTGGGACCTGGAGGTCCAGGAGGCCCTGGTATGCCACCAATGAGTATGGCTGGACCAGGGGGTAGACAACAATGGCAACCTAATACATCCACGGTACGATTACGATCTGTACATATTTAAAGAGTTTATTCCTGTTTAAATTAACAAAATGTTTTTTATATATGTCTTTATATATATTGTCAGTGATATAATTAGATAAATGTTCATATTATAATTCGATAATGAATTTTTATTTTAGCCAATGAATTATTCATCATCATCACCTGGTAATTACGGAGG
This sequence comes from Bombus vancouverensis nearcticus, assembly GCF_051014615.1. Taxonomy (NCBI): domain Eukaryota; kingdom Metazoa; phylum Arthropoda; class Insecta; order Hymenoptera; family Apidae; genus Bombus; species Bombus vancouverensis. The sequence continues at coordinate 17,829,251 of NC_134914.1, read as the reverse complement.
TCCACCTGGTTCAACAGGTCCTCCAGGTCCAGGTACACCAATTATGCCCAGCCCTCAAGATAGTAGTAATAGCGGTGGTGAAAATATGTATACCATGATGAAACCTGTACCTGGAGGAAATATGCCTGGTGTAAGTAACTGTCTACTACTTTTGTATGATTTTGATTTAGTAATATCAAATATGATTCATTATAAGACAATATTTAGTTTTGTTCATGTCTGTTAATAAAGTATATACAGATATAATAGCAATAATAATTTGTTCGATTGTATCAGGACTTTCCAATGAGCGGTGGGCCAGAAGGTGGTCCGATGGGTCCTATGGGACCAAACACAATGGGTCCTGTGTTGAATGGTGATGGCCTTGATGGAATGAAAAACAGTCCAGCTAACGGTGGTCCTGGGACACCTCGGGAAGATAGTGGAAGTGGAATGGGTGATTATAATCTGGGTGGTTTTGGAGGCCCTGGTGAAAATGTAAGTATTAGTAAGTTTTTTATACTCTCGGTAACAGTTACTCGACGTGTTAGTATGGACTTATATGCTACCATTTCTTTTTCTGTGTAAATTTATATTCCTAGTAAACGTGAATACTTTTGGATTAATAATAATTAAAAAAGAAATTAGTGTTGATCTTTATCGTTGATATTTCTGGTTTGAAATATAAGTCCATATTAGAACTGACTTTTCTTCTAATTATTCAGCAATTAACAGATTCAGGTGCTTCCATCAATGCGTCAGTTAGTTAATTATTCTGTTAAAATAATTTGGGTCTTATTACATTTAGAGGGCTTATCCTCAAGCTTATTCCAACCACCTGGTTAATGCTTAATCTAAAAAGTATCAATATTTGATAAAAATTCGAAATATTCTTATTTAATCATTTAGGCTTCTTTGGGAGATTTAATTTAGATTACCCACTTGCATCTAATGTTATAACTGTTTGGCTCATATTGTGTCTAACTATTATCATACTAACAGTATGACTAATGATGCAAACATAAAATGGGTATAAAAAATCACGAAACATTTAAAGAATTCTTAATTTACTAAACAATGAAATGTTCAACTTGTTAAAAAGTAGTATTTTTTATATCTATAAAAAATTAAATGTTGGTGATAAGATAAATTTTCTATGTTATGGGCTGTTTTATTAAAGTACTTTGCATAATATTAGTGGAAGGTCATAGCTAAAAATCATTCTTTAATGATTCTTTAATGCCTGCAGTAATAAAATGCTTCAAAACATTTTCTACCCATTTTATACTTACAAAAGAGTATGAATCAACTTTCATAAAATAATACACAAGATATTCCATAAGGTGTATCGTATATGATAACAAAGACACGTCGAGATGATGATTTTTAATAATTTTCAAAATATTCTTATCAGTGCAATATTAATTTTAAATCTCCTTTTGGCTAATCGAATTTAATAACTGTCATAATAAAATTAATTTAGTAATCTATCTATATTCATTCGTTCATGGATTTTGTTTAAATATATACAATATTCTTTGTATACAAATCTCGATCATGGTTAGAAAATATAAGAAAATATGAACTTGCTTGGTACATATAAATTTAATGGTGTATATACACATATATGACGTATGTGATTCATTTTCATGGCAACAGTATAAAGGATCGTGTGATACTTTTGCGGCATTTGTATACGATAAGCGATATAAGACCGAATTCCGTTTTATAACTCTGATGGTTTTTTAAATACTTACAATTATTTCGAATGACAGATATTCTCGTCTACAACCATGTCTCTTATTAATATTTTTCAAGTACGATACGCCTTGCGGGAAATCGTATATATAATATAGTATAAAATAATCGATTTCTTTAACGAGCGCGCACAAACGGTATATTCCTTCTTTAATCTTACGTTATTATTTCGGATTGTGAGTAGGATTCTAAATTAAAAGAATAATCAGTAATCTCGCACGTGCGCCTTCTGTATTCCCGACAGTTTTTTTAAAAAATCAAGTCGCCTTGGATCCAGCCCCGAGTTCGTAGATGCCGTAGATTTCCCGATTAATCATGCAATGTGGAAAAGGATGATACGCAAACCCTGAGTTTTATGTCACGTGCGATCGTCACGTGGTACGCGATTCATAACGGTTTCGTCAATGGCTCAAGCACGATTATTCGCTCGTGTCAAGATAGAGAACGGAAAGCAAACGAAATGAGAGAAAAGAAAAGATACAGACATACATTCGCGTCGACGCATCTCGACTTGCGTTTGTTAATTAATCGCTCCTAATCAGTTAGGTTAGCATTTAAGTGCTCATTACGCTATTATTACGAAACTATGATACTTGGATCATTTATAACACGCGCGCGCGCGCAAAATACATTACATAAATATTTAAAAGTATATATATATATATGTATATATTCTATATATATATATATGCTTTTCTTGCTAAATACTCACAAGGTTGCAGACTAGAATTTTATGACTAGAATTTTATGATTCTTTTTCTTTATTTTTATTATTACTTTTTTCTTTTTTAAATATAATTATTTCTATACTTTTTATTATCGACAGTACTTTTTATCGACTCGTATCAACGCCAACGTCTATTTATATTTATTTGAATATTAGCTTGTAAGCAAAGGTGCCTGAAAAACACGAACTACTGTGATTATCAATCGCATAATTGTTAATCGATTTCTAATTCTTTTCTCTATCCTATCTTTCTTCTTTCGATGATTGTTATTTTTTTTTTTCTACTTCATCTGCCATCTTTTTTCTTTCTTTAATTGCACCGCTAGCTCGTCGCTAGCTAACTGGCTTATTTCTCATCCTATTATAGAGTTTGGATTCTAAGCAGTATTAGGTTAGAAAATAATATACGCTATATTAAGTGTATGACAGGTAAGACGTAACAGTCGTTGAAAAATGGAAAAAGAATCTTTTGAAATTTCACTACAAAGCTTTTGCGAAACGCCTAATGAATTTTACATCGATAAACAATTTCAAATTTTATTTATTCGAATAATCGTTTTCGTATCGATAGACGTATTAGAGGTACATTTGCCTAATCTCTCGAATCAAATTCCTTTTCATTGAACCAATAAAACTCTGTAATGAGGTGATCAAATTAGCCGAACTCAGACCGAGTCCCTCCACTATTTGCTCAGAATTCATTATATTGGTAGAAAAGTAAAGTTTGCGCACCATCTATTCGCAGCCATTGACATCGCAATACTTCGCGCGAGTATATACACGACTAATTAGAATTAATGGATCATTTCCGCCTAGTGCCTTGTTTGGAAAAAGAATGTAGGTACCATCGTGTATTTTAATGCAAAACGTCGATATCCTTAGTGAACCGAAAGCTAATGAACGCGTACAAATCTAGTCATGCGATCCCACGATCGAACTATATTTTAAAAATGAGGATTTTTTTAATCGATCGATCGACTAATGCAGGTATTCGAACATAACCTCATTTTACATGCACTTTGCATTTTATTTTTTGCTACTTGTCCCGTTGAATAATATTTCCTAAACGTACGAATATTCTATGATTCAGATACTTATTTCGTTAGAAAGTTCCTATTAAGATTTAATTTAAACGAGATAACATCGAAAACAGCTTCGTAGCAAGTTCCTCAACTTTCTTTCCTAATGAAAGCGTACAGCAATATCGTATTTCCTATTTGAACGATATGCTGTACCGGCGAGTATTGCGAGGCGAATGGCGTTTGCGAATAACTTAACGAAAAAAAAGTACTTGGGCAAAAATGTATAAAGAAAGATGTTATATATATAACGTACGCATGGCAATATATAGACGATATATATATAACGTAATTATTTTTGTATGGAATAAGAATCATAGACGGTGTAAGTACTGAACCTACATGAATGAGTGTGACAAAAATACAAAGAAAGAGAAAGAGGTAATACGGGCCGATAATGGAGAAAAATATATCGTGCGAACCTCCCGGAATCCATCCGTCCGTAATGGTTATAGGTCAGTACCGGACTATGCTGTGCTGCTGTTAGTTGTGTTTAAATTAACTTAAACTATTAAAAAAGTAAAAGGTATTGATATCAAATTATGTAAAACGATATAAGAGAGGAGAGAAAGAGAGAGCGAGAGGGAGGGAGAGAGAGCGCCAATTGCAAGGGTATGCTCTGGGAGCACCGGCAAGATCGATTATGGTCTCGAGGGCGATCAAACACGCAGGTCTTTTTACACATGATTATTGTGACTTCTCGAGAAAGATTCTGTATTATTATTTCTTTTTCTTAATTTTTTTCTTCTTTTTTTTTTTTTGATACTACGAGCCACGCTTTTCTTACTTTTAATTTTACATATTTTCTATCTTTTTTTATACATTCATACATAATATACATGTGTTTTTATATATAATATATGCATATATATATTTACAATATATATAATATATATGTATATATATTTGCAATATATATATAATATATGTATATATATTTACAGCATATATATATAATATATGTATATATATTTACAATATATATATATAATATATGTATATATATTTACAATATATATATATATAATATATGCATATATATTTATAATATATAATACATATATATATATATTTATTATATATGTATATATATATTTTAAAAAGTACACATCTTTTATATTTATGACATTATATTATAAGATGAAGGAAAAATGTGACGATTATATAAGGAACGAAAAAGTTAGCGACATCAGGTATAACAGTTCTAGCGCACTTCTTCGCTGTTTTTCTATGACTTTGCAATTATTATACAAGTACGATTTTCAAAGCTTTTATTATACGAAACAGTTGATAAACGCTAGTCGGATCATACGCATATACATATTATGTTCTGCAATTCGTTTTACCGAATTGAAAGTGCAAAGAATCGATAAACTGAGACTTATTAATAGTGAAAGAAGACTGTCTTGTTTAGTATTTTTAGCATTCAATATTTGTAAGGATATCATCGTAGAGATATGACTGCTGCTTGCCGTTGTTCCGGAGTATTCGCCATGTCAATGAAATGCGTACTTTTAATTGGGAGAAAGGAAGTACACACACATACATATATACAACGAAAGATAACTAAATATTCGCTTGTACCAACTTTAATACGTTTAATCGGTGCGACTTGCACAGTATATACAAAGAAACGCTCGTTTAATTTGTTGCAACAGGCGAAAAAGTTGGTGATAGCACGCGGTCAGGGTTCGAAGTTCGTGACGAAGAAATAAGCCAAAATAGAAAGAGTAAACGTGGAATTGTTAACGATGATAAGAGCAGTAGGTAGTAGTCTTTTCGTTGCTTGTAACACGACTCGTCGTCGTGCGCTGTTCAAAGAAATTTCGAGAGAGCGTGCTTCGAACCAATATATACATATGTATAATATACGGATATACATATATATATATATGGCGTGAAGCGCATCAGAATGGTACTTTTAAAAGAAAATCGTCGATTTTACTTTTAATACAGCCCCACGTTGTAAGCCACATTAATGAATGGCAATGAATATTACATTTATTAATATATGCCTAAACCAGGGGAGATCGAGACAATAAATGTAAACCTGTTACACTGAGAATACTGCGTTTTTCTTTTTTATTTGCGTTCAAATCCGCAGGGTGCTGGCTACTAGACATTTATATATGACTATCTGTTTTCATATACACTTTATGTCTTTTTTTTTACTTGTTTTATTTATTTATTTTTACGCAGTCGATCGATTTAAGTTTTTTTGTCTTAGACACACTGGTAATCACATGTCACTTGTGTTTCACATTGCATTATACGTCGCGACGTCGATACCGCCATCAAACGAATGTTTCCGTTTGATCACTTACTGTCCTCGTATTTCCGCGTTAGTTGCAACCGAATGCAATCCTTAAACTAATTTAGTCGATACGATATAGTTGTTACATGTATTTTTGTCTTTTTTTCTGTTTTTTTTTCTCATCACAAATCACGTGATATTGGTTCTAACACACACACACACACACCCAGGTACACGGAAGACATTAACATTCGTTGCTTTTACAACAAAGGCGATATATGTAACTAAAGTATGTGTTTCTAACGTCGCCGTAATATTGTCTACATTATACAAATTGCCGCTAATATTAACAACGATGACACTTGCTTACATGATCAGAAACAGTAAACTCAAACTAATACTATGCACGCGTATATACACTGCATAATGAATTACAATTTTGATCTGTTCTTCCGGTATCTGGTACAAATCGAAACACACCATAAACGGATACTATCGTATATTGTGGAACACAATGTTTGTGATTTACTTAACCGTCCTAATCGAACGGTAAATATCTTCAATTTCTTCATCTTTTTTCTTTTTAAGATCTTTTAATGTCTTTTCATCGAACGAAAATCGCCCTCTGAAACACAAAGAAGAAATAGTGAAATCTGATAGCTGTATATAGTACTAGCCTGTACTGACCTGTAGCACATGGATGCGTGAGCGCAAAGCGATTGGTGGATTGCGAGATCGTATCGAGAAACGATTCAAACGGAAAAAAGTACTTCAATTAAGCAAAGAGTGAAAAAAAAAATTATTTTAAGAATCCGTGAGGAATGACACGTCGAGTTTCTATGTTACAATTTTTTCTTAATCTCTAAATAAGAATTTTTCATTGTTGGTTCACTCGGTGAGGTGTGCGTGAGTGGGGGGCAGGCAGCGCACACGGAATGCGCAAGAAATTTTTTTTATACATTTTATTATATTTTTCTTTTTTTTTTATTCAATGTTTTTTCTGTTTTTTTTTTTCTTTTTGTGCTCGATACGGGCTTCTTTTTTACATAAAGTCCATGTGTTGTGGGTCAGAGCGCCCTGGAGATGTGGAACCACACTTCTCTCTTCTTCATTCGCGGTTCCCAAAAAATCAAAACCAAGTTTCTCTTCCTAGTTCTTTCATATATATCCTCTCTTTAAGTTTTGCGTTTCACGAGCCCAGCCCCTTCACGACGCACCGTCACCGCGCTGCGCAATCACTTACGCAGCATGTCAGCGTTTTTTTCCCCGAGAGTTCACTTGGGATCAGCGAACTGCGACGAACTTTCCTCCGTCACCTGAATTTCTTTTTGCAGTACCTTCACCGTGACTGGGTTCGATTAATCTCTTTATGTACTTTATAATCGGTTGATTCTATATTTTAACAAGAAGCTGGAAAAGGAAATTACATTTCCAGGGAATATTTGCATGTTTAAAAAATTCAGAGATTTGAATATTGAAACATCAAGGGGAAAAGTATTCTCAGCTCGCTGATGAAACGCTGAAACCAGTCCAAAACAAAATGGGCAAGGTATCGCCTAATGGTGGACTTGCCTAACCTCTTACGTGTAACCGACCTGGTGTTGGTTGATTCGCAGGATCAGACTGAGTCAGCGGCCATACTCAAGATCAAGGAAAGCATGCAGGAAGAGGCGAAGAGGTTTGAAAAGGACTCAGATCACCCCGATTATTATATACAATAACTCGTCACGAGTCGTTGGGCCCTGAGACCAAACTAACGTTTTAAGAAAAACAAATCGCAAATCGATTCCCCTCTTTCTCTCTCTCTCTTTTTCTCTCTCTTCCTTAAATCCAGAATTCTCCTCACTGCACTTGTACTCCGCAATAATCTCCTTCCTTTCACCAACCCCCCAACCCCCTGCAACTTCGAATCGAGGTACTGAAAACAGTGTGCAGAGACAAAGGAAAGGAAAGAGTAAGATAAATTGAAAAAAGAAAAGGTTAAGCTCCGTGAGAGTGCACGAGATTTACGTAGAGATTGTAGAAGCGTTTTCTCCCTTTGCGAAGTGAGGGGGGCACATCCCAAGATTTTTTCATCCTCATCCGGATCACGGAAAGGATCTAACCATTTAAAGTAAGAGAGCACTGTTTCATGTAAAATCTTTCGTAACTTCGCGTTGACGTACATTCTTCAAAATGTCTCCATAATAATATACACAATCATCTTAAATCATTGTCAATCGATGATACTCACCGTTTTTGTAAGTGAGCACGGGCTCAAGATGTTTCGAGCGTCCTCGAGTATGCTCTCTAAGATTATGAAATCTATTACGTTCCAACATACTCGAATGTTTCTCATTTCGAGCAATACTCACGCTCGAGTTGGATTTTTCATGCCGACGAAAAGTCGAATGCCTAATTGCTCATTACCGTCTGCAATTCATACAAGTGGACCCGTTTCGACGTCGTCTTTTCTTTTCTTTTTTTTTTTTTTCCCCTTATAAACTCCTACATCGTCTCCTTCTTTCTTAGGGAACCTGATTTTGTTTCCGGAAATAAGAACAGGAAAATAATAAGTGCTTCCTTATTGGCCCTAAGTTAAAAGAAAAGTATATTTTTTGTACAGTTCGAGAAACAGTTCAAGAGGTACATGTGATGTTTTTATATATGAAAGTAGTAGTCATCTCTCCTCTTCTCTCTGTCCCTTTCTTCGAACCCTTCGGTTTTTATTTACACGTTTTTATGGAGTATACTTGAGTGACGTTTCATCGGTTTCCTACATCGTCTGTTCACAGCGAATAGTTTCAGTGTATAAAATTATTAAAAAAAAACATAAGTAACTGTGATAAGATAGCGTTTTAAATGAAACATTACACAACATACTTATACTATCGTATATCTGTTCGAAGGTAGAATAACAAACAATCGTAGTACACACATCGAGTGTACGCTCGAGTAACACCACTTTTATACGTACGTTCTGTACTGATTTCAATTAATATTGATACAAATGTTGGTTCCGTACGTTGACGAAACGATTCCTCTATTTTTATTCAAACAATCGAAACTTTTCGCATGCGCCTTCTGCGAAACTGTTCTCGAAACGAGATCGATCGATACTGATATCTTTGATACGACAAACTTCATGATTCTGTTTGAAAAGAAAACCTATCGTCACTTTAATGTAATAAGTTTTGAGATGATACATTATTGAGAGCTATAGCTTGGGTCGTGTTACAAATAAAAAGATTTTATAATTTCTATTCAAAATAAGATCTTCTTTTCACAAAATGTCATCTACGTTTTGTTGTGAAATATTTGTAGACGTAAATGCTTGTTAAATTTTTTTTTTTTTTTTTTTTTGGAACGATCGATCGATCCCGCGTAAGATTGTACGTCAGCGCAGCAATTTGCGAGTATTGGTAGCATAATACCTGTACTCGTTATTGTGGCATCATTCTACGGTCGATCTGTCGGCTATTCCTTCCGAGAAAAGAAGCATCGATATCTTCCATGAAGTTATATACATACATATACCCGAGGAAAGATCCACGAGAACGCAACGCCTTTGTGCTCTTTTTCTGTCAATACAAAGAATGCGATTTTAAAAGGGGTCCCGATAGATGCTAGTGTTAGAGTGGTCAATGGTATCGATATTATCGTGTGCGTGAGACGAAGAAAAAGTGACTTCTTAATTTATTTACAAGAGGGAGTAAGAAACTAGGTACGTTAGGTTTATCGATCGTTCAACGTGCTCTATGTATAGTATGTACAATAGTGCCACGTTAACTAACCAAGATTTTGCTTTGTCAACTGCCCGTCGCCTATCCTCACCGATTCTCGAAACTGATATTATCGAGAAGAGTTTGGTGCTCCTCAATACTCTTAAAATTCGGATCACAACGAATAAGATTCGATAACCTAACCTCGTGAAAGCGTTGTAAATCGTTCCCGTAAATGCATTTTTGTTACCTCGACTGGTTTTTTTTTTTAATTGACCGTTTAGATTAAGGCATTTAAAATGCTTGTGAAATATCGACTACGCGCCAAGCTTTCAAGATTTATCAAAATATCCAAGACCGACGAGACTTCTAAGACTTAAAAAACACCCGAATTTTAGGGCATCGAATCCTATTTGAGGTTATTCCAATTTTTCATTACATGCATGCATTTGACGCGATTTGATGTGCTTGACAATTTATCACAGGTTTCTGGTATTACTTACATAAAATAAATCAGTGTATGTATCAGGTTTCCATATCTCATTTGTATCCCATAAAGAAGAGAGATTCTCGAAATATCCTAGACATATACCTCTTTCGATAACTGATCAGCTAAAATGTCGAGCCGCGGGCAATTAGCGAAGCACTACTGTACATGGCAAGGCGGGAACATGCGAAACGATATGATATCGAGTGTCGAAAAATTGACTAATGCGATGCAACGTCAAGCGATTGCATCGATAGCGTTGTTCACATCGGTACATTTGCGTTTAGGGAGGACTTCACGGGCATTGTTAACAGTTGCACAGACGTTGCAGTCTCGATTGTGTTGTGCACAATTGGATCAGATCTTTATTTAACTCGAGAAGCGCACAGTACTGAAAGGCTGCAATAACATTATTTCGAAAAAAAAATCGAACACTCGGTTATTAGGGAATTCGCGAGAATTCGCTTGTATTATCTGTGTCCGAACGAGGGGAACCCGACGAAACGGTTCTCGAGAGAACGCATTGTTAAAACTCCCCCTAGGACTTAATCCGATATGGTGGGAATCCGGCCAGTGTGCGTCGATAGTACACACGAAACAAACTTTCATTCGAGACGATCGTCGTTTGTCGATTACGGATAAAAAACAAGTTATGTGTAACTGCCAATGGAATTTGTTCTTTTTTTCCTTTCTTTCCTATAGATTTCATTCTTTTACCATTGAATTTTTCAGTATTCGCAATAGCAACGTTACGTTCACGTTGAATGAAGGTGCTTACTGTTGATGAAACATATACAGGGAGGTAATAAAATCAGTCAAGTCTTAACAAGGTGAAACAATAATTCGACATGGATGAATGTAGAATTGTTTCTTGTTCCTAATATATAACGCAGACACAGTTTAGATACCGCTGCGTTAATCGGTGTCTGCGATTAATTATTTATTACATAAATATTTTTCATCAGATCCGGTTTTACGACGATGAATAGATAACGATTAAGTAATCCTTAAATTGGTAATTATTAATTAGTAATTATTAATTAGTTAAAGATTTATTAACAATTACGGCCTCACTATATCTCTTTCATCGACTATGCATTCGGTACATAGGCGAGTTAATTCTTTTAATCACATATAGTATCGTGTTTGTCGCTTGATAAAAAGCGACATTCGCAAATATGAAGCTGCGTAAAAGCAGCGAATTGCGCAACGGACAAACGTGAACGTAACTATATAACAGGATGGAACAGGAATTAACTTGTTGTTTGAAATCCGATCCTCATTCGATGGAATAATCCTGGTCACCGTAGAATCACGATAAAGTACGATCGTAACTCGTCCAAAGGGTAAAGAAAATTGAATAAAGTGTATAAATTTTACGTTCGCCTGTTTATCTCCTAGTTCGTGCCTCAAATCTGGGAATGGCGGCGTGTATATACACACACGTGTATACTATTCCGGCGTAATTAAATATAAATGTATAAGTTGTACAAAATGTCGAGTGCAATTCGGATTAAAATAACATATACAGCGGGATACGGTGTTCCTGCTAATTGCGCGAAACATCAAAACTGTATTGACATCCGCCCTTTTATCGTTAAGAAATTTTTGAATTCGGGTAAATATATTTTGTTATCATCTGTGTGTATTGTTACAGCTGGGCGAAAGAATTTCATGGCAAAGAGGAAGAATGGAAAAGTTGATGGATTATATATGGTGATATTTTTTTACCCGAATTTAAAGATACGACACGTTCGGATCTCAATACTTTTCGGAACGTTTCGCGCGTCTACTTTTAATGTATATTTAATTTTTTTATGGGGATCATTTTTTGTATGGTCACCAAAAATTTACGAGTTTTTTTTTTTTTTTATTTTTCTGTTATTTCGTTCGTCGTCCATAGCGATTCGTTCCAACGAAATAGCAAACAATTTTTTTTCTTTTATGGAATAGATAAGTATTATGATCAAAATTTTAATGTAAAAAAAATTTAGAGGGATGTGTTGCGTTAAATGTAGACCAAAAACTTTCAGACGAAAGAAGTATATAGTTTGTATTTGATCGTTTTTAGCGCAGAATAAGTTGTAAAAGATCACGAGTTTAATCGATATGTCGAGAGGATATATATAAGAAAAGATATTTGTATATTGTTTAAAATGAGAGTTGAACTTGCCGTGATTAGAGAAGAAGTAAGAGGAAAAGAAAGAAATGATATCTCGTGTACTATTATTGCGCGTTACGATTTCGTAAGATAATTAGGAATTTATAATAAGTAAGGGTGTTAGGTTGGCAGGAAAACAGTGATCGAGTAATTTTTAAAAACGTATTAAAACGAAAAAAAGAGGAAAATAATAGAACAGAAGAATATCCTAGCCGCGATAAAAAGAATCGAAGTGTGTGTAAATTATAAAATCGATCGATAGCGAAAAACTAGAGATTAACAGAAATCAATGAGCTGCCATCGTTCCCAACCCTTTTAACGAATGTTTGCATTCAGAATTAAAAACGTAAATTTCTTTCTATAATTATTTACCTATATAACTATGTAACTGACACGAGCTGTACATCTTGCGGCTGACCTCACGTATTCTTTAAATTCACGCATAATTATAGACATAATTATAGATATCTATTACGAGTATAGCATTCAAGTAGTAAGTAATAACAATAAAATAATGGAATAAATGTCATCTATCCTACCAAGTGTCCAAATTGTTTTCTGTATAATACCTTCCGCTTATTAGCAAATTCTACTATGCATCTATTTTCTGCAGAAGGCGACATCGTTATACTAGAAGACTCGAGAACGTTCGTTATTTAGTTGTATCTTATTTTTGCTGGTAAGTTATATATTATATTTTTATTTGAATTATAAAATTGGAGAAAATAATTTGGTAATTTTATTTATGATTATATTTTTTTGAAACAAAAAAGGAAAGGAAAACGAATACAATATTGCGATGGTTGTGATGGTTGACAGTTAATCTTCAAAATAGAAAATATGATGAATGATAATAATAGTAGATGGTTTTTAAACTGATCGTAAATTCTCTAAGTTTGTTAAATTATACATATATCGCTTAATGTGATCCCAATAGAAAATCCATGCAATTCAATTTCATTGTGTCATGAAGGTTAAGTATGTGAGAGCAGCATGACGCGGTATACGGATTTCCTACATTACCAGTTAAACTTTCTAGAGCTCATATAGTATTAGGTCATTGTTGACGTTTTTTAAACCAACATCAAGAACTATTATGGAGTCACGAATCAATGACCTGCAGCGCTCCAAGCGGTAAACTTGATACATTCGTTCGCCAATGTCGTAAACACGATTGTTTAAATTTCGACGAAACGTGCTACAAATTTTGCGCTTTGATTTTTTCATATCTACGATTTTTCCAAATATATAACGTTGTGAGATAGATTCCGAATCGTGAAATTTAAAAAAATTCATTTCCCAATGTATTTTATCGTTAAACTTCGGTATAAGTTGAACTTAACCAAAATTCGAAGAGGACAAGTATTTCATATGTAATCATTCGCCTAAATACGATAAGCGTAACTATAAAATTTTAGGATGACCATAACGTATTAACATGTGAAGAATAAAAAATACGGTTTATACGCCAATGCGTAGATCGACAGGTTGCCGTTCCACATTCCTCTTTGTACCCTTGCCATGGAAGGATGTTCAATGAGTCGATGGCCTTGACCAACTACTATAGCGACGTGCATTTCCGGAAATGCTTTGCTCTCGCCTCATGAGATCTTTCTTCTATGTAACAAGTCATGTAGCTATAAAATAGTGGTTCAAAAGAAAACTGGTAAGAATGTTCTATTAAAAAACGGAGTATAGTATTACGATGTGATACTTTTTCAACAAAATAAATGGAAAATTTATAATACATTAAATAAATGTCGAAATTATGATTTTGTGTTCATACTATTAAATCACAAATATATTTGTAACCAGCGGAAAACAAAATAAAACTATAGAAGTGTTGGAAAATTGAAATGTAAGTATACAATTTTCTAGTTACTTTATTTATATAATCTTAATATGAGTGGTTGTGCATATTTGTTTATCCAGATTTCGAGAGAAATTCCTTTCAAAAACTGTGTCCTTTCTGGAAAGTAATGATTATATTGGAATGTCGCGACAGTTATATACAAATGGCGATGAGTAACAGTAACATTGATAACCTGTAGTTACCTATAGCTTATAAGCTGTTCGTATCTTTATCTCACAGAATCACTTCCCGCTATCGTCACTTCTATCTTGCATATCTCGCGCGTACGCATGCGCGATAGATCGCGGCGCGCCATGGTATAAATTTTACTTATTCTAATTACAGGAACACTATACTATACATATACATATGGAAAAAAAATTTTTCTAATTATATATTCGTAAGAAGCGGAAATGGAAATTATAATTTTAATAATGATTCAACAGTGATTCGTCTATGTTTAACAGATTACATATAAAAATTCGTTTAATTAAAAAAAATTTGTAATTGGAATTTCCGAATTTTTAATTTTGTGGGTTTATAAAATTTAATTTAACGTCTTTGCATTTTTAAAGCATATCGAAAAATTCTAAACGTAATGACTAAGTTTTGAAGTGCGTTGGGGCGTGATTTGAAGTGGAATGGTGGATGGCTTTGGTGGTGATGAGTACGGGACCGAAGACAGGTGGCTCCTTATACCATAGCACGGGTTCGATGTGTTCAGTTTTGCTATGACCGCCGACTGGTCACGAGACATCTCCGAGGTAGAACCCCTATTTTGAGTTTAATACATTTTGTTTCCCTGTCAAAGAAGAAAAAAAGCGACACTACAATGGAATATCGAACATTTATCGTGAGTTGACAATGTAATCGTTATTTTCTTTCTCTTCCTTTTTCTTTTTTTACTTTTATCTTTTAATCACTAAGAATTGTTATCATATTATTTTTATCCTATTGCTTTCTTAATAATAAATTATTTTCATGTAAGTATAATGAATCAATAATTTGGAACGAATTATATATAAAAGTGAATATAGAACCATAATATTTTTTAAATCGCTTCTTCTCAAAACTGACCTCGTACAAGTATAACTGATTACAATTTCTATGGAATCAAGCGCCAAATATACTCGATCGGTGCGCATTCTAGATGAACTGTAGCGGAAAAGGTTCAATAAATTCAATACCTTCACGTTAGTCGATGCTTATTATAGAAATGTCCCGCATTCAGTAATCGCAGGGAACCGGTATAAAGTAATACCGTTACACAAATGCGTAATAAATGTCATGGCGGGAAAAGTATACTTTTACGTCTTTTTTAATATCGCCTCTTGTCAATGGAATGTCAAATGTTAATCGAACGCGATTTAAATAATCACAAATCTGACTGATACCTTGCCTTGGTATTCTGAAAATGATTTATGATTTTACTTTACAATGAACAAAATTTTCAAAACCAACGGAAATCGTAACGGAATCTAACGATGACTTCTATCTCATTTTATTAGTTTATCATTAAAACTTGCTTTTGAGAGTTGTCACCAACTAAAAAGAAAGTAGTACATAACCTATTAAACAAAATAGAAACCTAAGATCTTTTCAACCACATGTCTCTCTCAAAACTATGTAACTCTTGCTGAAACAATATTTTTCCAATTCTGGGAATGGAGTAAATATTTCGATTAACAATCATACAAAGCATCACCATAGACTAATTTGACACGAATTATGAATACAAATTTTGCCTGTCATATCCATACCGAGTGACAGGGGACTGGCATCCTACCTTTCCTAATCGTGCCCTAGGCATTAGAACAGATAAATAATAGAAAGAAAATGCTACTCATTCACAGAAATCTTAATTCGGTATTATTTTCCTGATAAAACATACGATACAGCCAATAAATGTACTCTTGATAGTAGCAACCACAAAAATACTATATACAGGGTGGTTGGTAACTAGTGGTACAAGCGGAAAGAGAGTGATTCTACGTGAAAAAAGAAGTCGAAAATATAGAATAAAAATATTTTTTTTAATTTTTTTCTTTTTTTAATTTTTCCATCGAGACAACGATCTACAGTGAGATCCGTTATAACTTACCGCACGCGTACCGAGCGAAAATTCAAAGTCGATTTTCTCGAAAACGAAGCCTCGAACGAAACATTTTTATTCTATATTTTCGACTTCTTTTTTTCGCGTAGAATCACTCTCTTTCCGCTTGTACCACCAGTTACCAACCTGTATATGTATTGGGTTAGGTTGGGGTTAGGTTAGGTTAGGTATATTTTTAAAGAAATTTAAAGGTAGATTTCATGCATGTCTCAGATACAAACCTTAGCGTCTGGATAATGTAGTATTAGATATTTTACTTAACAATTATCTTTCCTCCATAATCTTTCAAGTAGTTTCATAATATATTTCTTGAGAATATTCGCACTTAAAGTATAAATCATTTTTTCTTATAAAGAGGTTTCATTCCTTTATCGATGTTTATAAAGATATGAATCCGCGTAAACATCCGCAGCTTACATATAATAATGATACAAATAGTACAGTGTGCGTAGAAATTTGAAAAAATCTTTTGGGCAACCAAATTTCTCGTCGATTCGATTATCACAATTTTCTTGGTCAAACGAATAATCATTCTGTGAATCTGTACAAATGTGTAGTCAAAGAGGCAGCAAAATAAATGATCTATGGTAGCTTACACGATTAATGAAATATCCTCTGATAGTTCCACATGACGATTTTTATCCTCGAAATTCCTGAAGGTTAAACAGCCGAAAGAATGTAACGGCTGGCGAACGTGCACGCTTAGTGGGGCAGTCAGTATACAAGACTATAGTCTCGGGGTATTAATAGTCCGCGGAGCGTGGACCGAGTACCGTTAAGGCCGAATACGATACACGTCGGTATCTTACTAACGGGGAATACCTTGTAAGACCGAAACGCGTAGAGACGAAGGATCATCGACAAGCTAGTTCAAACAACTTGTTGTTTGTATTTCGTTGATCCTGGCTTCCATTCGAATAAAGCTTCCCTTCTGTTGTAGCCAACTTGTTGGATCTATGAAATGTTAGCACGAACCGTCTGTTTGCTTTGAGTTAAGATTTTAATTAAGCTACAATAACGATTAAGTCGAATGAAGTTTCGTAGTTTTGAGACACTGATAAATACGCGATCCAGACGAAAAGGTAAAATAGAGGAAATCAATGTATAACAATGATTATATAATTTAATTTCACAAACGGCATAAAAAGATGATTATTGTGATTAAGCAATGTCGCAAATAAAGAGAACCAGTGTAAATATTTATGCGAAAGAGGTTAGGGGTATTGTACTTATCATGTGTGAATTTTGTAGATGGTACTTTTATGCATTTTGTGCCACGCAAATGAATATTCGGACACGAAACAATCGAAACCAAATGACGTCGATTCGACGACAGAATCTAACGAACCTCCAGAAGGATATTACGCCTTCGTGAAGTCACCGAACGCAGAACCGCCTAAAGTGAGGCCGCCACCTTATATAGATAGCGACAAAGAATGCTATGGTACGCATTTCAAAGTTGTGCCACTTTAATATCATGCGTCAGCAAAGAAGGAATACAAATTATTCTCTCTGCTACTTCCAAATAAACGTACATGAATGATTCTAGACACCGGTAAACAGGGAAAGGGTTACGTTTCCATACACAATATTTGCGGGGATCTTAACAAGGGTTATATCCCGCGAAATCCTATGAATCAGTATTTCAATGGCTCGTCGTATCCTTTGTAAGTGTAACAAAATTATTTATATGATGAGATATCATGATAAATTCTAACCGTGATTTGATATCCTTTCTCATTTTTTCTTATAGCGCGCTGTTGAAAAATCACACGTTGAAATTTCTAAGCAAAGCGCTGCCTATACTCAAGGCTGACGATTCATTGCCGAAGGTCGCCACGGTGCAATCCTATTTCCAGAATTCGTTAGTAATTATATAGAAACGTAAATCTATCGTTGGGTTGTCGTTTTGTAAAATGTACTTTTTTTTCCTAATATCGACAGTGTCGACACCGACGAGAAAGGAAGTAGAAGCAAGCGATCGTCCGATTCGGAAAGCGCCTTGGATACTCTCAGAAACGGTCGTAAATTCTGCGAAAATGGTGGAGGAGTGTAAGTCGCTAAACGAATTATTTTCAAAAATACAAGTTTGAATTTTGAACTATAATTTCTGTTTTACGCCAAAGAGTTTGCATGCTGTACAAGGCTATACAAGGTGAACCATTGGCTACCTCAGCAGCTGAACGCCGTGACGAGCCCTCCACCCCTGAGTACCGTCAACGAACACCGCCACAAGAGAAGCCAGAATACACCGGTCCACCCACTCCTTGTCCAGCTAAAGTGGAGTACGCTACACCAGTGTTCGCCAAGAACTATCAAGGAGTTTGGCGCTACGTGGTGCAAATCCCTTACGAGGGTTACTTCACTCAGACGATCGAAGTAACCCGATGCATGTAATATGACAGAGCATATGCAATTATCGTAACCAATTGTTATCGTCGAGCGATTTTTAATATTAATCGATCTTTCACAGGCAATCAAGATGTCATTACTTGGATGGTGGCTGTCTGTCGTCGCCAAGATGGACTAGTTTGCTAGTAGCAGAGATCTTCTATCCTGACACGTTTTTGGAAGAAAATCAAAATTCTAGAATCAACGGCCTGAGGGATACTGCCGGTTCACCGCCGCCTGTTCACGATTTCCAGAATTATCAACAATATTTACAGAAACGTGCCGGGGAGAATGAAGCTCGCAACAGCGGATCGTCCCAGCATCATTGCGACGGTGTCGACGAAATGGGTTGTTTCCAGGTAATCGGACGATTTAAAATGTTCCAAGTGAAAATTTTGTTTAACAGTTTCTTGACCCCGTTTGTATGCGATACAGGTAAGATTGTACTACGATTGGTTCCTGGTGCCAGGAAGCTGCAAGTGTTGGCGTCCCGATTACTTCAACCGCTATGTTCGTCGTAGCGGGTCTAACGTCGAATTGTGATGGCAATATCGCGTGTCAAATCACGTAAATGAGCAAGAAGACGCGCTTGCGTGATATGACTGATACGATTAAATCGATAAGCTTGTCAGATTCTGTGAAATAGCCTGTTTTGATCGATCGATGATCAAACGACTATTTGTTTGATAACTGAATAGGAAAAATGTTAGAATCGAACATACACTTTTTAGACAATACCTACGTAGAAGATCGTATTTCAGCAAATCATCGAATGAGGAGAATTAAAGTGGATCCACTGAGTGCGATCGATAATCTAGCTTTAATATAATACTTTGTTGTATTAAATTCGCAGCATTGTGCACCTTAAAGACTGAAGAGAAGTACCATTGTCGTGAACGCAGTAGAACGCGCTAATGAAGTTGCATCAACGCGCGTTGTTACTAAGTACATATTTCTTTTTTTAAATAATCCACGTTTCGCACTGTATGAAAGTATGATTTGCATTTTTCATTTACCAAGATACGTTGTTAAATTAACGCAGTAGAATAGCTATAGAATCCTTTCCTGTTTTCTTTTTTTACTTGTCACTGTCCTTCATTAATATCTCAATGGTATTAAAATGAAATTCATACATGAATAATTAGAACCCTTATTAACAGTTATATAAACATTAAATTTTTTATTTAAAAAATACGTACAATCGACATTAGGATATCTTTGACAGAAATCCGGAACTATATTCATTCGGTTATCGAGATATTTTATTTTACAAATAATGAAACTGTACATTATTATATTTCCGTTCTTTACCTATTCGAAAATTATATGTTATATATAGTTCCGAGGGCTGAGCAAATTCCACGTTCGTTGTCAAAGACACGAGCCAACTTCTAAACTACCCACTGAAACCAGTCGTTCTACTTTTTAAATGTTGACGTAGAAACGACTACATTTAAGTCAACGTAAAATCATACGTTTCATTCTATAACTACTTATTACGTAATTTACATAATATGTCCATATTTCAATGTTGCAACATTCTTTGAACACGGATACGACGTTCACCTATTTAAATAAATAAACAATTCTAATATATATTGTTAAAATTGCGTGATAAGAGATTCCTTTAAAAATGTCGTATCTCTATTGTTCTCCTAACCTATCTCATCCGCCGATAAAAATCAGTGACAGGCATTATAAGAAATACAGATAATTAAACAAGCGTTTCCTTCCTAATTCTGCACGCTAATAGAAGTTCCATGCTCTATTTTAGATCGTTGATAATCGAATTTACACGCGAACTCATTCGAACTCTGCTGATTAGGTAATGCAAAAGCCGAAAGTACCTACTTTCTAAATTTATAAAATGGTTCGTTTCTGTGTAGGTCATGGCTCGACTTTACTGTATGCTTCTCTTTTCCTCTTTTCCTTCATTCCTCTCTTCATACGTATTTCACGCAACAACGCTTGACAATTGAACACGTAATTCCTGCATTATGCATTTTAACCGCAACGAGTGCAGGATACGACCAAAAACACAAGGAAGTTCGGACAACATCGTTTACAAGTCCCTCTCGAGATTCGTAGGCAACCGTGGCCATTTACAATACTACACACTACCGTGTGTATAGTGTATAAGTATTGCCAGGTTGGATCAATACTCCGGTCGCTGAAAGACGAGGTGAGAGGTAGTGGAAACGACGATACTCGGAGAGAGAGAGACTACCGCATGGTGTCTGTTGAGCATGGTTATCGAGCGATTCCACTTGTTATGGGGCCGTTGAGTTAAAAACATTGGGGAAAATTCGTATTGAGTTTACTTTGTCACTGTATACAAACAATAATGAGCAACTAATTTGTTTAAACAACTTGATCGAAAAAGTGCTTTAAAAACCGATTCATTAATCCGCCAAATAAATTTTCTCTCACTCTTTCATTACATTTCTGTGATGGTAACAAAACCGGTCGATCTATTTGCTTCATTAAATACGTCATAGATTAAACTTAAGAGTTGGGATCGGTATATCTTGAAAGATTTATCCGTTCGATGATCGATCTATATTTTTGCTTAATCGATATATGAACTTAACCCTCGAATACCAGTCGCTATCGTAGCCAACCGGCGAATGTTTAGTTGAGTCACGTTGTATCGTACCCAACAAAACATATT
This sequence comes from Bombus vancouverensis nearcticus, assembly GCF_051014615.1. Classification (NCBI taxonomy): domain Eukaryota; kingdom Metazoa; phylum Arthropoda; class Insecta; order Hymenoptera; family Apidae; genus Bombus; species Bombus vancouverensis. The sequence goes on along the minus strand of NC_134914.1, from coordinate 17,808,078 downwards.
TCCCCACTTAAACAATAGCTTGTAATGTAACTCCACGTTTAATCCAGATAGTTGCATCACAATGTTTTTCATTTGACGGAGATTACATTTCTAAATTAACTTTCCATCGTAGTTGGTAAGGATTCACGAGAATTTGTAATCAAGAGAAGTAAAGTCAAAGAAATTAGAACTTGCCGTAAGGATTTAAGAAAAAAAAAGCTATTTTACATTGTAAATAATGTACTTATCATGTATGATGATTACTTACAGATAGAGATTTATATTCAATCTAATCTATAGTTTGATTTATATATTTGCTATTTATGATGTATAATCTATCGATGTTATTATATTTTATCGAGGAGACACAGGATTTAACACTTTTTTCAATAACTTATCTTCGATAAACTTCGATAGTGTATTTTAAAATTGTACAATTTTCATTGCAAGTAGTAAACGTCATAAACCTGTATATAGATGATTATAATTACAATGGTATAGTGGATGTAAATGGATGTACATAATTATACTCATATCTGAATAAAACTAAAGTTCATTTTGCCAAAAGCACTTACATGTTTTTGATAATTGTAAAAATAAATTCATAGTTCGTCATTTTGACTATTGGGTATGGTAGTTGTACTTATTAAGGCGACAAAGGTAGAGGATGTATTGGAAAACTGATACCAAAATTCAATTGACCATCTGATCGCTCGATCCGAAACAGTCACCACGCGGATGTTTCAAAGATCGATAAAAACACCTACTCTGCGTCAAATAAGTACATTCTCCCACGTGATTCAGTGCAGCGCGCATATATATCGCGATATACATATGTATTATATATACATACATACATACATGTATATATATAGATAGATAGATGTATATGTATAATGTATATATGTACACATATAAGAGCAGTGACGGCGGCGTGTCGGCTGCTGCGCCAGCTGAAACGAAATAGTGGGGATATGCGAACGTAGACGGATCGCACAAGGGGAATGCGACGAAGGAACAGTTCAGTATCAGCCGACGGAGGAGTGTCGTTTTGTCGTTGTTCGATCGAATTCTCCGTCAACTATGCTGTTTCCGCTTTTCGCTGACAGAACACGAATGAAACGTACGGTGGACAGGCACGTGATTAATGAAACAATCGACTAGGGTTCGACGTCGTCACGAACATCCAGTCGGTTTGTGGTCGACTTCAAAACGATCAGTTCTCGTTCGAGACACACGACATGTGGCCAAAATTTCGAAGCGGCTCAAGACTCTTCGCTAAAAATACATTTGCCAAACTATCAAAGTGTTACAAGATTAGAGTGAAAGCAGAGATCAGTGATACGTTCTAATGAAAGGCGTTCTTTTTCTGAATCATGTCAGTGACAACGTGCTTCCGTCACCCGGTCTTTCGAACGTAGTCGTGATATCATGAAAATTTATGAAACTCAACCGAAGACAGCAATCTCTTGATTATCCCCTTAGTTATTCACGTGCCGTGAAAGCCTCGTGATCGTTTGTCAGTCTATCTGCATCGCGCAGGGAAACGAGCGCGATTCGGTGAAACATCATCGCGCATCGATGGAGTCCGTCGCAGTTGTTAAATGGATCTTCTCCTTGTAGCAACAACTATATTCGAAACTTGCGAATTCGTTGTGAAAATATAGACGAAATTTGTTGGTAAAAATTATGAGAAAACAACGTCGTTTATACTGTTCCCTTTATCGAACGCATTAAATTCGATGCACGGATGCATGGTACGGTGAAACAATCACGGAACATACGTATGCAGGAAAATCACTAGTGTCGAATTTCAATCGGGACTCCCCACGTCCCATCAATAATGTTACTAAACGATATCAGTAACATAGCTACCGTGCCATTGTTTCTCGTCTTGTAAAAAACGCGCGAACATTTGACATGTGCGATAAGCCGAATTCTATACAAGTTACATAAACGAGAAGCAGAACAATTACTACTCGTGAGCGGAGCATGAACACCGTTTATCAGGTAAGTTTTAATTGTCTCGATTGAATAGGGGGCATTCATGGTTCGTTAGATCGATACTAATATCGAAGATGAATTAGTCGATCGTGAAAGTTCATGTTAGTCTACAGAAATCAAGTGGAAAGAGGACTTTCGAGAAAATGCTTAAAACTGGTAGCTTTGAACTTTATTGATTAAATATTATTAAATTAAAACCAAGTTTAACGCTCGCACAACTAATTTTGATAACTAAAAAGTAGTATACAAGAATCCAGGCTTATTCGTACGTTTTGTCCGGCTATGGTTGACTCATACGAGATCTGACTACTGGAGAAAAGCAAAGGAATGTATTTTTAACGGTCCATGCAATATATTTTGATGTTCCATACTTGATTTTGATCGATGGAGGACACATACGTTTTTGTTTTCCTATTTTTGCGAATTATTTGAAAAAATTACTATAAGTTAGAATTAACCCAAACAAAGTAGCCCATGGCCCGGTATCCGAGGGTTAACCAGGCGATGAGGTTATAACCACCGAACTACTTTGATTTTGCGTGTCGGTAACTTTGCTGCTTATTACCGGCTAGAAAAGGAGGGGAAACTGAGTTAGAAACGTTCGAAACATACATTGAACATAGATGGAGTTCTTTGATTAAAAGAAAAGGCACGATTTCATTCAAAAGCAGAGGAAAATTCGCCGGTGCCATTAAAGTGGCGCCACTAAATTGAAAGGGTTAACAAAGAGTTGGAGAATTGCAGCTTTTTGTGACCTACATATATGGCCGAAGTTGATACTGCAGCAAGTGATGTACGTCTGTCATGGCGCTAAATTAAGTCTAATCGATCCTTTAGTAGACTATTTGCAATCCTCTGATTTGATTATGTAATGCCGCGCACGTTACAATTTCCACTCTGTCTTTATTTCAACACAGATGTTTTCTCATTTTTCTTTTTCTTATTTTCTTGATATTACACTTTATTTGATAGCTTTTGTAGAACTGCCGAGCATCGACATCTTACGTTGGACCAACTGCTCACATATAAGGTACTTAACGGTAATATTATAAGCCCCGAGTTGTTGTCACGTTTTAATTTATTTGCATTCTTATCCACTTTTCAAGAATCACGCAGGACTCTTTACGATCAATTTAATTACACATATTAATTGTATCGTTATTAACGTGAAATATATTCTGCAGGTCGATCGACTATTTGGGTTTCGATATATACAGGCGGAATCGTTCTGATAAACTTATATCGCGTTTAATAATACGTTTAATAATTTTAATAATACATGTAATAATAACGATAATATAATACATCATTATATTTTGGTATATCTATTCGTATATGCATGGTAAAACTATTTCTATATATCTGAGTTCGAACAATCCGATCTATATATTTATTTTTATTATATTCGAGCATAATTTGATAAATGAAATTCCAGGTGGTAAAGAATAGACAGATTATATATATTTACAAACACATATGCTCGCATGGGATCGTTCGAGTTAGTGGCTGATAACACGGAGAGGAAGAAATTTTGGTTCAAACTTGGTGAAAACTTTTTTGTTATCCAGTGTGGTTGAAGCTGCTCCGTATTACTTTCGGGCTCGAGAAAAAGTAATTCAGCGTAACGATGAAATATAGTCGTCGATAATTCATCGATTGTTTGAACAAACAAAGTTACGAAAAGAATGTTTGAAAAAACAATTAACTCGTGAGATATATTATGAACGAGTAGATGATAAATTCTTCAGCCTCAAAAACGTAGACATGCATATTTTATCGGACGAATGGTTGAATAATTTTTCAACTAAAAAATTCCAGTTCGAGCAGCTTTTGTATTCTATGCAGCTTATGTATTGCAAGGCCAAAAGTTTAGATTAAATGGCAAAACTCTGAATGAAAGAGAAACTATCTTTGATCGATTAATCATACACAACAATCAGCAACAACGCGCTGAAGAAAACTTAACGTTTAAAAAATGTACTCGTTCCGCAAATTCCGTGGAAGCAGCAACGGAGCGTAATTTATCTTGCAGATGAAATTGTATGGAATTCCGTGCGTGAAGATTATTCTCATTCTCGTGGCAAATTTGCGGCTCTGCATAGTGAAATAAACGCGCGCTTTCATCGAAACTATCTTTGATATTGCATCAAGGAATAATGGTGACGGGCCTATGTGCGATTATTTTACATTTCACTCAATTCACTTTGGGCTCGAATTAAATATGGTTGCTCTACGTTGTATTTAATATGTCTAATATATTTTACACATTGTTTATTTTAAATAGTTCCCGAGCTGAAATTATTAACTATATGTAATAATATGTATATAATCCATTTTAATTTTACTTCTCAAATAATCGCACAACCATAAAATTCGACGCACTTCGTTCAACGGTGTAAAAATACCAATAATTTTTCCTCTATTTCTGTTTCTTTCCAACGAAACGATCGAACATTATTTTAGAAATTTAAATGATAGTTAAACGAAACTTTGGACGAAAACAGACAAGGCCTGCGGTTCTTCGCCGTAGTAATTAAACACAATTAGTGGAAATATACATAATTTATCGGATTATTTCAGCCTCGGTGCATTTCCAATCGTATCACACGAATATCGAATTTCTTTACTTTTTTTTTATTCCTCTTTTGTCAATGTTATCTTCAATCGAGCGTAATTATAAATATTTGATCAACGCTTTCGCCATCATTGACGTACTTGCAATAAGAAACAGAAGTTTTTATATTTACGCTTGTTTCTGTATCATTTTGCCGAGTGTAAGACGGTCAGGTGATACAAGATACAATTTCGACTTGTTTCACTTGTTGTGTTAAACGTCTACTTTACTATCGCCAATCGTCGCAAAGACATTCTCCTCCATTGCGTTAACTTCTTTTATTTCGTTTCCTTTATTAGACTATACACCGTTTATAAGAGATATAGAAACTATAAATCAATCGACCATACGAAAGAGACAGTAACGTACAAATATGTACCAACGTTATCAAAGTTTAATCTTACTAACACTAACCGAGTAACTAAAATATTATAGATACGTAAGTTCTTTTCTTTGCTAAATTCTAGAAAACACACGTTATCGTCATAAAAGCGAATAGATTAGTTTATCGAATCATATAAGAATTGAATAAACACTTGCGTAAAGGTATGTCAGTTGCTAAATCAATTGATGTGTATCGGATCGGTTCAATCGCAGGTCGGTGTCTCTGTTTTACCTTTTTTCTCTTTTAATCGCGCGGATACATTTATACAGATTTCTATCGACTAGGAATAAGACGACGATCGTTTCTGTGTTTAGAACGAAAATATTGATCGATATGTTTAAAACGTCGTAATAAATTACTCGGATGTTGTGCGTGACGTTCGTCAGTTTATTATTTGTTCACAGAGATAAGTTACGTCCTTGAAATTTTTCACGATATTTAAAAAACCGCAGTAGGTAATTCAGTTAAGGAACTACAATTGTATCGACGATTGAAAATCTGTATATTCGTGTCGACGTTAAGCATCCGTCGAATCCGTATCGAAACAACCTCTTGGAGAACCCACGACGTGTTCGCGAATTTACTTAAATACCAAGCATTAAACTCGTTGTTCGAAACATCGGTTCGATTTGTAACGAATTAATAAACCGAAGCAAGTTTCACGCAACTTGGACTAAACTAATCGAAGAATGGTGAGAATCTAGAGAGAAGAAGATTACCGATAAATAGAACATATATGAATACACGCGAAGACAGTTTTTCGAATGGAACATTTATTCAAAGATATTCTCAATTCTCATTATTCATTTATTTCTCAATTTTGAATCGCCTGCGAAAGTAGAAACGAACGATCGGAAATACCATCGCCGAGATAATTTCGCGAAATAGAATTGCATTCGCTGTCGGTTCCTTAACGTATCATGATGCATTACTCTTCGAGCGAAACGGTAAGCCACGATAATTTTCATTCTTGATAACGCGCAACTGGACGTTGCAGCTCGATAATTGCCGATAGAAGATCACAAACACTTACGATGCATCACGTATTTCTGGCGTATGTTAAAATTAATAAAACCTAATGACTTTTGAAAATCATGTATGCATAAAAGAGCATGCGTATCACCGGAAACATATATCTTATCGTTTCCCCTTTATAACGGCTTTGGTATACGACAGTATACACACTCCCTAATTTTACGAGCTCGTTTATTTGCAAAGCATCTTGATCGAAAAAAAAAAAAGAAACGAAAGACAGTGAAGCGAGAAAAACGAAGACTGTACGACTTCGTTATCTAGATGCTCGAGACCTTCCGAACAGTTAATAAATTAGCGTTACAAAACTCACGATCAATTTACGATAGCCATTAAGTAATTATATAACTATCTCTTTCGTGCTTGTACGATTCTCTAATCCTATACGAGATTCAGAGTGCTTGGCTTATTAGTTGTATTAATTAAAATAAAATATTGTATATAAATTTATTGTATATAAATGGTAATTTTTGTTCGCAGGTTTTGGTATAATGAAGTCATCCATGAAAATGGGTGTGGTAGCCATAATAGGTCTGTTCGTGGTGTTCTACCAATATCATTTGTCTACCAGTGTGAGATTCGATCAGATAAGTGACTTTAACACGGGTGGATCCGCGGAAGATGGTCCCGTTCTATCCCAGGAAGAAGTAGAACGCTACGTAAGGACGTCGAAATTCAGCGAAGAAATGGTAAACGTTGGAAGATGAAAGCTTCGCCTCGGGTTCGTTTAATCGCTCGTTTAAAACACAGTCCTTCTATTTGTAGATCAAAAGCGCTGTGCGCAGAGTTCAAGAGATTAACGGACTTAGTCCAGACATAGCGTCGATGTTAGTGCAACAGCTGATAAATCATTTGCACAAGAATATCTTCGAGCTGGGCGAGAACAATTCGAAGATCGCGCGATTCGAACCTAGTCGAAACGCCACATCGAACGAACAGCAAGAATCGTCGATGAAGTTGAACAAAACACCGGAACCGCTGTACATAATCACGCCGACGTATCGCCGACCAGAACAAATACCCGAGCTCACCAGGATGTCGCATACTTTGATGTTGGTAAAGAACATTTACTGGCTCGTTATCGAGGACGCGACCGTTGCTACCAAACAAGTCACGAGGCTGCTGGAGCGAACAGGATTGAAGTTCGAGCATCTGACGGGTAAATCCAATAGATTAGAAATTGGAACGGAATTCAAACGGAGCTACGACTAAATGGTATCAATCGTTAGCCTGGGCGAAATCTGTCGGCTATTCAACCATACTTTCTCCATTTCCTTTCTATGTTTCAAGCGTCTTTCGAGATAATTACTCTGTCCTAGGAAAAATGTTCTTCGCGTCGCTTTGTACCTCTCGTTCCAAGTTAAACGTATTTCGGTCGAGTTTCTCGTAACGACATCGTTACGGAGTGATAAAAACATAATGCGACTGGGCGACTCATAACGATGTTGATTGGAACAACGATATATTAATTATTTACATTATTTATTATATCGTTGTAATTCTTTCGTTATACGTCACTAACCGTCAAAATTAAAGATCGTGTTATTTTTGTATTTGTTCATATATATCATTTATTGACATGATCGAAAGAAGTAATTTCCAGTCTTTTCAAAATATCCCGCCATCGAGTCGACACACGCGCTGTAAATAGTTCCGGTGAGAATTAATTCCGTTGATCGACTGCCGTCTCGTCGGGAATTAATTGAAACAGCCGCAAAGCTCTCGATGAAAAAGCGTTATATCGATTTTGTTGGCCAGGCCAGTCTGTGTTTGAATATGTAGTTGTAATGGCCGATTCTCCCAAACGGGGTATCATGTCGGTCTTTGCATAAGCTAATTTATATTGGATCGTGACACAGAATTCGACGGTGTTGCCTCACCCGGACGCTTTTGCGTTTTCTTTTCCAGCTCCAATGCCCGAGAAGTATAAGCAGAAAAAGGGTGCCAAACCACGAGGCGTATCTAATCGAAATCGTGGCTTGCAATGGATCAGAGCGAATGCGACCAATGGCGTTTTTTATTTTGCTGATGACGATAATACCTATGACATAACTCTTTTTGACGAGGTATTATTTCTGCGAGCATATAATTCTTTCTAATTTACGTAGAGCGAGTATTGCTGATTTAAAGCAATGCACAAAATTGTATATTACTTCTGGTAATTTAGTTATCACGGTTACGGTTAGTTCAAAATATTATTGTAAGAATCAGAAATGCAATTATGTATTTTAGATCCGTAAAACGAAACGAGTCTCCATGTTCCCCGTTGGATTATGCACCAAATTTGGTTTAAGTTCTCCCATCATTAAAAACGAGAAGTTCGTTGGATTTTACGACGGTTGGATCGCTGGACGAAAATTCCCGGTCGATATGGCAGGTTTCGCGGTAAGCGTGAAGTTTCTACTTCAGAGGCCAAATGCATCGATGCCGTTTAAAGCCGGCTACGAGGAAGACGGTTTTCTGAAAAGTTTGGCGCCATTCGAACCAAAGGACATCGAATTCTTGGCCGACAACTGCACCAAGGTGCTCGCTTGGCACACGCAAACAAAAAAGAATGAACCAAGTGTGCCCCTTGATATGAAACTATATGGTGAAACGAACCTAGTTAAACTGAAACAACAAATAGTATGATGTAGTCTGACTACGATTGCACTTCCGAGTTCGATCTGATTTTAATCATTAATAAGTACGACAAACAAAGTGATTCAGTGCCTGAAGTATTGTAAAGTACGATTGGCGTAGCAATGATCTTCTTTTCTGGTTTTTTATTGGTTGACTGGTTGAACAGAGTTATTTCCCTTGTTATAAAAAGACACTATATAGGCTATCTTTTTACGTTGCTGTTTTCTTAAACAGACTGTAAAGTGGAATTATGATCTATGATAGAATCATATTAGATTATTTCATGTTATTCCATCTTATGTAGATTATTTAATCTTGAGCGACTGATAGATTTGAAACAAAATATAGCTTTCTTTATAACTCAAAATTTTTAAAAGAAGCTAATGTGCGAAGAAAATGGGAACTAACTAAACTTTGTTGCAGTGGTATGTTTCTGTATAGCATAGAGTATAGAGCGTTATTTTACATATTAACGTATTAATTTTAGTTGTAATGAATAATATATAATGCGTAGGGTAAAGACCAATTAGCGCGAGAAAATTAATTCGATCGAGTTACGATAAAACTAAGAGAACTGTGAGAAAGAAAGATCTTTACTGTTCAGTATATACAACTTCTTGCATTATCTTCCGTTTCGCCTTGCAAGTTGTTTGTTTTCTGTGTAGGTACCCTAAATTTGATATGTGTTCAACGGATCAATTTTTTTTAGAATTCCACAGTGAATAGCGTTCATCAAATCTTTAATGAAACAGAATGAATGCAAGTTACCTTTTATACTTATCGTTGTTGTACAAATATTGTTTTATAGTATATTTCTATAACAGCGTAATATATTTTTGTCTTATGAAACAACGAACAAATACAAAGTGTTTTGCGAAATAGCAAATAGGAAACCCTTAATATTTTAACGTTCTGTTTTTATAGTTAGGATCCTTAATATTATTAGTTCATATTATTTTGTGTTACTTTTAAGGAGATTGCCTACGTGTATAATATAATGTATTATGAAATTAGTCAGTCTTAAATGAAAAAAAGAAAACGTCGATGAAGGAAGACATTATGCACACCGGTTTTTAATGGATTGTATGAAATATCGTAAGATTATATATAGTTCGCGGCAGGAAGAACTTCGATCGTCGAACGTGAATTCATATCGAATGCATGCGTAGATAGGAAACAAATGAAATGTAACGAAGCGTTTCAAAAGGTCTGTAACCAAATCTCGCAAAGAAATGCTAATTTATACGGCTTTTAAATGATCAACGATTAAAGTCGAAAGTAGAGTATAATATGGAAATTAAAAAGTTATTTTGAAATTTTAATAGACCTTTTGAAGCTTCATCTTAATATGCAACATTAACCTACCAAAGTAATGCAAGTGATATACAAAAAAAATCTAAGTTAAACAGAGATATTTTTTAGTTCTTGATTATTGGAACTCGATGTTTCATTATCAAAACGTTTAAGTTCTCCGCGCTCTTGTTGCTCAAAATAAATAAGAAAAATAATTTAGAATGCTGCACGCATCTGGAACATTATTATCTAGTCTAACAACGTTGTAATGAATATTAAAATTATCAAAAAATCTATTACCGCAGTGTCGAGCGAATATAATTGTATATTACATGTTTCTTTGAAAATTCACAGGACAAACGCAAATTCATTTTTTATAATTTTTTGAAATATTCGATATTGAAGATTTTACAGTAGTGCTGCGTTAACTGACCGACATTTTTGAACATCAAGGATAATTGGAATTTTCTAGAAATATACCTCCTTTAATAACTGGCCAGAAGTCCCAACCCGTGGCCAATTAGCGAAGCACTATTATAATCTTTATGTTACAAACTATAAATATATTTATATATATTAGCCAGATTTTGTCGACACATAAACATAGTTTTGTGAAAGCGTATCGAGCACAACGTGTAAATTGTTAAACCAAGTCTGCAATTTCCTGCAATTTACTCGTACTCTAATTAAGCGGAGATACTATATCATGAAAGCAATAAACTCGTTGTTAGATAATGTTGGCTTTGTGCGAATCATGTCTTTGCGTGCGTGGATATTAATGACTTTAACAATCATAAAAAAAGGAAATGAACGATACATTTAATCTTTATCATGACAAAATAAAAGAAAAGTGAAAACAGCTTTGGACGGCTGATGAAAATATTTTGAATTTTACGCGCCTAGACCACACATGCGTACTTTGATCGTGGCATTTCCGTCTAACTCGCTGTCGCTACGTCAGTTCGATGTGACGTCAGTAACTGGTAAACGATTGCTTTTTATCCTTTCCCACTAATCCCATGACTGCGTATACGTACTTACATTGTACGTATACCTTTCGATGAAACATCGTTTCTCTTGAATTCGGATTTGTAACATCTGCTTAGGTTCCAAGTCCCGTTACTAATACGTCACAAAAATAAAATCTCCCGATACTTATAGAGTGTGACAATTCTACGAAACCTTAAGCAGTTCTAAACCGTTTTCGTGCAACAGAAATAACTTCGATATAAGCTTGAAGAAATACGATTTGTTTGTCATTGTTTCATAACAAGTGCGTCTTTACTGGGCGTTTCCAACCTTACAGTTTCCTTTTTTCGTCTTTTATTTATCCTTAGGTTTGTTAATTATTACAATTAGATTAACATCGAAACATCACGCTTTTTATTTAATTGGAATAATAATTATTTAATTACAGATTTTTGTGCCTATTGATCATTTTACAAGAAGTCAACTAAGATGAGTTACGGTTATCAAGTGAGTATTTACTTTTTCTTACTATTACAGATACTTCTTACGTCTTTTTTTTAAATATGTTTTTATTCACATATCTTTGTGCGACGTAAAAACACATCTAAATAGCATGAAATATTTACAGTCAGAAAACAAATGAACATGAAAGTGTGATTGTATTATTTTTTATTTGCACCTTGCTATCAAAGGGACCACCAGTGATTCAGTTTCCTGGCCATGCACCACCACCAACATCATTTGGGGCTCCACCTGGTACACCCTCTGCCCCCGGTGCTCTGCCTTATCCTCAAAGTGGCAACATAGGTTTTACAAGTCCCGCTCCTGTGTCTTTTGGTATGCCACAACCTTATTCTCCATATCCTGTGCAACCTAATCATCCTATATCAAACCAATGTCCTCCTCCAGCACCAGGAGCTCCTGCTCAACAAATACCTTTACCTATGCCACAATCCCCTTCCCCTTACCCATCCCAACAAATGCAGCAACCATATCCAAGACAACCTTCTGTATATCCACAACAGCAAAATTATAATATGTATCCAAATCTTCGGAATGCACCAGATGCAAAAGAATGTTTTAATATACCTTCTCCTTATACCTCTGCTTCCAATGCTCACTCAAATAATTCAAGTTCCTATCAAGGCGGAAGCTATCCTGGGGGGCAGGGTACAGGATATTATTCTCCACACACAGGTAGATCTTCTCCCTATCAACCTACCCCAGCCCCAGCCCCCCGGAGAAATCAGTTTACGCCTAAGGTGAGACTAACAAAAGATGTCTAAAAGCCTACATTGCCCAAAGAATGATTTAATATACAAAAAATATACTTTAATCATTGTTTCTCCAATGAAGATATTAAGTATGATCGTTGGTTTATGTTACAGCTGTCCCCTACAGTTGTACCATACAACGATTTTGATGCCAGAGCAGATGCAGAAGTTTTAAGGAAAGCAATGAAGGGTTTCGGGACGGATGAAAAAGCTATTATTCATGTGCTTGCCAATCGCAGTAATCTGCAACGCCAAGAAATTGCAGTCCAGTTCAAAACCTTATATGGGAAGGTAAAAACGTTAAAATTTAATTATAGGCTATAAAAAGACTAATATGTATATATTATTTTAAATTAATTCAAATTTTCTTTAATAGGATCTTATAAAAGATTTGAAGTCTGAATTGTCGGGCAACTTCGAAAGATTAGTTCTTGCTATGATGATGCCGTTACCGCAATTTTATGCCAAAGAATTACATGACGCAATGGCGGGTATCGGTACCGACGAATGCGTCCTCATAGAAGTATTGTGTACTATGTGCAATCACGAGATTCGCGTGATTAAACAAGCTTACGAAGCGAGTAAGTCCCACTAGACATAATTTTTTTAGAATTACAAATTTCCTTATTGAAGAATCACAATTATTTCTCTTTTACTGTTTAGTGTATGGAAGAACATTAGAGGATGATCTAACAGACGATACTTCCGGGAATTTCAAGCGGTTAATGGTATCGTTATGTTGTGCCAACAGAGATGAGTCATTCGACATAGATCACGCAGCCGCTATAGAAGATGCCAAAGAACTTCTCAGAGCTGGTATGTAATGTTATAAATAACGCAACTGATTTATAACGTTATCAATATATGGTATTTGCACTTTCCTTTGCTTTTCAGGGGAACTCCGTTTCGGAACTGATGAATCAACGTTTAATGCGATACTGGTTCAAAGAAATGTTCCACAATTGAAACAGGTATTCCAAGAATATGAAAATATTACGGGACATGCTATTGAAGATGCAATCGAGAACGAATTCTCGGGTGATATCAAAAAAGGTCTTCTAGCCATCGGTATGTAAATAATATATTATGTTTTACTATAATCTTGATTGAAACGGTATATTGATATCGAATTAATTTCACCACAGTGAAGTGCGTCAAAAACAGAGCTGGTTTCTTTGCTGAACAATTATACAAAAGCATGAAAGGTTTTGGTACAGATGATGATCGTTTAATCAGACTGGTTGTCACACGTTGCGAAGTGGACATGGGAGAAATCAAAGAAACATTCAGACAGTTATATAATGAATCACTAGAAGAATTTATATCCGTTAGTATATTCAATAGAAAAATGCAAGAAAATTAACTGATTAAGTCTAATGACTATGTTTTTTACAGGGTGATTGTTCCGGACATTACAAGAAATGTCTTTTAGCACTTGTTTCTTAAAACTATATTAACAAAAAATGTGAGATTATATCTCATCGCATTTAATGGCCAATTTGTCGAATATTAATGTCCATATATTTATTTATTTACTTGTTATTCACTTAATGTGTTACAAATGATTTACGCTATTATATTGATATATTTCTAAGAAGCGAAAGAAGATTATAAGAATCTACATACAATACAGAAGACGCGAAATTTTACAAGCTTTACTCCAAATCTTGAATTGTTATATTTCCACTCATTGAATCTCAATTATTGTTAAGCGCTATTGTTAAATACTGTAAAAGTATTCTACGAGTAAAAATTTATGAGAAAAGTATTAAAAAAGAATAAGTATTAATGACTTATAAAAATGATATAAAAGGTGAATCTTAAAATGAATTATTATATGATGTATTTTGCTATTATATATATATATATATATATAAGTGCTATATACACACGTGTAAGCATGTTTATTATATTATATTCTTATCTACAATATATTGTATAGATATTCTTCTAAATAAATATGAATTTAAAAGGTATTGTAAGAATTATACAGGATGGAAATAAATACATACATTTTGGAAATTTTAGAATTTATTAAACAAATAACAAGTTTGTAGTCATAAAATTTCATCCTTTAATTTACCAAGAAATTCTTTGAGGATAAAGCTGATCATTCCAATAGAAAACTTTATTGACAAAGATATAGAATTGTAAAAAGTTTACTATAATTACAGTTATTGATTCTGCAATAATTTGCCACTTCTTTGGTTCCTTAACAAGGAACCGATAAAGTATATATGGAATAATAAAGTAACGTGGTTCTATTAGTAACTGAGGAATAAGTACTACAGAAACCATAATGATGTAATTAATTTGTGTCATAAATCTTAAATGTTTAAGTCCGTGAAACATTGTATATAAAGTGAATGAGTATATTGGTACCAAAAAATATTTAAATTGTTTATATCTTCCCATTAACCTATTCCAAAAATAAAATACATAATGTCTATTATCAGCTAACATATATGGGTGTACAAGAGTATTAAAATGAACAATTATAGTTAAAAGGATCAAGATACAACTTGCAAACACCCAGTGTTTACTAATAAACTTTAAATAATCTTTCCAGTAAATAATCATATGTGGCCATAAAAAGCAAAATAGGAAAGTAGAAAAATATAACAATTGAGGAATATGAACAGTGGGAACATGAGCTGTTTTATCTCCAACTACAATTGCTTTGTTCCATACAACAAAAGCAATAAACATAAAACATACTACAATATATGGGAACAATTGTACACCCAACTGAATGATGAACTTCATAAATAACTTCCATCCGTGACATGTTTCTTGCATTATTTTTTCCCAAAGCAACTAAAAAGCACATTTAATGTAAATTTTAAATAAGCAAAATATTTGACTTTTGACAAATATTTCAACAATAATTTACTCACTCTTAAATACATTATTGAAGTATACTGTTCATGTGAAATTGGTTTGTGCATTTTATGATCTAATAAGTCAAATAAATGTTCCATAGTAATAAATGCAATCCAAATAATATTTGTCTGTCGAATTAACACAGACAAAAAACCTGCATGATATAAATGATAACTGCTACTTTTGAAATTCAATATATCTTGTTCATTGGTTTTTATACATACCTACTAAAGCTGCCATTTTAAATTTTTTATATAAATGTAACAATAACATTAGTAATATTGCATTAACTGATGCTACATCTGTATAATATAAAAAATGCCAAAAAAATAACGGTGGAAAAAACATAATGTTACAAGCCACAGTAAATTTCATCCAATCATTCCATCTTTGCGTCCAATGAGTTATTGAAATTTGTTTAATTATGCTGTGAGCAAGATAGAGATTCAGAAATGTTCCAAACAAATTTATGCATCTCATATAAAAAATATTACAGAGTTTTAAGGGTGATAATATCAGAGTTGCAATTAGGTATAACCCAGGTAAAGTGGTAATTTTAGGGTCCCACTGAAAATAACATCCCTCAAATGTAGTTCAACGAAATAACGAAATACATTTTATTTTATTTTCAGTAATATATCTCATAAACGTAGTTCATCAAAATTAAATTTTTAGTTTGAAAATAATTTATTTCTTCAATAAGCAGAAAAACTGTAATAATTTGTTATGAAAAATAGAGATTAATTACAAACAATTGAAACATACCTGTGTAAAATTGCCAGCGCAATATCGCAAAGTCTGAGGTACATGAAAAACCTCATCAATGAAATAATAAGGTTGTACATGGTTCAAATAAATAAATAACTGTGTAATACATAAAAAAATTAACGACATCAGAACTTTTTGTACATATTGAGTGTCTTTAGGTAAGATTTGGTTCATCATTTCATCGATGAAATGAAATCAAATTAAAATGAAATGTGATTATAATTCACAAATGATAAAAAATAGAACCATTTATAACACATTGACCACTAACAATTTACTTAATTAATCACACTTAATTAAAGACATTCATTTATTACGATGATCATTCCATTCATACATATTATTAAATAACACCGTATTGTCAAACTTTTTAATAATCATACTTTAATGATTAATTTTCATCCCAAAGCGATGTAATTTAAGACATATGACGTTAAGAACATTCTGTAATTAGAACACGACTAGAACGTTTTCATTGTGAAGTAAACGTTATATCAATATTTTCAAATCAGCGAGTTGATATATCGATTCATAGAAACTACGATTTGAGAAAAAGGCGGGAAAACAAAGGAATTTAAAAAATTATGTATTTATTTCAATAACATAAACTTTTAAAATGTTAAGAACAGAAAAATAAGTTGTCACGCGACATTTGGAAATGAATTTCACAATGATATTGAAGTAAATAAGTTTATTTTAACTTAATCTCAGATTTAAGGTGAAATAATCTGAGCAATCTCGTTTTCCGTTTATCTGTAGAAACGTTGGCAGAATACAAATATTAATATTTTACAAATAAGTAGATTGCAAATACTAGGCAAATTTGTTCTAATATGTTACGCTTCTTACTTAGATATTGTGCTTACTTCCTATCTTGTTCAATCAAAAAAATGTTAAAAGATGAGTATATTATATATAGTCGAGAACAAATGTTTAATGTTCGCTCGTTTACTGTACTTTTCTTTAGAGATATGTTATACAGGAATTAAGAATTAACTTATCAACACACCAATACTTACAAATATTTGCAATGCAATAAATAAATTTTTAAATTAAAGTAATATGTATATAATAATACAGACAAAATTTCAAGTAATTTTACGAATTTTCAGAATCATGAAATGTTCAAATAGAATTAAAAGCGAATATATAATTCACTCTGACGTTGAATGCTTCTATTAAATGTATCAATACAAATCGATTAAGTCGAATTATGTATCGTGTTCAGTTATTGAAGTTGAATTTCTTCGTCAGTTCTCGAATGATCGTTTTGTGTATAATTTCTTCTGGATGTATCATTAGATGGGGCTTACAAAGGCGATGATGTATTAGTATAACATATATCAACGTTCAGTTTGTTTCTATTCTATTTGATGATTTCCTGGCCGTTCAGGGAAATCAATTCACACCGTACATATCGAACTTTATGGCATTTTTTACCTGAGAATAATTACAGGATAAATTGTCAATGCACTAAATATAAAGTAATCGAAGTTTTGTTGAAGTACAATGCACGTGTGTGTAAGCAGATTTTTTCCTTGCGACTGTCGTATATGTAAAACATGATTCTTTTATACATATATAGACATTATACATAAAAAAGACATAGGCAAACTGTATATATCACGAGTGTGTATGCATACACGAATTTATACGTTTATATGTATGCACTGTACAAAGCTGAGCATTTCCTTTTTATTGGAATTCTAGTGTGGTCTAATTTCTTAAGTAAAAAGTGTGCATACTTATCAATCTCTTTTTACTTCTCTTTTCATTTCCTTAATCAGTTTACGGTAAACAAAGCATAATGTGGATTATACGTTATATGTTAAAACAATCGCTTGTGAAACAAAAATTTATGTCACCTTTGAGCTTATGTACAATTACTTATTCTTATCTAATTATAATAAATTCTAAATGAATAATGATAATTTACGTGTCTTTAAATTAAGCCTATAATTATATAATTTAAATATAATTTAAAAAGCAATTTTTCTGATGTCCAAGAATGAAAATTTCGATACATGTACTTTAAGATTTTGATATCTGGAATGGATAAAAAATTTCGATTAATTATGAAATAAATACTTCGCAATAATATTGAAATCAGGGTGTTTCGATTATTGTAAAAAATTTTAATGTAGAAAAAAGAATCGAAACCGAGTTACAAAATGTTTATAATTAAATAAATCACTCTTCAGTTTGGCCACTCAAAAGAAAATGGAAAAATGTTTAATCCATTAGCAACAGGAAATTGCTGTTAGGAATGAATGTCACTCTATAAAATTTAATGCTTTATAAATTATTGATTAATTAAAACAAACGATTTATCTCAAATTTTAAAACTATACTTCCTGCTGCAAATCGATTAATACTTAATACTTTCTACACCATCTAATAACTCTTCATTTATCACACATTACAAGAGAACTAGGAAACAATATCAGAAATGACATTATTGTGTAATAAATCTTTTGTGGTACGCAAACATTTTATCAATTATTTGTTGTCCAAACTAATACGTGTACATTTTCTTTACTTGCAAATATTTCGTATTTAGATGAAAGGAATTAATTAAACTCAATATTATGAAGAGTAAACGGGAAGAACTTATTCTTTTTTTCTCTTCCACACGTAACCATAAATTTCCGAAATCCGAGCGCACAATTGAAAAGTGGCAGAAAATGTATAAAAACAGTATCCTTCAAACTTACTTGGCTACCTGAGATATTTTGTATCTTTCAGTCGTTAAAAATTTTCTAAAATGGAATAATAAAAAAGGAGAAATAAAAACGGCAAAGGAAAAAAAGAAAGAACATACGCTTGAAAGTACACGCGCTAACACTGAAAGCAATATCTAGAAAAATATCAAAAAAGGTATATGCTTAGTTTTACTCAATCTTTTGTCTCTCCTATTGAAACTTAAAACACACGGTAACTAATACTTTTGTACGCGTTCGATTCTAAATATTGCTTTTAATGTTTCCAATTTTTTTTCTCTGAAAGAGAAAGAGTGAAAGAGAAATAGAGAAAGAACGAGATTGGAAGAGGCATGTTCATGTTTTATATAGAGTAACGAATTGTATAATGTTATCAGCACTTGTGGAATGCCTGCAGTCAATGTGATCTCAAATATTAAATACGTACACTAAAAAAATTATATGCTCCGTTACGTACAACTACAACCACTCCTTAAACAAACATCAAAGAATACTAGCAAATTATTTACACATCTAACATTACATCGTCGATAAAGGAAACCCTTTGTAAGAATGACAATAAATCAATAAAATAAACGTTAAAATAAAGGTTTATATCATACACATCAAATCCGACAAATTTAATCTGCAAGACTATAAGCTGGTCTCAAACCAAACGATTCCCTTCTTTGTGAGAGCAATGTATACCTAACTGGTTCATTAAGTTTGAAAGTACTTTCCGAGATATATAGGACTGATATATTAAAAGAAAAAACAAGTATCTTAAAATGAAAAGCAAGTTTGTGCAAATAGCAACTAAAGAGCACTCCTTAGGAACTAATGAGACTTAAACGTTATTACCGAGATCTGAATATAATCAATTTGTAAAAATTAAGAGTATCATATGTACAATTATGTTATGAATAGATAATCTTCGAATAATAAAATTTAGGATCACCAAAATATATAGAATGAAACCGTGACAATGAATACATAAATATGCAAAAAAAAAACAAGAATCTAAAAAAATATAATACTTTTTATATATTTTTCAGGTTTTGCTATAAAATAAAGCGAAAGATTTTATAACTCTGTATCTTTAAACTGTAGCAAAGAAAGATGTAAAAATCGCATTGACATCACTACACGTGTTTACTCCATTTCTACAAATATCACAAAGATACCTTATTATCAGAAGATTACCTGAATCTTTAATTTAGAAATATATCATTACCCATTCAATTAAATAAGTCGTTCGTTATTTCGAGACTATAAAAAAAATGTTTTCCTACTTTTATTATATACCGCGTAAAAAAATTTGTTAAGATTGGAGAATGAAACAAATGGATCTTGTTTAATGTATGCTTTTTATAGAAATAGACAAAATATGTATACTGAGAAACAAGTAAAAGAAAAATAAACCTATTTAAATAAACAAGATTTTGTTTCGTTACATATTGTTTACGTAATTCTTATTTCATAAATTTATAAATATTAGAATATTATAAGTCATATTTTACTAAAACAACAAAATCCACTTCCTTTCAATTTACAACAAATGAAGATTTAGTTACTCAATGAAATGAGTAATCAATATGAGACAAATGGGGATGATATATGTAGAATTCTACTATAATAGAAGTACACTAAAAGTATAGAATTAATCCTATTGACCGAAGGCCGATATGTAATACAAACGTCACAAATTTGAAATTGTGCCTATACATGCTATTCTAGTATCTGTACATTGCAATAATACAATACAGTAAATCAGCTACATACGAATCGCAACATAATTTATCATCGTTTTATTGGAATATGTTCTTCTTTCTCTTATTGTTAATGCAAATTATATCATCGGGTCGATCGATTTACGTAATTAATTATATACAATTTCTTTGTTCTTCTCTAAGTTATAAATAATTAACGGAAGTATTACGTACTAAAAAATAAAAAATAACAGTTCAGAAATTAAATGAAATTATGGTGGACGTAACCATACGGAATTTTTCATATTCGATTTATTTTTTTCCTTTTTTTCGTTTTCAATAGAGGAAAAGTATAAGAAGGATTCATTGAATATAACCACTTGGAAAATAAAATCGATATAAATAACAGGCAATGCCACAGAGTGCTCCATATCGTATCCCTAACGAATTATTGCTTTTTGCACTTTTCGAAATATTCGGAACGTTATTACGCTATATATACCTAAACGTTGTGTAAAAATCGCTTAAGATCGAAACTCAATCAAACCTGTATACACAGTAGAGTTTTAATCGTTAGATGCACGGTTAATCCGATACTGAAACCTTTTTGAAACAGTGTACATCGAAGGAAATAGGGGGAAAAAGATTGCAACTGTGATTACTCCTGTTGCTTTCGTTAATTTGATTTTGATGTACAATCGATGTTGTATCAGGATCCCGTAAAATAGTTGTCGCGTGGAACATTACGCTTTAGTAAACTGTATTGTCGTTAAAAAATATTATTTTCTTGGGTACATTTGGCAAGCATGCACTTCTCGATCTGGAAGATCAAACCTTCAAGGGATTTCAATTAAATAAAGGCTAATTAGAAATTAATGACAACTACGAGAGGACGGTTCGCACTCTCCTCCAACGTGCTTCCCATTGTGACTTATTTCTTCTAACGCTCCATCCAAATCCAAAACCAGAACCAATGATGACTTTATTAAAGTAAGCGAAGTTGTTGCTGCTGTTGCCACTAACGTGACCAACGTTCGTATTAAGATTGGCCAAGTTAACCGCGTTTAAGATACGAACAGCAGATGAGAGTCGTAATTTGCTTGCTGGGGAACTAAACACCAACTTGCGGCTCTGTTTATTGTTGTTGCTGATATCTCCGCTACTGCTAGAGCTATGGCGATCATTTAATTGTTTTGCTGAATGAGAATACTCGGTGCAAAATGATTTAGCCATTGATCATTGTCGATACGTTTGAGATGATATGCCATTACCAGGTGTCACGTAATCTCCAATCATCAAGCTGGGATTCACTGGATAATGTGAAGTATTGCCAAGGACCAGCGATTGCTGGAAAGTAACACCAAGCTGTAGCGCGAAAGACACGCAGGCAGGCGTACACTTTAGTATCCTTTTGCTTTAGATTTATAAATCGAGTATTTAGCGAGCTATTGTTTGGTGCAGATGTTTACACATATTGAACATGAGTACGGAGCATATAAATATCTTAGTACACTTAGTACCACATTTTGGCAGTAGCTCGCTCGAAGTCTAATTCAGATACTTTTACACTTACCGTAGCGGGAGATGTAAACATATTTGGAGTGATTCCACCACCTATTAACTGTGCTGCTTGTGTACTCGTCGCTGTACCCCCTACTCGTCCCCGCCCTGTACTCGAAATCGAACCGGGATGAATATTTGGTTGGCCTCCTAGATTACAATCACGCAAATAACAATTATATTATGTTCTTAAAATAAAAAGCCATTTTTACAAACATTTTTTTTTACCTATTGCAAGCAAATTACTGGGATTTACTGCTGCGGTCGCATCCATAGAAACCTCTCCTAAACCGTTCACAGACATTCCATTAACCATGTTTACCGCTTGTCTGGCACCTTGTGCATCTAGAGTAGTCCAATAGGACTCGCTAGGAGACGTATTATTTAAACCAGGTGGGGGTTGTGCAGCTGCTCCTGTATATCTGAAGTACGGATTTTTCAAATCTAAAGTATTACTACTACTTTCCATATTCGTCCCTTCTAGTTTCAATTCTATTGTTACGTCGTACGATTGTCTGAAACATTGTTTTATAGGAAATTACGCATACATTCTATATTAAAAAGAACATTCTCAAACTTTAGAGGCCATCATTATAATTATATTGTTTCACCTTTTATTCGCAATAAGAATGACTTTTCCAGACAACAGTTGACCGCTTTTACAAAACAAAGGATTTTCCAAAAGACAACGAACTTGATACCAATGAGTAAGAGGTTCTGTGGGAGCTGTGCTTAACCAAACCTGTTGCGTTGATCCAATAAATGCAACATCAAACCAAAATGCAAGACCATGACAAGTGCCACTTTCCAATATGTGAAAATCCACATCAATTTCTAAGCAATATATAAAATGATGTAATATGTTGATTGTTAAATACATTGATTGCAAAAATCATACATGATCTACAAATTCACCTATTTTATGTAAATCAGTCTCATTAGCAGTTTGAAAATCTACAATATGTCTGATAGATTTAGCCATACAAATTCTTATATCAAAGGTATCAACTATTGGCTGTCTAAAGTATTCTTTGATCGCATTATTTCGCATCGCTGAGAGATCTACACCATGAAAACATGTTTGGTACCAAAAGTTAGCTTTATTAAATTGCTCCATATAAAGATTTTCATCGGAAAAAGGTGCAATGTGAAGATCACCTCGAGAGGGAAACATTCTCCCACCTGTGAAATGATTATTTTATTATTTCTACTATAACAATTATTGAAAATAAATTAGAACAAGAGAACAGTTAAATGACATTTACCTGGAACTAACCACTTTTTTGCGTGAAGATACGTTTCAAGCATTCTTTCATTGTATAACATATAACCCATGGGTTCACTCACTATGCAGTCTACTCTTTCTGGTAAATCAATTTCTTCTATTTTACCAGCAATGACAATAATCTTGTCTGACAAGTTATTAGCAGCAACTAACAGTTCTGCATGATTTGCCATATTACTTGCTTCTACTGCATATACTTTTTTTGCACCAGCTTGGACTGCAAAAAATGATAATATTCCAGAACCTGCACCTACATCTAACACAACTTTATCTTTAAAATCAGACAAATTTCCCAAGATTGCCCGCTGGTATGTACTAGTCCTAATGTAATCTTGCATCATATTTTGTTGCTGAGATAGGTAACCATAAAATTGAAAATATTGCATAGCTGATGACTCTTCAGTCCTTTCATTAAATGCAGAAACACCTTTGCCGTTCTTTAATTTCAATATTTGTGAATGAAAATTTCTAAAATCTAGGAAAATATACCATCTTTAGTGTGATATAAGAAACTAAATTAAACAATACAATTTAAATCATGACTATTTGTTAGCTCACCGGTTTCACTGACAAATGTTATAAGTAAGCTATCGGTATCAAGTGTGAATACATAGCTTCTAGATGAAACTCTAGAACACTCTGTACTAGGAGTTACTGGGAATTCCAATAGTGTTGTTTTATCTCTGCCAGTTGATTCTCCTATTATGAAACAATAAAAAGAACATAAAAAGTTGCCTTTCACATACACAAAATAACTTACAATCATCTGCAATTTTTACTATCAATATTCTCCTTTTATATAAAAAATTTCCTACAATAAAATAAACTCATTAATTGATAATAATTAAAAGGGAATATTTAAAAACATCAAATGAATACAAAGAGATTATAAAGTATGCATCTTCTCTCTCAGAAAATAATGGAAACACAATATTTTAAATATTTCAAATGTTTAAAAAAGAGACTATTGAAATCTATTTATTATCATTTAATATAAATGAAAATTATATTTATGTAGCAAAACAATCACATCGTAAATACAAATTCTATCGAATTAAATGGATATTTAACGAAAGATAAGTATCCTACATTTTGTCAATCGTTTTGTATGACAAATTAGGAAAGTCTTTAAAAAAAATTCGATGATTACGAGGTATATTATTAGGAGTAGTCATTAAGTTTTGATTAAAAAAAAAAAAAAAAGAGACTTTATACGATCATTTAAGTATGGTTATGTTGTCTACTTTGTAACGACGCTAACATAATTCATAATTGATTATTTATCAGTGAACCAGTACCTGCAAGGAATTCAACACTGAGACCTTGTGGATCATAATTGATATTAAGCGTGACCGGCTTGTTAAATTTTGCTGTTGACTGTCCATTGTTTGACAAAGTCGATACTGTCACCGCGCGAAACACCTTCGCCATTTTTAGACACCGCGTGCGTATTGTACGCTGCAGTTCCGCAAATCGGTTCTATCGTGCTTGTCGTCTATTCTAACGTCGTTATTCGAAAAATTATCAGTGAAAAGAATATAGTATGTGATTTTACTTCTTCTTATACAAATCACACAAACAATATAACCGGATCTTGATTGAAATAGCAATTTTTCACGTTCGTAGACTGAACCATCGACTAACCACCCCCGGCGCGTTTTACACACGCGCAGTAGGGTTACTAGTGCACTGAATATATGTATAGCAGTTAATTGAACTCCCTAGATTCACAATGACCATAGATGATCGTTCCGGAGGCTAATAAAATGCGTTTCTCTTGCGCCGACGCAACTTCATATATAATTGCATCTTCCATATCATATTTTTTTTTATTATATTTTCGTATTTTATCTAGAATTTAAGGTATATTAGACGTGAATTTTTTCTAAATTTGGTAATATTTTCCTTTATAATTTATACTGTTCGTTTATTTATATAGCTTTTTATAATTGTGAATTATTAAGTGTATCTTTTTTGAAAGAAATTCGCAAAATTTGTTGCTCTATTACCAACTTAAAGCCATATAGAGAAATATTTCAGAAAGACATTGGAAATGTAGAAAATATTGATAATTTTAAAAAGGTTTATATCAAATATTAACAACTCCGTATATTGTCTTATTTTTATTATATATTAAGTCGATGGCTAAATTATGGAATTGTTATTAACGGGACTACCAATCAAATACAATTTCTGAATGTGAATATAAGATCTGAAACGTTATTGGTTACTGACTTATGCTCGGAAGTTTTATACATTGTCTAGAACGACCTGTGCAAGCCACACGCACACGATTAGTGGTGTACGTACGATATTCTGATCGATAAGTACGAGTTGGACAATAACTCGAATCTCGAAGGCTGGCGGCGTGGCTGATTGCTCTCCCCCATTTTTGACAGTGCATTTTAGATATTGTACTTCCATAAAAAATGACTGCTCATGATCAAATGCGTGCTATGCTTGACCAGTTGATGGGAACTGGACGGAATGGTACGTATTATTGATTCAGAAATGGAATTTAACTATTCTTCGTATGACACTATTATTTACAATTATCTGAAATCTCGTACAAAAATACAAGATGGTGGCTTACACCTTTTACTATTACATGTATACTCATCTGTTTATGAGACTTGATTACTAACAAATATATCATTATTTTAGGAGAAAATAACAAATTTCAAGTGAAATACTCCGATCCAAAGGTCTGCAAGAGCTTTTTGCTGGCATGCTGCCCACACGAAATCCTATCATCAACAGTGAGTTTACTTGAATTATTACATATTGAATATCGATGACATACCATTGGCACTTCTGCGCTATAATAGAGCATTATCGTATCTCTCTTTTGATACGTCTTTGCATTAATATGAAAGTAATCAGACATCAGTATGTATTGATGTCACAGTTAGTTATTTCATTATTATATTTGTATTTTTTTCAGTCTCTTCTAGTTACGTGATTCAATTGCTTTCACTTTATTAATAAACTCATTTGCCTTCCTTTTGAGCTTTTTTTTCATACATTGTAAAACATTAATACATTTTCCACACTCACATGTAACATTGCTTTAATATCATTTTCAAAAGCTATAATAATTTAATGATTAAATTATATATATTTTCAATGTGTAAAGAACATTTGGTTTTTTTTCTTATACTGATATAAAGTGAGAGTAATACATAACAAAGATGATTACAGATGCAGTTGTTACATTAATATCATTCAATTTGCATACCTGTAATTTGTAATAGCATTAGGTATGTGTTTTATACGAGTTATGATTCATATAAGATATGTTTTTAATATGATATAAATGATAACATATAATGTCAATGACAATATATAAATTATAAGAAAAGCTGTATATTTCTCATATAAAATACTTTAGTAATGGCACCATTTAGAGTTAATATTGCATTTAACTTGAATAAAAAAAGTGCACTAAAGAAAAGCTTTGTATTGTAGCTTTATATAATTAAGCAAACATTTATATTTTGCTATAAGATGTTCAAGTAAAACATAGTAATTATAGATAAGTGTATAGATATTATAAGAGCACAAAACATAATGTTTCATATATTTAATGCATTATAAGCAATTATATATACCATACACATGCATACATGTATACACATAAATGTGTTATATATTTTCAATATTCAATATTGATATAATCAAATATTATAAATCATTTTATTGCTCCTATGCATTATTTATTTCATTTCATTTGAATGATCAAAATAATATATGTAATATCCATATTTATATCTAATATTTACATATATTTTGGATCCTGTAACTATAATAATTATTTAATATTGATATTATTTATCATAATTAAGTTTTATGTACACATTATGTCAAGTTTTTCAATGATGAATGGTTGCCTATCTTATTTGGACAATTGGAAAAAGTGAAGCGTTTCTTATTTTAATAATATATTAAACTGTTTTATATTCAACATATATTTTCATTGACAAATCTCTTTTCATATATTATCATATGGTAGTTTTTATATAGTTTTGAATATCATAAAAAAATCGTTCAAAATACATATATTGTGAATCATACCATTTTTAATCTGTGCCAATTGGTCGGATCGATTTTACACATTATATCAAATAATTGAACAACACAAGTCAATCTTATGGCATACAAATAATAGGATAACATTTGTGTGATAGACTCGGAGAATTGATTCCGATCAATTCACACCAGATAGGCGTTGAAGTGCAACACGGGGCAGCAACTTATGATAAATAAGGAGAAGCCTTTCAGATTCCTCAGAAAGGGGAAGAAGTGAGATGCAGAACTTTTAATATCTAGTTTGGAATATTTATGGTTGAAATCATTAACAATCTGTCTTTTTATCAATTTTATTAATTTTATCAATATATGAAATATCATGTCATGATATAATATAGTATTTTCAATAGTAAATAAAAATTAGTATTTGCTCAAAATAATATTAAGAATATTCTAAAAGTTCTTAAATTCATTTTACTTCTTTTCTTCGTGAAACTTAGAAATTAAAACGACATTTAGTCTAGTGGCCCCGTATAATCGCGGAACGTATCTACATGCAGGAAATCGCGAACGTATGACGTCTACGTTTACAGTGAGAACATGATTTTCCGTACGACAAGCGTAATACCGATCATATTAGTACTGCTTCGCGCATTTCTTTGTCATCTTGTGCGAATTGGTCTAAAGGGTGTTTGTTAAAAGAAAAATTAAAAATTCAGATTTTTCGATTCTATATCCGCTCAATTACTTGCAATAAGGCGACATTATGAATCTTTTTTCATGTATTAAATATTCACGCGAATTTTTTTAGAAAAATAAAATCTTAACAAGTAAACTGCATTTCTGTGATGGTTCGAATAGATTGCACATTTTTTAAAGTGATATTGAAAATGTTTTTAGTAACTGGTATATCATAATATCACATTTCTTTATAGAAGGGCCAGAAAACTTTTACCCATTTAAAAAATTTTTTCTCATTAAAATGTAAAAAATGCGTTTTATATAAAGCATATATATTAAGTGTTTATAGTCTATAGTATCATTTGGCTGGGAATCATTGAATTTCTTTTTAGTTCTTATTTGTTTTTTTTTTCTTTTGTTAAATAATTCGATCTAAAAATAAAAAGGAGAAAAGTATATTTTATTTTGTGTTTAAGAAATTGAACCGCTGAAAAGTACTGTAGCATGTTGAGGGATGATAAAAGGAGACTTACAACCTAGCATTCGGTGCTTAGGGTGGTGTCTCTTATCGCAGTTAGCAAGCACCCTTGTATATGTCTTACGCTCAGGTTTATTACGGTAAAATTAAAAATAGCTACGTAAGATATAAAAAATAACAATAAATAAAACGAAGTATTTAAAGACTGATTTGAAAACACAATAAAGAGTATTATATGAATGAAATTGTTAAGAAAGAAAAAAAAACGAAATACTTCTGGCAAATACTCGCG
This sequence comes from Bombus vancouverensis nearcticus, assembly GCF_051014615.1. NCBI lineage: Eukaryota > Metazoa > Arthropoda > Insecta > Hymenoptera > Apidae > Bombus > Bombus vancouverensis. The sequence goes on along the minus strand of NC_134914.1, from coordinate 17,779,522 downwards.
AGAATGATGAATATACAAGTTCACTAATGTCAATGTACCTACAGTTCTATTTCCAGAGTCTCTGGAAAAAGCAATTCCAATCAGATCCATTGTACAATATTGTTGCGAGTATTGTCCGCTCATATGTCGTGTTGTACTTGTCGCTCTCACATGCGCGTTACTGTAAGTACTGAAAAAGCGAAGAGGACGTACGTATTACAATTCTACAATTTGATTATCTCTTTAACATAATTCAAGTACTAGGTATATTAATTTGATTAATGATACATAAAGGCGGGCGGTTACCTCAGCCCCTCTACCGGTCAACGGTGGCGAGGCTGAGTGTCGAATATTAATTCCGAGACCCCAAAAGGCCAGTGTAAAGTTGGTGAGTAGCGCCATGCTGATTCTCATGAGACGATGTCTTATTGTCGCTTCTTACTAATAATGCCGTTTACGGCAGGTAGAAATCAAGTTTACTTTGAAAGTATGTGTGAAAATCGTATTCATCCTCGGAGATATAGTGGGTTCAGGAAATGAAGCAGTGATCTGTAAGTAAAAAGAAAGAAAAAGATTTTAAAAAGGAAAGGAAAAAAATAAAAATGGATGCGAATTGCCAAGAACACTAAATTTTTTACGAATTCGAGTCTCGGAATTGTAAATGTTTTTTCAACATATTTAAACTTTTTTTTCAATAAATTTTCAATCAATTTGAAATGCGATGAAACTTCGATTGGCCATTTTATGAAAATTCACTGTGTTATTAATTTTTCGATTTATGAAAAATATTATAATACTGATTTTTCTTTTCTACAAAGAGAAGAATATTATTGTTTTATGTAAACGATTAATTTAAAGATTTGCGTAAAAATTATTTAGAGAAATGTTCAATCGAGATTTCATTGTATGTTAGTCTTGTGATGTTTGACATCAGATATACTATAACTCTTCTTTTCATTCGTTCATTTCAAACGTATGTACCACTAGGGAGATTTATGTATAATCAAACTATTATCAAAACTAATTCTAATCCGTACTATCGTAACGCGCACCTTTCGGTTGATATGCATACGCAGTTAACTTTAAATCTCCGTTTTATTTGAAAACGACAATAACAGTAATAAAATGAGATACTAAAATCAAAGGGAAAATCGTACATTAATTGTTAATGATTAAACATTTATTTTGGCAATTTGCAAGATAATAAAGTCATCGGTGAGAAAAAAGAGAGTGAAAAGTGGCATGAACAGTGAGCGAGAGGGAGAGAGTCATTTATTTAGGGGAAACTATACAGCACGGCAGTTTTGTTAGAAAAATTTTCTTCAGCATTGGATGTACGTATTGAACTCGTTTTCTAAATCGTCTAGAATTGATTCACATATCGCAATTTCGTGTTCTACCGTAAATAGTATAATAAACCTATTAGGTTGTAAGTTGTTTCATAGACCATTGAACATATGAACTTAAGGTGTGTGCTGATTGTAGCTTCATTGCCATCGCATTGTCGTGTCAGGCGGAGAGGTGTTGCCACTCTGTAAGTGAACATAACAAAATATTTATCTGTAAATTGAACTGCATTTTTACTTTAAAATTTCTGTGAATCAAAAAAATAAATAATGATAATATCGATTGAATGTAAGCGTATATACGTGTATGTATATAAGAATAAATAAATATGTATTGGTATATTTATTTATTCGATAAAAATATATATACAAGTATATATAATTACTTTGTAAGCGCGTATGTCTATACCGGAAGTGTACATTTGTATACTTTGTCTACAATTTGTAAGTTCTCGTAAAAAAAAGAATAATAAAGAACATCCTTGGACCGTATTTTTCTGGATAATTAGGGTCTTTAACTTCTATGGTTGTTGCGTTTTAAATTATTTAGTTGGCTATCGATTTATCCAGTTCGGTTTTCTATTTACGGAACAGCCAGTTGAGAAACCTTGTTCTTGTCGTAATATAATCTTTCATAAAACAAGTCGGGAGGGACTATATGTGTATATATGCGTGTATATATATATGTGTGTATATATATATATGTATATATTAAATAAATCCAATAAGGCTTCTTAGGATCGAATGTAATAATAAGCTAATATCGAATGATTTGTAAATCGCAGCGCATGGACCTGGGAGAATGCCCCCAGATTCACGACTTGGCCTTACGGGCTGACTATGAAGCTGCACAAAAGAAAAAGGACCATTTCTACGACATTGATGTAAGTTCTGTTCCTTTCTGTTATCAAATTTTTAAGTTGAATAGAAAATTTACTTTTACTTACGCCGTATAGCCTATTTTTTAATTGAATTTTTTCTTTTACCGTACGTTTCAAGGCTATGGAACATTTACAAAATTTTATCGCCGATTGCGATCGTCGTACAGAACAAGCAAAGCAACGACTCGCAGAAACGCAGGAAGAGCTTAGCGCCGAAGTCGCGGCGAAAGCAAATAACGTTCACGTACTCGCAGAAGAAATCGGCAAAAAGTTGGCGAAAGCTGAACAACTTGGAGAAGAAGGCTTTGTCGAAGAATCGATGAAGCTTATGGGTGAGATTGACGAGTTACGAAAGAAAAAGAACGAGGCTGAACAAGAATATCGGAACAGTATGCCAGCATCCAGTTATCAACAACAAAAGCTAAGAGTCTGTGAAGTTTGCAGTGCATATCTTGGAATTCATGATAACGATCGACGATTAGCGGATCATTTCGGTGGAAAATTACATCTGGGCTTTATCAAGATCCGTGAGAAATTGGCAGAGCTTCAAAAAACCGTGGAGGAAAGACGTAAAGAAAAAAGAGAATCGTTGTTAGACAGACGCAGAGATAGAGATAGAGATGACCGCGACAGAGATCGAGACAGTCGACGTGGAGGATTGGGTTATAGAGACAAAGATCGAGATCGTGATCGTGATCGAGATCGTGATCGTGATCGTGATCGTGATCGTGACCGCGACAGAGACCGTGACCGCGACCGCGATCGTGATCGTGATCGTGACAGAGATCGAGATCGCGAACGCAGAGATAGAGATAGGAGAAAGTCTCGCTCACGAAGTCGCAGTCGTGGAAAAAGGTTGGTTACAGTTGATTGAGCACTAGCATGTAATTTAACAATTCTTAACAATTTCTCTAGCGTAAAAACTAGATGGTATAAGTTTTTGTTCTTACGGAGTTGAATCTGTAAACAAATAAAACATAATTAGTGCTTACGTTATGATTATTAAAGATAATTGTTTGATTTGTTTCAGATCGAAACGTTCACGGAGTAGTAGCCGTAGCCGTCGATCCCGTTCTCGTCGTAGTGGGTCCAATGATCGGAAAAGATAAAACTAATTACCATTTTTAATTATGCTCAATAATTTTTTCCTCGTATGAATTCTCACGTGCTTACTTATGCACATTACGTATAAAGAGAAAGAATAAAAAAAAAAAGAAAACAGGATCGCATTTGTTGAACATCATTTTTTCAATAGAGATCTTTTCTGAATAAAATAAACTGAGATTTATACATTGTCCGTCACAACTTTTTCGAGACACCAATATTTCGAAATATCTTTGTGTAAAACTAAACATATTTACCTGTCAATGTAAAAACAGGAGTAAATTTATTAGATATACTTATTCTATTCGATCTTGATATATTAAGTATACTTTTAAATCTAGTTACTATTTCGTGTAAATATGGATAGTTCAGGCGTAATTCTATAATATTTGGAAATGTTACATATTTATAACATGATTACATGATCTTATGTGAATATTATACGAGCATAAAGAATGAAAATATGTTCAAAAATATATACGTTTAAATAATTATTGATTCAAACACTGCAACCATGCATTTTCTCATAACCTTACATTTCACCAGTTGAAAAATTCAAATCATATAAGAAAACAGAAGTTTTGGTTTTAAAACAGTAGCTACAAAATTAAGACGTTAAGACTTTAAAAACTAAAAAATTTGCGTTATTAAATTAAGAGATTCCACGATATATAAAAAATATATATAATTAATACTGTTTAAGAAGGGATATTTATTTTAAGAGCCATGTACATAGTAAGTATTGCAGAGCTATTTGTACATACAAAAGTTTTGCTTAAATTTATGTTTGTGGGAAGAAGATAGAACTTTGTTAATATATATATATTATATATATATATATATTCGTATTAAGATTATTTACATTTTATTAATTTCAATAGTCCTTGCATTTTATAAGAAGTTAATAGTTTCTACACATACTCACGATCTTACAATAAACGAACCTCAATCTACATTATCTTGGAAAATCAGTTTTACGTATCCTGGTGTTCCTTCAAGAGGGACTGCGCAAAACGGACAAATTGCAATATAACCATTTGTACCATGTGGAATTGCAACTTTCTCCCAATATCTGTAACACGATACAATTTTACATACTATAAATATATATCGTTAAACAAATGAAAACCCACAAGTACTGTAGTATACTTAATACTAACTTGACAGTTTTTTCTGTAGCCATGTGTCCACAAGGCCTAAATGCATAAGTAGGCGGGCCACAATCCACATAAAATGCAGGTTCTATTCCCATAGAAAGTTTAACTACTGAACCGGCTACTAGACACATTGGACACCTTCTAGTGGCTTTGTCTTTTTCTTGACCCCAATCATGGAGACCTTGTACATGTCCACATTTCAAATAGACATATGGTTGCTGTTGTGCTGAATCTGCAGCTGCTTTACGTGGTATAACTAATGTATTTAAACCAACGGGGCATTGTGGTCTTCCGGCATTTATAGCATCAACTAGTTCTTCTAAATTATGCTTTGTCTGTGTAAAACATATTTTATATTTTCGATTTGTAATCTTCATACGAATATAAGGATTATAAATTATTTGCACTTACTGGCGACTTTGCCAGACCTTCCGCTGATCTCCAAAGTAACGTGGCACCGCAAAGGTCGATCAAAGTTCCATCTTGCAGAATATTGTTCTCATCTTCTACGACATTTCCTTTTTGTTGGGCACTTCGACTTTCCCTTAACGAGAAAACTCCTCCACCTACGCTGACTTCTCTCCAAAAACCACACTGTGCTTCACCGCCACAAAACTGACCCCGCGGATGCATTATTAAAACGCCATTTGTTGTGAGCCCATCAATCTCACGATTTTCTTGCCACTTTGTTGCTTTTTCCTAAAACAATCAATTTTTATGTTTTTCTTATAATCCCATCGAAACAAGTATTTATATATGGTATAAAAGGAAACTTACCCCTAAAAAGATATTTCTTGAACTATCAAAACCTGCAGCATATATTCTGGCGATTCTAGGATCCGATCGATCGGCGAGAATTCGACAGGCAAACCTGCTAATTGTACTTTGAGCAACGCGTCCTTCGTTCGAACCGTCACTACCGCCTGCACATGTGTCCATGACAACAAAGTCGATAGGAGATTCGGAAGAACGTCCAACCTATATTTATAAATGCATTGATGTAAATGAGAATATTCCAATATTTAAAAGAATTAAACAATATTAAACTTACCTGAAACATATCAGTTCCTTCATCTTCGGTATACTCCACGATAACGGCTTGTGTTCGAGAAAGAGTATACGATATCGAATGTTGTTTTGTATTAAGAATAGCTTGCGAACTATGAGGTGTTTTAACGATGTAATGTTTACTGCGTTTCACGCCATTTGGTACAGGTCTTTTAAACAAAACGAACTTACTTCTTCTCCTTCCTCTATCCCCTGGTGGAAGGAATCCATTGTAACTAAAAAATATTTAATTAACTTATACTTTCGTACACTAATATTTCTATTCAAATGTAAGAGACAAAAATTAGCTTCTTACCCAAGAATAACTAATTCTCCATATTTTATTAGCTGTTTTGGTTTTTCATGGCGGTAACTGTGGGACCTATGAGGATTAGCATGTGTATGATTGTGATTATGTTTGCTGCGTGGACTGTGAGGTGCACCAACTGTTTCTCCTTCTTCCACAAGTAATGGACTTTCACTGCTACCACCGTCAGATCTGAAATAAATGTAATGTAATGATTAATAGCAAAACTAGTAACTGATATTATTTTTATGATAGTTATTGATATAACACTACAAGTAATAATTTTATTTTAAGATTGAGAAATATTTGAGGAAAGAGTGAATGATTAATATTTCTGCCACCTTTGCCTTTTTTCTTTCTTACAATATTGTATAGTGCAATATAATGTCTATGTTCCTTACACATTGTATCACTGTTGGTATTCTTAAGCCTAGTATTAAACATAGATATTTTTACAAATATTTTCATAGGTTTAAAACATTTTTATGGTGTGGAAGTATCTAGTTTTGTTTTTATTTACTTACACTTTTTATGCTAGAAAATATACAGTCATTATGTATAAAAATGGACAACTAAATTAATTGTTCCATATATTTTAACACATTATAAGTAGTTTATAGCTTTAAGGTGGATGTCAGTAACATAAGTGCTAAAATTCAGAAAATAAACCTGTTATTTTTAAAATGATAGAAATAACAGTATTTTGTAATTCATTTTAAAAATCACAAAAGGGAACCTTCCTAAGAAGGATTACATAATTTGAATTACAAAAAGAAAGATTTGAAAATTAATATAAAGATATAATATAAGTCACCTATTTGTAGATCTCTGTTTTTTCTTGTCCTACAGTATGTAATACGTAAACCACTTACTTACCGCGAAGGGCATGGAATACGTTTAGTTACTGGCATCCTCCTTTGAGTAAAATTAACAGATTACTACTTCCACTGTACTTCAAAAGATACTCATAAGGACAGACAGTCTTAAGTATCTTTGCAAAGTTGAGCAAACATGAGCAAGTGCAACATGGGATGCTGTGAATTGGTAATTATAATCTGCAATAAGAAACATTCAGTGTAATAATAATTGCTATACTATTGTATAGTTTAGCATTCTCCTAGATTTAATAAAAGTTTCAAACAATCTAGTTACTTCTTTGATTAAGAAAAGATAAAAAATCTAGTAATAGTAGAAAACTAAGAAAGGATTTGTTATCCTGGTATAATAAATTGGTATATTGGAATATTATATTATATTATGTTATATTATGCGAACATTAATTTATTATTTTATTAATTATACATAACTGTAACATTATACATTGATATTGCTTTGTAGGAAAAACTGTCTGTTCCTATACATGATGTCATACAGTATGGTCAAGATATTTTCTAAGATAGATTTGTTCATAAAAAATATACCCTCGTGATAAAATTTACTTATAACATATTTATTTAAATTAGAACAGCAGATATTACAAGCAAGAAATAAAAAATACATTATATCTTCTAAGGAAAATATATTACCAATATGAGACTGTTTAATTGATATAGCTATTCTTGATTTCATCTGATTGTATTGGTCAAAGAGTTGATTCTTTTATCTTATCTATATATTCATTTTTATCAAAATATTGCACCCATCAATTGCATTGATATAAACAAGTACATATATTACATTAAACATTACTATAACCAAGAATTGATGCATGCATACTTATTCAAATAACATTTATTTAAATGATACGTGCTTCTCATTTAAATAAATTAAATATTCTTTTTTTTAAGTAATATTTAACTGCAGTTATTTAATTTCTAATGTTTAATTTCTATGTCACTAAATCTTAAATCTAAATACTTCTAATTTATTTCATATTACTGTAGAAATATACAAACATTCAATAATGTATTTACATTTTTGTGCTTATTTTAAGTATTTCTAATTTGATTTTATATAAATCATAAACATAGTACCACAACCATTATATAAATGCTAAGGCATCCTTAATACCATCATTTTCTATCACACACACTTGTGTATATTTTTCCTTGGAGAAAATAATAAAACACTTTTTGTAAAATATAAAAATATTTATTGTATATTCAATCGTCATTTTAAATAAAATGTTTTCATTAAACGTAGAATATATCTGCCAATTTATTTTTATCCATCGTTTTCACGATATAAACGTCTTATATATAATCGTTTATGGCACATAAATTGATAATAAACAAAGAAAATTTCATTTTAATTTTACATCATATTTAACATTGTAACCTATGGAAAAATATTAAGAATGAATATTAAACTCTAGCAATAGATTTCAATCTTTGGAAAAATATTATTTGGATGGCATTCTATAAGTTACATTTAAAAATAATAATAATAATATATATGTAGGTAAATGTTTATTTGATCGAACAGCGAACTAAAAACTTTGGGAAAAAATCTACCGATTTGGAACATAGAAAAAGAAAGGGAGTAATATCGAGCACGAATGGATCGTAAAGGAATCACAATGTACAAACAACTTTAATTAACCTAGGCATTCAGAAACGATGGTCTATTTACCGTATCACCATGCTGAGCTCTGCGTTCAGAAACGATTATCGCCGCACGTTCGAGACACGCAACAACAGTCAACCGATCGTTTGCACAAAAACTAACGAAGTATAAAAATCATTTGTCCACTGTTATGCCTTAATTTAATTTTCCATTTCTAGATTACACTGTTACTATGTTCATGATATTCGAATAGTATCGCGCTGATGATCCTCTTATTCATGATTACGGCACACACGGATTCACGGACCAATATTATCGGGATAAAATCACCCTAACTAAAAAAATTCTATGAATAAATATTTGACGATAAACGAGACACCGATATTTTTTCTCCCCGATAATCGCTAGACGCACCGATTATTCGTAAGTACCTCGCATAAACTATACCAGACTATACTCATCGAACAATCACGACACCGATCACGACACGACCGAAAGATATACGAGTGGAAGGCGTTATAGCCACCAATCTAGGAAAAAAATTCCCTTGTTTCTTACTATAATCTACGTCTATATAACTAGCATGGCGCCAGTTTCAAACGAATTAAGAATCGTTAGCTTTTTATTATATTACATGTGTAGATTGCGTATTATTAGTGATAGACATTTGGATCTTAATTTTGGAGTGATTTGAAATTTGTCAAAATTCACAACAAGATTTATCCGAAATTTAAATACTCAATAACTATCGAAAAACTTAAGATTTAAAACTTGTCAAGACCTTCGAAAGTTTGAAGTATCAAATCATGTTCGAAATGGTCCGAATTTTCCGCCACATGCATATATTCAAAACGATTCAAAACATTCTAGAGACATCACTATACATTATATACATGTATATACATGTTATACACATTTAATCGGTGCTAGCAGAAACTAGTGCCAGAAGAATGACACATCTAAAAAGTCGTTACTTTTGATTCGCTGAAAAAGTAATAAAACCGATTTCTTGAAAAATATACCTTTTCTATTTGTATCACTCTTCCGATAAAGCGACGATTTAATTCCTTATTACTTACCTCTTTCTTTTTGATTTTTTGACGTTGTTGTTGAATATCAATTAATAAAATGAAATTGTTTAAGGAAAGGACGAGATGAGGAGATTTACGTTCTTCATAAATGATTTCCTGTATCCTATTGAGTTATTCGTCGGACAGAAATAAAAAATTTTGCAGAAAACTATACAAACTACTTTGATTGATATACGAAATGGTAAATAATTATAATAATTTCACATTATCATCAATTGTCTGAAATAACAGAATGTTCCATTAAATGGTCCATGAATACCATTAATTAAGGCTTAAAATCTATTTACAGTTGTTTGAACGGTTACGGTTTAAAATTGAACCTGAGATTTTGTGAAATAGATTTTGTGCAAGACTAGGATTTGGCCTTACAAGTATCATGGCGTATAATTCGACTATCATGAACGTCTTATTTATCTTTTTAACAACTTCTTTTCTAAAATTAATGCAACACCAATCATCAAACAATTGTCTTTGAACAAGGGAAGATCTGCTTGACGTTATATACGAAATATAATTTTTGTTTAATATTTTTTGTAACATATTGGTACTTATCCACTCTGATTAAGCGATATCTTTTAAAATGTAAGTTACCTTATGTTCTCAGATAAGTAAATCGATCGAATCGTGCGGAATAGATTATGACACCAACATCTAATGTATCATGGTAATTGAGTGCAAATACTGTAAGATCTTATCAATTAGTCAAAAATGATATAACTGAACGTGCAAACGTCCGCCTCAATACTTACATACTCCTCTTCATCAATTATGTATCGACAATTGCAGTAATTTCTCTTCTTTTTATAGGACAAACAGACAATCTCGTCGTATTTCACTGTTCTGTCCTCAACAATTTAAAAAACAATAATTGTTATTGTACTTAATATTAGTATTGAAGTGTTACTGAAGTTAACCATCTCCGAATAATTGTATCCTTTACAAAACAACAGAATTCCCATAAATTTTGGGAATGATGAATTACCATTATGCAAGACCTGCGTAATTATGGATGTCTAGACTATTGGAAGAAAATGTATTTCCACCGTTCGAATTCGTCATTCTGTGATACCAATATCGTTTGATATTCCTCATCCATCTTTAATCAATTTTGCGTCTATTACTTTTCCCCCTTTGGATTTCTTGAAGCGTGTTAAGGCGTGTAATTATACGAAGATCTAATTTTTAAAATTTCAGCTGTAGTGAAACTTATACAAATTTATAGACGTTACTGGCGTTCGTTATGATTATCGTCGTCGCCATACATTGGTATTCTCGTAGTAACATGACTGTCTTGTTTACAGTTATAAGATAAAGAATTATATTTGTCGGTACGTTTCGATAGTTAAATCATAAATTGGATTAACACTGCATAGTTAGAAAAGCATTAAATTTATCATATAATTCTGGCAATTTTTATATACTAGTTCAATCCAGTAGTAAATATTATATTAACGATGGATTTTTGCTATCATAAATATATAGTGCAAATTCACACGTACATAGATATGTAAGTAGATATGATTTACAATGATTTGGCATGGAATATAGTGAATTTCTTGAATCATTGATAAAACTGCAACACAATCTTACATAATATCCTATCGTGTATTATTACCACTAAATATCTTTTTAAACATAAATTTCATGCCATTGTTCTTTTTACAATTTCATCCTATCATTCGAGCAAAGTATTATTCTAGGCTTTTGTTCTAGTAACATCAATTTATTTATACATAATTCGTATTTTTAGGATTACCTCGGCTATGGAGAGAGAGAAGTAGAATAAGTAAACGATGCCTTGCGTTAATATTTTCGATAGAGTACTCTGAAACGGCCATACTCCGATGATGGACAAAAGACGCTTGTTCAATCGAAAGGCAGGCTGCTCGAAGAAATTCATGTCGATTATCGTCGCGTTTCTTTCATTTCTTCGACTCATAATTGAAGCTAAGAGACGAAGACATAGTATAATATACTGCGACGATGGCGAGTAATAAAAAGTCGAACGAAACACAAGGAAAATCGACGATGATTTGCTCGTTAAATTATTAACAAGTTAGTTAATTATTTAAACAGTCACAGCGTCCGTCTTCCTGCGTTCGTTCAATAAAAAAAAACGAGATTTTTACGTTCTTTAAAAGCTCTCCCTCGAGGTTTTATTCCTTTAATGTTAAAATGATAGATTCGTAGAATGATAGCTAATTAAAGAATATTAGTACTTCTTCTTTTCCTTTTATCATTTTACACAGAACGATCTATTTAATAAGCGAAACGATCGACTGTTACTAAACGTCCTGTTAAAAGTAGACTATAGAAAATTGATTCTCCGCATTAGAACGATTTTCATTTTATAGTAAGTTTTAATAAACCCTTCGCGCGGAGAACTTCTTCGATGTCTTCGATGTTCAGTAGACAAAATTGGCAATGTGATGTGTGAACTAGTTTTATTCTTACGCGTTGACATTTTTAAAGCGTATAACATTTTTTTCACATATTCTCTTTCTTTTTTATATTATAAAACATCCTACAATTATAATTACAAATAAAAAGTGTGATATAGAAATTATTTAATTGTCCTTCTCGAAGTATATACAGTACTTCACTGAATGAATGATCAGGAAACGAATCTGCTCGCGATCACTTAACTAATGAAAAATGTCTGAATCTCGTATGATCGGTTGGCAACAAATTAAAGGAATAATTCCCTGAGCTTAATGAATTATTTATATATCAGTGAAAATTGTAATTATTATAGCAGAATGCGATAATTTGGCATGGAATAGAATTTCGTACTTTTCTCAAGCACCAGTATCTTGAATAAGCTTTTATTTATTTGCTTTTGTAATTCAATACTTCGTTTCTTTTTTTGTTTTAGATTCGAGGATTATCCAACGAGTGGAGTGTCAACAAAAATGCTATCATTGAATGCATACCACCGTTGGTGACAATCTCTCTCTGCTTGTCGTCGCATTTGAACCTAATTTTTAACACGGAGAAGGTACTGTCTCTTGCCTCGTTTACTCTACGAATATTCAGAATTGAAAACGATTAATTCATTTAATTCTATTTCAATCTTTAGTAAGGAATAATATTCTCAGGATGAAAGCAACTTGTTTTTCGTTGCAGTTAAAATTTATACGCGATGATTAAAGCACGAGGGGACTTTCACGAGGGGAAATTTCTGTACTCTATAATAAACTCTTTTTATTTTTATTAAATGATCTTTTTTTGTTTTCTTTTATTACAGGTCAAAGATGTACTCTTATTCATTAAACATGATCATAATTATTACATAAACCGGCCAGAAAATAAGATTCTTCAATTTTATACCACGCAAGGAAACAAAATTATATTATATTATCTCTGTAAGAGTGCATTAGTTCAAAATGAAGAGAAATTGTTTTCATCGACTTTAAAGGCATTTTCCATTTTAGCGTACCTTTATTCAACAGTTTTGGCTTTCTTACTGGGTCCAACCATATCACTAGTAATTGATCTCATTCAATCGAATCATTCCAAGGAGAAAAGCTTACCAGTCATAGTCGATTATGGCGTGGATACACAACAATATTTTTATTATGTGTTCATACCTGTATATATAGCAATATTCATAGTAGCTATGGTAATTTCTACTAGCTATAGCGCTTACATGTTATACGTCCAACATGCCTGTGCTTTGTTTGCAATTGTGAGGTAAAATTCATCTCTATTGATTCAAATATTCTGTGACATTTGATCTCAAAAATTTGTTTACAGTTATCAATTAAGAACTATACACATTTTGGATACAAGTAGCTTGATAAACTTAAAGGATCATCGTTTACTCGAAAAGTATAAAAATGTCGAATTATCACAGGAAGAAAAGGAGAAGATTTTTAGAAAACTGTTACTTTGTATAAAAGAACATAAAAATGCAATAAGGTCGATAGTTTATTGTTAATGTACAGTCATTACTTATTTCGTTCGTGTGAGAAATTAATCCATTTCTTTTTTTTTTTCTTTTTTCTGTAGATACTCAAATCTCGTGGAATCATTGTTCGCCAAATTTATATTAGCTCAAATGTTTTTTCACATTATCTGTCTTAGCATTGGTGGAGTTGGAGTAGGTATTGTATTTTTACATGCAACTACAGTCTATCCCACAAGACCGTACTGGCAATATCTACGAAAATTGATATTTAATGAGGGAGTGGTTATTACGCTTTGGCTTATAATATCTTACCATAGTTTATATTACTGAAAAGCATAGAGCTATTCGAAATGAATACTGTATATGTTAAGCGATTTGAAGCGGTATTTTGCTGGACTGGCTGTTCGTAGCTTGACGTAAATTCCATATAAAATGTTTGATCTATTATAAAACACAAATTGAAAGAAAAACATATTTTAAAATTAAGCACTTTAATAGATCGCGTTCAAAAAATATGGAGGTCATTATCTGTACCGTACACCGAAGAATTAACAGAAAGTATGCTGAAACATTGCCAAACTGTAATCAATAATGGAGGAGATTGGATTCGTTAGTATTTTAGATGTACTTTCGATTCGTATTAAATTTTTTACAAATATATCAATAGAAATATCGCCAGTACGCCGTTGTAAATTAGAAACTTCTTCCTTAATTCTATATAATAATAAATAATAACGAAATGCTTTGCTATTTTTAGACTGTCTTGAACTTAGGTAATACGGACGAAATGACGCGATTTGGATCACTTGCATTGGCACAAGCTATACATATATTCATTCTTTGCCTTCCTGGACAAAGATTATTAAATCATAGTGAAGAAGTATATGTCGCGACGTAAGAATATTTTATATTTCTTTGATGTTTTTCAACTTTTACATTCCAACGATTAATTGATAACCAATTACTTTAGATGTGAGGTAGTGTGGTATATGCTCCCTAAAAAGTTTCATAGTTTATATATGTTATTAATCGCAAGGACAATGAAATTCAGCAAAATAACAGCTTTCAAAATGGCGGTCATGTCAATGGAAACGTTTCTCGCGGTAAACATTTCTTATTGTAACTCTTTAGATAATCGTAAAAGTATACGTAATTTTATTATTATTTATATTTTCAGATTATTCAAACCACAATGAGTTACTTCACTATGTTATTATCGACTATATAAACTTAAATGAAAAATGAATATATCTTAGTTATATATTTAATAGAAACTATCAGTATAATATATTTTGTTCTTTGTATTTTTATTTACAATACATATGTATGATGAAATAATGAATTCTATCATTTATACTGTAATGCCTTGTTGAAAAGAAATACACTTAAAGCTGGATAAATATATTTACATCACGCGTAATAACGCATTCAGCATTTACACATAATGTTATGTTACATATTACATGATATTATGCTGTCCTGAAAATCAAATAATTTGTCACAGAATATATTGCAATATAAAAATTTCCTCTTTTTAGTTCTAATTCGCCAATCGCGTCATGAAAAGTCACAATGTGTCTAACAATGATTATATAAAATATTCAAAAGTTGGATATTAGACTCCCAACTTTTCGATAACATAAAATACATTTAACATAACGATTACTGTAGAAAATGACATTCATGCTCGTAGAGAAACAAACTGATGGAAAACATCCAAGATATGCGGATCCAGGTCTGGAGTAAAAAGTAAAGTTTCTAATGTTGATGAATACTTTTGAACCTGCTCATGATGCTGTTAATAAGAGAAAAAACAATTAACATTGTGTGCAAACAAAAGAATTTCATCATTTTATTTTTATCATTTGATAAAAAGCTTACAGTTAGGAACACTTGCTGTAGTCTGCCAATGGTCCATTTGTACCAGTGAGTATTATAATCTATACCGTCAGTATCACAGCGTCCTAAATGTTCCGATAGAATCATTATAAAACGCTGAAAAAAGATATTAGTGAATATCTTTTTTATTTCTATAATAGTAATAATAAGATAATTATATGTACCTGGAAAATGATAAGGAACAAATTTTTCTGATCTGCTTGAGCTGTTTCCAGCTTTTCCTCCATTCTTTCTACAACATCTTCCGAAGGTTTTTCCCTATTCCTGTCTTTATTATTGTCTTCATCTTCTGACGATGAACCTGACCTACTTTCTGCTCTCCTCAACTTCTCACGAGCTTCCGCTAATTCTGTGCTTAACTTTGTTACATGTTTGTTTTTCTTTCGGATTGTTAAATGAAGAATTTCCCAAATATATAATCTATAAAGGCGATATAGTAAATATAAATGTTGTTAAATGTTTTAAAACAGTATTGTTTATAAAATTATACATACTTGGTAAATTCTGATACCATTTCTTTAGAAAATATCCAATTTGCGATTGCACTACATTCAATAATACCAGTTTTTAAGAATTTATCAGTCAAGACTACCATCATTTGATAGTGATTCTTCCATAATGCATACATATTTCTCAAAATGCATATTTGAGCTTCTTCAGTTTCAGCAAGAACCTGAAAATACAAACTTATTACATCTGCAATTATTTTTGTCAGATTATAAATATTTTTTGTTCAAAATCTTACTTGAAAAACATAATGAAATTTTCCTATGGCTGCAAAACTGTGGCTAAAGCTTTTTGAACCTAAATTCAATAATGTTTGTACAAAGACATCAATTTTCAAAGGATTGAAATTATTCGTTTCTTCATTTTCTCTAGGACCTGGTAACGTATTTAATACGTTGAGAACTTCTTCTGGAGTACACTTACGTCTTATAGAAACGACCAATTCATGAGCTGCTGCTGTGCCCGGAAGTGAACCTATAGAACAATTTTTTCTAGATAGGATTTTCATCTATTATCTATAAATAATATTATTAAAAAATTTGTATTTACTGGCACCCTCTGAAGTATATTTATAAATAGGCTCTGGAGGTGCTGGAATTAAGTCAGCGTACGATCCTGGCATCATATCCCGTATTCTTTGGTAATATGATAATCTAAGTATAAATTACAAATAAAATATTATTTTTATGAACTTATTTATATCACTAAAACGTTTCCATGATTAATTTAACATATATACCGTAAAGCTTTTAGAAGTACTTCTCGAATAAATTTTGGCCGAGGATGTTCTGGATCGCGTTGCAAACAAGAATCCCAATCTTCCCAGGACCAACGAAATTGAAAATTGCTTAAATGATACGCGAACCACCATACGAAACGATCAAAAGCAGTAGCGGCCATACTGTCTATGCGACGGAATAAAATTTCTGTTGCTTGTGCCAAAACCTACATCAACATAAAGTAAAAGTACTGATAAATATTTGAATTTATAATATAATGATGCTTATCATTTTACCTGTGGCATTGTTGATGGTTGTAATTTGCAAAGTTCAATTAAAATCGACCCATAACATATTTCTAAATGCTTTGGAGCTGGTAGTCTAAATAATTCACCGAATATTACTTCAACTATACAATAATCCAATGGTATTTTTGCTTTATATGGAAAGTTCAATAGTTGGGCTGCACTGTAATTCATTATAAGCGAATATTTAATTACAGAACAGAAATACGAAAAAAAAACTAGATAAGAGTAGGAAATACGTACCAATCTTTTCTTTCAAAGAAGTAATTGTTGATAATTTGTTTTAAATGTTCCTCTATAAGAAAACGTTCTATAGCATGGCTTCCAGGTAATAACGGTCCTTCAGCTGGGCAATCTGTGTAATCAAACATGCGGAAAACAACTGTAGGTAGTGGATAGGAATAAGATTCATGATGCGGCGGTGGCATTATAGTAGGTAAATTGTGTTGCAATGCTTCGCATAATATTGAGTCAAACGCAAGATATGGTCTAGGAATATGTTTTTCTGCCCAATTGTCTTGCCTAAGTTTTCTCACTTGAGCCCATAAGCAATCTAAATATTCTTCCTGAGGGTGAGGTGTGTCACTTGACCATACTCTTAATGCTGCTTGATGCTTTTTACTTCTTTTATTTAAAAATATTTCTATTGTAACCATCAAATGGTCTAACTCTTGTTCCTTTTTTTCATATAATTCTCTTCCTACCCATGGTAATGTTGATAATACAGCATAGACATACCTATAATAAATGATAATAAATTAATATATTTTGTTACACTCATCCACAAAATCACATAGAATACATTTTACATACCAATCTCGTCTTACTTGAGGTACACCATCTTCATTAGCAGCATCTAACATATTGTCAAACAATTGCATTAAAGATCCACAAGATAAAACATGGCAGTTTACTAAATCGGCTAGAAATCTTAATGAATATCTAGCTACATCCCATTTACAAGCTTTCAATGCGTCTTTAAAGTTCTTTACCATGTAGTCAACAAATTCACCACCAAAATTAAAGTTCTTTGCATTCAACAATCCAACAAGAGTGGTATAAATTGTACATTTTTCTGGCATCCTAATTGCACATTCAGTTAGAATCCTAAGTATTTTGCTGCGAAATAGTCCAAGATCAGCTTCTAACACTGAAGCTAGACCCTCAAGGTTGCTCTCTAAGGATGATGTAGATTTTTCTCCTACTCTCAGGATGAGAGATTCAAGTCGATCTTCAATCTCTTGATTCTCTGATACCCTCCTACGTTTCTTATACGTCCGTTCTATAAAATTTATATAAAAATATAATACTTCCTCATGAGTAAAAAAAAGTAACTTTCAACATATACAATTTTTAATTTTTTAATTAATGGTAATATAAGAAAAACGAGAATGTACCGTATCCATCTTCCTCTTCATGTATTCTTTTGCGACTCATTTTTTAAAAAATTGAATATATCGTGTTAATTAGTCGCAACGTTTACAACGTGATTTATTTCAACACGATTATATTTTACACAATTATACCGTAACTATAAATTATCATTGGATAACTAACTCTTCAATTTTCCACGTTCAATCCACAGATAGTCGCAAAGCGAAGCGTTACACAAAATATACCCTTAAGCACAAAGTGATACATAGATTACTATATTTCTTGTATATTCACAGTATCAATCGTGCACTATACAGTCGTGGAAGTCGAACGCCCATCTGGTGGAGGAACTGGAAACCTTCGTCAGAAATGCAGAAATTGATGTCACAATTCTATTACATCCCTAACCCATGATGAATAGTGGTGACTCGCAAATAGGGTCTACATTTATTCTAACCTACGCTCCAACTAGGGTCGAAGGGTGGATTGAGTTTTATATTTTGCAATCATTTTAAGTGATAATTGAAACAAAATGCCTGAAAGCGTGAAAGTGGAGTCAAAAACAAGCAAAGAAGTCAGAAGCGGAAAAGAAGAAGATAAAAATGAATTGGTGAGTTGTAGTTTTTGCTGCAGGATTATTATAAAAAAAACATTTTCAACAGTAGAAAATACGAAAAGTAAAAGAGAACGTATCTGATTTTATTATAAATTTAGTTAAAATTCTCATTATATAAAAAAATGTAGCTTTAATATTATAACATTTATTTACTCTAATATTTTTTTAGTCTGAAGAGGACAAACTTTTGCAAGAAGAGTTAACTCACCTTGTTGAACGTTTGCAAGATCCTAATACAAGTTTATATTATCCAGCTTTGGAGTCTCTACGTAACCATATCCGTGCATCCACAACATCAATGACTAGTGTTCCAAAACCTCTTAAATTTATGAGACCTCATTATGATACTATGAAATCTATTTATGAAAAGATAACAGACGTAAAGTCTAAGGAATTATGTTCTGATGTCATTTCTGTCCTTGCTATGACTATGGGTGAAGGTAGAGAATGTCTTAAGTATAGACTTACTGGGTCTGCTATAGCCATTGGAGAATGGGGACATGAATATGTTAGGCATCTATCAGGAGAATTAGCTGGTGAATGGGATGAGCCAACAGACAATGCAGAAGCTATTAGTAAAAAACTAATAGCTCTGGTACATGAAATTGTACCTTATAACATGGCCCACAATGCTGAAACGGAAGCTTGTGATCTGCTAATGGAAATTGAAAGGCTAGATCTATTGGAGCAATACGTAGATGAAAGTGCGTATCAAAGAGTTTGTTTATATTTAACAAGCTGTGTACCATATGTAGCAGATCCAGAAAATAGTACTCTGCTTCATGCTGCTGCCAAATTATATAGGAAGTTTGGCCAGTACCCTCAGGCTGTTAGGCTGGCAATGCAGCTGAATGATTTACCACTTATTGAAGATATATTTACAAACTGCACTGATCTGTAAGTTAAGATGCTATTAAAATAAATATTTAAAAAAAAATTGTATTAATATATACTATCGTTTTTAGTTCTGTTCAAAAGCAACTAGCATTTATGCTAGGTAGACAGCAAATTTTCTTGGAACTTCCAGAATCTACTCCAGAATATGATGATCTAGTTGAAATCATGTCCAATTCTTTGTTGAATTACCATTTCCTTAATCTTGCGCGTGAATTAGACATAATGGAGCCAAAAACACCAGAGGATGTATACAAGTCACATTTAGAAAATTCTAGATCTCCATTTGGGGGTGGTCAAGTAGATTCAGCAAGACAAAATCTTGCTGCGAGCTTCGTTAATGGTTTTGTCAATGCAGCTTTTGGTCAAGATAAACTATTGGTTGAAGATGGGAATAAATGGTTGTATAAGAATAAAGAACATGGAATGCTCAGTGCAACAGCATCCCTTGGTCTTGTACTATTATGGGACGTTGATGGTGGTTTGACACCTATAGACAAGTATCTTTATTCTTCTGAAGATTATATCAAATCTGGTGCTCTATTAGCTTGTGGTCTGGTCAATTGCCGCGTAAGAATTGAATGCGATCCTGCATTAGCACTTCTATCTGATTATGTATTACACAGCAGTAACACAATGCGTATTGGTGCAATTGTTGGTCTTGGATTGGCATATGCGGGTTCGAATCGGGAAGCTGTTTATGGTCTTTTAATTCCTGTACTTAGCGATCCCAAGTCTAGTTGGGAAGTCATAGGCGTGGCAGGTCTTGCTCTAGGAATGGTAGCAGTAGGTTCTTGCAATGCTTACGTTACAACAACGATAATGCACGCCCTCATGGAGAAGTCAGAAGCAGATTTAAAAGACACGTACGCACGATTTCTACCTTTAGGCCTCGGATTATGCTTTTTAGGAAAACAAGAAGCGGCAGAAGCTATAATAGCAGCCCTAGAAATAGTACCTGAACCTTTCAAATCAATGTCCACGACTTTAGTAGAAGTGTGCGCGTACGCTGGTACTGGAAATGTTTTGAAGATCCAACATCTATTGCATATTTGTTCTGAACATTATGAACCATCCAACGAGAAGGAAGACAAGAGCGATCGTAAAGATAAAGATAAAAAAGAAGAAAAAAAGGAAGATAAAGCAAAGGACCTCAGCTCAAGACAAGCAATTGCCGTGCTTGGCATTGCTTTAATTGCCATGGGAGAAGAAATTGGTGCTGAGATGGCGTACAGAACATTTGGTCATTTATTGCGTTATTGCGAGCCTGTTATCAGGCGATCCGTTCCACTCGCACTTGGACTCATATCAGTCTCCAATCCAAAACTGAATATACTCGATACATTATCTAAATTCTCCCATGATAGTGATCCGGAAGTAGCGCATAATGCAATTTTCGCAATGGGTTTGGTCGGAGCTGGAACAAACAACGCAAGATTGGCTGCAATGTTAAGGCAGCTTGCTCAGTTCCATGCGAAAGATCCTAACAATTTATTCATGGTTCGCATCGCACAAGGTTTGACGCATCTTGGTAAAGGAACTTTGACATTATCTCCATATCACAGTGATAGACAAGTATTAAGTCCTGTAGCACTTGCTGGACTTTTAGCTACCTTAATTGGTTTCCTCGACGTAAAAAACAGTAAGTATATCAATCTTTTTTAGATATTGTAATTATTTAAGATGTATTAAATAACTATGACTCTATTTTTGTTTTCAGTCATTCTAGGTCGATCTCATTATTTGTTGTACACGCTAGCAGTTGCAATGCAACCGAGGATGTTAGTAACATTTGATGAAAAGTTAAATCCTTTAGCTGTACCAGTAAGGGTAGGTCTTGCTGTAGACGTTGTGGGTCAAGCGGGAAAACCCAAAACGATTACAGGTTTCCAAACACATACAACTCCTGTTTTACTAGCATATGGTGAAAGAGCAGAACTTGCAACCGAAGAATATATACCTTTAACACCCATCATGGAAGGTTTCGTAATTTTAAGGAAGAATCCAGACTTTATACCTTAACTATAAAACAATTACATGGAAAAAATATTTTATATAAGTTCTAGTATAACATATAATGAAAACTATTGCGTGTATGTTGTTGACTTTTTGGTATATAATTCATAATTTAAATAGATCTAAAGTAATCAAATTACCGAGGATTTATTTTTTACGAGTCACTGAAACACATAACAATGAATAAACAAACAGTTTTGATAATTTTTGTATTTTTACTTATCATAACAATAAAATTACATTTTTTTATCAGCAATTATATACTTTAATAATTAAAATACTGATCAACATGTAAAGTACTCAAAAACTAACTGTTCTACATTTACAAGTTATAAAAATAGTAAAACCTGCGTTTATAATAAACTATGTGTATTGGCAAGATCAAGTGATAAGTAGTCAGTCACGTATATACGTATAAAATGTAAATATCTAAGAGATTAGCTCTTAGCTATAAAAGTTTGTTTCATTATGCGTAAAAAGGTCACTGTACACTTTTTCCAAAAGTACTATCATGTATAAAAATGTATATATATTTTATGCTTACGCGAATTTATATCTACCAATAAATTCTATTAAAAATCTTAAACTACGTGGCTTACATTACACAGTACGTAAATAGCTAATTTGTGATGTTGTTTTCTAAAAAATGTATACAATGAAAACGAACTATGGAGTAAGATATCTTGCTATTACATTAAGATATCAAGACACCTCAGTTACATAGTTCGTTTCCGATTTATATAAAAAATATATGATTATTTTAAGTAATATTCGAACACATTTACAATTGCTGCATTATTCTTAATTATAGAAACGAAAAAAAACAGTATCATTGCTAGTTGTGATAACAGTCAATAATCATATCCAATTTCATTATTGAATTAAGTATGATTTATCTGAATGAAATATTATTACTAATTTAAAATAATACTAATAGACATGCACGTCTATATATCACTATATAACTTGTATAATCTTAATATTTATAAAAAGAACTTATAAAAAATCATAAACTCTTTTCAAAATTAGCCCTTATTACTCCTTTGGAGTAGAATGCTGGTTTGCATTTGTCAGTTGGAGATATAAGGGTTGAGGTGTGTTTTTTACATTATGTTTTATAACATTGATTTCAATCAAACGAAGTTTTACTATTTTGAAGGAACAATACCTGCATAAAAATTTCCAGGTTATTGTTTGTTATAGATGTTAACAAAAATTTGCTTCCATATTACAATGAACCGTGACTGGCGCTAAAACATGATAAGGGGACCCTAAATTTGTTGTTGGAGAGGGAAGACAAGTGGACTGTCTTTTCAGATCGGGCTCAGTATTACTACCAACTACTAATAGCGGTTCAGCAAATGTTTGTTGTTCAGAATCGTCGTGAGGTGTCATTGTACTATATCCATGATCACTATCACCACCAGGTGGTTTTCTATAATTTGTGGAAACCTTATATGGCGAAATGGGCGCTATGCCATCCCTTATCAGAGAATCTAAATTGTTTTTTGTTTGCTCTAACTCCATAGGTTCTGCATCACCCTCTAAATGCGTCATACGCAGCATATCGGGTGATGTATGTATATGTAAACACTGATGTTCTACACTAGACTGAACAGATCGAAGTCTATAACAAAATAACAATATACCTAATATCAAAAGAAATGCTAGTATTCCACCAGCTACAGGCCCAACTGATGGCCAGTCGCGTACTGCAATTTCTTCTGTTGACTGAGAATCTGAAAGGAATTATATTTTGTAAGAGAAAAAAATATATATAAAAAAATTATATATTAAAAATACAATACTTACTGTACGTGCCATCACTAAGTGGCATAAAAAGTCCAAGAATACCTCTAAAACATACGGACATATCGCTACAAAATGGTGCTTGCAATGGCGTTTCTCCATCATTGTCCATATGACACCATTGGCAACCTACAATTCCGAGACACTCATTTTCTCCTTTGAATATCTTACAGTCAATGGACGGACACGTTTTCAAATTCGTAGATTGTATCCAGGACATCTGCGAATTCCCTCCTTGTTCGTATGGTACCGGACAGGATTCGAGGTTCATTTCATTTATAGTATATTCTGCACAATTAGAGTAATATAATGCGCATTCACAAGGGCATTCGCATTCGGTTTGTTCCATTCTTTTGCAGTTTAAACATGAGTGATCCATAGTACTGCATGGGCAAAATGCTCTTAATAAATTACAAGTCACATTAACTACTCCTAAAAATACATTAGTTCCTGGTACAGCTGCTACTTGGTATTTGACGCAATGTTCGCCGTGAACTATGTTTGTAAGAACCTCATCGAGTGAAGTATTAAACTGGTAATACCTTTGTACAGTACCATCTAAGTAATTTGCACAAGCTTTTTTTTTAACGAAAAGCTCGTGATTTAATATGTCATTTGCAACCAATAATTCCTTGTGAGTCAAATGTTGCTGCTCGATTTTACCAGTTGGTTCTAATAATGCTGGATGTGAGACTAAATATCCTTTATCATCCATTAGGAAACATTTCACCGTCGAATTATTACAAAATGGGAACATTTCTTTCAGAAGTCTTGAAATAAAGCCTAATGCTACATCCATAGATACAACTGCAATAGCATCATCCTTTGCAGTTGATTCCGAATTACGATGAACCGTGTGACTTAGAGTAACAACATATCCAGAACTACCAACACCCAAATATGGAGGTGTGAAAACTAATTTTCCAGAATGCTCCAGTGCTTTTCCATACCACATTCTTCTCTTAGGATCAAAACCAGAATCAAGCATAATTCCTGGATATATCTCTAATACGCCACTTACAACTCCAACGATATATCTATAACAAAATTAAATAAAAATTCTAATTCTTTTAAAATCTCGTTCCATATAATAGTATAACATGTACCTTCTTATTATAAATTTATTTAAAGCGCTTTCTATATGCCTGCCTTTAAAGTATCCCAACATTTGAGTCAACATAGCTACATCTGGTCTGACAGATTGATATAAACCAGGATTAGCTAGTAATCCTGTTAAGTCCTTTAGATATGCCATGTAACTCTGCATTGTTACAACGGTTCCAGTTTCTAACAATTTAAGTTGTTCTATTGGAGACTGGAAACACCATGGAGAAAGATAGACCACTCCTGTTGCTAAATCATAAATACATATATTCTTCCATACAAATGCTAGATAAGTTTTTTATTTCTTCAAATTATCAAAAATTCATTAACTTACACAAGGACAAAAGCTTGTTGTGATAAGTACATAGAATGCTTTTATCGGTGATACTATGCATTAAAAGATCGAGACGATGATGCAAAATATTCATTGATAATGTCGGTACTAATTTTGCGACAGGTAATACGCTTTCATTAGTTGCCGATACTAAGCATACTATTAAATCCATGTACGTCAAATGCTTCCACCGATACCACTTCTGAAATGTAAAAACTAAATCAATATGAGTTTTACGTATATTTATATATGCCGATGTACCTTTCTCCCTAATTGTGTTTTCACGTTTATAACACCCTCGTATTCTTCTATCATTGTTCTTACAGTTTCAGAACTAATATTTTCTATGTGATGTAAATTAACTTTGAGGGGTTGATCTAGCATCGTTTCCATTCGTGGGAAATCTTTGTGAATCCAAACTATACCCTTATTATCGAACAGTATAGCATATGCGTGCATACCAGCATTAAAATATGTTATATCATCAAGGAAATTTCGTAATTTAATATCTAAAGATATTAATGCTTTATTTGTAATGTGCCCAATAGACAATGTCATTGTTTTACTATATAAATCAAAGTATGGATCAGATAAATAATAATCTTTCTTATGTTCCTCAGAACATTTTAAATCAGAAAACAGCTTTGATACTTCAAAACCGAGTATATTTTGTGTTGGAAGAGTTAGAATGCTATCATTGTAATCCTTAGTGTTTGAATGTGATTCTTGATCTGTAAAAAAACGATTACATTAATAATATATTACAAACAACTCATGCACGTAATTACATAATTAAACTCACCTGAAAGAATTAATATTGTTCTTATATAGCCACTTACTTTCTCTGCAGAAATCATGTTTCTTATCTTTTTTATGTGTGAAGTAGGCTTAAGTGTATTAGTCAAATGTATAAACACTACTTCACCCTTTACATTCTGTAATAACTTATTAAGATCAAATTCAATTGTGTCATTTGTTTCTAAAATTGGGACAAAAAATTTCTATAAATAATGATAAATAGGAAATATGACAGATAAAAAGATAATTGTACCTATTCTTGTTAAACTATGAATATAACGTGCTAATTGAAACTTATTAACATCTGTAGCTTTTAATAAACCATCTTTGCAATGAATGGAAGTATTAGTAGAGAGGCCAATAACATTAACATAATCTGTGTGGGATAACATGTCAATTATTGTCTCTGCAGTTATTTGAGCTAGAGTAAGATCTCCCTCAGACATAAACACAGCATGTTCAAGCAACAACAGCACATTTTTTTTTGGACAATACTGAGACAACAAAAGAGGCCCAATATTATGTCCTGCACTAGATGGACCACACATAGTGACCGGATACATAAAAGGCAACAAATGTAAGTTTTTCCATTCTTGATTTTTTAGATGAAGTGCCAATTCTAAAATACATAAAATCACATTAGATTGGAATTTACAAGTTCTAAATAAACTTATCTTACATACTTTGCGCAATTTGTGAGCAAAAATCAGCCAATCCATTTGATAACAATTCTAGTCCATTCATAGATTCAAAATAATCAAACTGATTTTCGTTCTTTGCCAAAATAGGTTCTATAATATTATAGCTCTGCTTCACAAGCTTTGCATAGGATAATAGCTTGTTGTTTAATTTATCCACTAATAAGCTCAGTCTCATGTTCAAGCTACTCGAGACATTCATGAACTCCATTTCACCGAGCATTCTTTGGAACGGTTTCAAACCGAGTTCGGCATCAGTGATAGACCGAAACTCGTTCGACAGTCGAACTACAATATCTCGTAAACAGGTTCCATTAAGCGGTTCCGCGTTTACTTGCTTCCGCAGGGTCTTTCCAAATTGACATTTTGCATTTACGTTCGTACTTTCATCGGCTGAACTATGCACGTTTACAAGCACTGTTACTAGAAATCCTAACTGTAATATCCTCTTGACAATCATTCTGTCAAGTTACAAAATTCGATATCACATAGAAAACTAGAATGCACTGTGTGTCGGTGACATCGATACCTTGGAATTTACTTAAAATTGTGGATTGATATTAGTAACCACAGTATTCTATCAACAATAATTAATTCGAGCAAATGAACGTATGAACGACCATCCTGTTTTTCAGCTTACACCTGTTAGCTTGTAACCTGCAAAAATTCGTTATGCCGCCATAACGACGCGGTCACCGCAAACAAGGTTGACAAGTGCGCAACTGGAAATATTACTTTCTTAGCCCTATCACTTTCTAAATGAAATCTAACCGATTTGTCCTTAGTGTTATATGAATATATCTTGTGGTTTTAGAAGCCCGGGATTAATTTTTTCTTCAATGTTCTACTTCATGATTTTCTTTGTTTTTACTTCTTCGTTTTCTTCGTATATAAAACCGTGAACCGCGAGTAATTTTCGAGAAAATGCACCATATAATATAAATCATATATATTTACAATACAAAATGTATATAACAAAAATACTTATTATATGTGTATTTTGTATTACAATTTAAATTAATGTATCATATAATGTATTAATTTATATAGTATGATATAATATGTAATTAAGAAAAAAGTTGAAATTTTACACAATAAAAGATTTGAATAATACATCGAAAACAGAGTTATCAAATTTGAATAAAAATTATGATTTAAATAATACCCGTTAATAGTTAATTATCAAAGTTTTAATATTTCAAGTTTTAATATAAATTTTCTTCAAATATAACTATAATTTTATAGACACCATATCTAGATCCTGAAAAATTTTTTTATTAAAAATATGTTTTTAAGTATGATATTTAGAATTTTGTTAATTTAAATATTAGATAATAGAATTGTTATGGGAATTATTTTGATAAATCTGCGTGGTATTGGAAAATGAAATGTTCCTGCTTTCACACCAACAGAGTGCTTGACGTAAACGAAAATCATAAACGGATTTCAATTATTATGTTCTACGAGTTTATGTTATTTATCTTTTTATCACAAAACTATTATATTTTTCGATAAGAATGATAACGGATGAAAGAAAAATCGAAAATAAAACATAATATTGCTAATATCTGATGATAATAGGAAAAGTATAGAAAATTGCGATTTACGAAATTGTTTATTATGGTAGGTGATAAGGTAAAAATAAATATTATTACGTGTTATTTTTTATTTGCATGCTTTTTTACGGATTTATTACAGTAATTTAAGACAATAATGTAGAGTTATTTCTGTTGTACCAGAAAGTTTCTTTCCCGTATTACGCGTGTTTCTGAGGAAATTAGTTTTTATGTAAACAATATAAAAATATTTAATAAATACAAAATTGAATAGTTCTCTGTGGTCTTATTTATAATCATGGTACTATAATGATCGCAACATTATAATCAAACATTTGTGTTTTATAAATGTATAAATTAGTTGAAGTACATATTTAAGTATCATAAAATTTATAAAAAAAATTATTGCATAAATGATTTATATATAACATACATAACAATACGTATATTTAAGGCAAATGAACTGATATGTTTCTTTCTAATACCATCAAATACATTACCCTTTAATATAATATATATTTTACTAATATATTACTGAATATTACTGATTACCTAATATTAAACTGATAAGAAGTAAATGTATTACATGTACCTAACATATCATTTGACATTTTTCAAACAGGTCATAGCAAAAGAATTGAATGATTTTTTCCTTATTCATAATGAGGAATAGACATATTGGACATGGATATAATTAATATAGAAGATGTGGAAACTGGTGTTCGTCCATCTAAGAACTCTACTTCGATACAGTGTAACTGTATCAACTCAAATTCAGTGTGCTACATTGTAGTAACAATTGCCACGCTGG
Source organism: Bombus vancouverensis nearcticus (assembly GCF_051014615.1). Lineage (NCBI taxonomy): Eukaryota > Metazoa > Arthropoda > Insecta > Hymenoptera > Apidae > Bombus > Bombus vancouverensis. The sequence continues at coordinate 17,750,755 of NC_134914.1, read as the reverse complement.
CACTTTTGGGTGCAATTGTTTTTATCTGCAGAGACTATATTAAAGTGTTGCTTTATTGGATTGAACATCAGAACATATGGATTGTTACTGTAATATTCATTGCATTGTTCACAGTGGTCTCATTCCCTATTGTAATCGGTTATTTATTCCTTATCATTGCTAGTGGTTATTTATTTGGCATATTAAGAGGCATTGTCATGGTAGTTTTGTCTGCCAATTTAGGAATAGCTATAGCACATGTTACTCTTAGTGCGTTGTCATCTAAATTACCTATTGGAGCTCTTTTACAAAATGATACTGCAAGAGCTATTCTCAGAGTTATATCTGGACCACAAGCTTTCAAGGTTGTGTTATTTGCAAGATTAACTCCCATTCCTTTCGGTCTACAAAATACCATTTTTGCGGTATGTACTTTCTGATTAATATTTAACAATATAGATAAAAAGCATATTAAAAACTGTTAACAATATACATAAATATTTAGGTAAGCAATATGGGTGGTATTCGATACCATATAGCTAGTGCATTAGGTTTACTACCTGCTCAAATCATCAATATTTACCTGGGCAGTAGTTTAAGATCTATGCAAGATGTCCTTGAAGATAGATCAACAGCAGCAACTGGTTACATTGTTTTCTGTTTCCAAGTATATTTTTAGTATAAAAAAAATTAAGATTCATTTTTTATGATATTGAAAGTGCTAATAATTTTTCCATTTTACTTTCAGATTCTAATAGGTATTTCACTGATGGTATATGTTTTACAAAAAGCACGTAGGGAACTTCAACTGGCATTATTAGAAGCTGATCTTGCCTCAATGGCTGAAACCTCTCATTACCTTCTTGATACATTACCAGACTCTAAAATCGTTCTAACAAATCTGATTGCTTAAAAATTGGAAATTTTATTTTTTAATTAGGTGCCTACATATTTCATATTTAACACTATTATATTCACTTTGTTATAGGCTAGTTAATGAAAGAATGTTTAGTAGATTGGAGAAATTCAATTTATTATTCATTAATAACAGAGTTATACATGCATCTTTCCCACATAATATTACTCTAAAAGTACTGAGTATTTTGTGATACAAGCAACAGTATAATGAATAATTGCTTTATTAAATATACTTTAGTGAGCATTTTTAGACAATAACAAGGGCAAATAGAGTATCATGTTGATATTACATTTTTCTATTTATTTATTTTTTTCTCTCAAACAAACAGATTTTGTGCCAAATCTTATTTTTTACATATTTGAAATCCCCATATATTGTTGTCTTCACATATTTAAAAAATTTGAGTGCATTTACATTTGTTGATATACAATAGTTTTTATGTAATGTTGGCAGCTTTGCATTTACTTTGGGTAGTATTTTTACATAATATAAAAAGTCTTCCAAAACATGTATTAATTTGAATTTTACATGAAAGAACATATTGAGAAACTGATTAGAAAGAAAAGATTATAGAAGAAAAATGTACAATTAAACAAGTATATGAAATATGGAGATTTTAAAGTATTAAGATCAAAAGCAATAACTTATTTAATTCGTACAAGTTGCTTTACGTACTCGTATATGTGATTTTAAGTATTTAATTTCCGCAATTTACATGTAATATATAAAAAACTGCATTTTGCATGAAAATAACAGGGAATAATCAAATAATATTTAAATGCTATATGACGAATTATCAAGTAAATTTGATGCGCATTTTATTTTTCGAAGACTGACTGTTTAATAATTGAAGCTGCAGATAAAAATGTTGATTACAATTTCTGTCGTCCTTTTATTATATGTATGGATGAAAATTACGATTCTTTTCAAACTGAATTTAAACATCTGCTTTTAGTAGATACTATAGTTTTAATTCAGATATCTATCAGCCACACAGCGTTTGCGAATGTTCACGATAGGTAGATACTCGAACGCGTTAGATAGGTACCCGAGTGTACTTCATTGAAGGACAAATGAAGGAAACAAATATTTGTATATAATTATTAATTTTCACTGTTCATGCTTATCGTAAATGACCATGTACAGAATAAACTTAAACACAATCAATTTGCATGAATAAAATGAAAGAACTACATATACTGTACAAATGTAACATACATAATTATATCAAATAAAAGGACCTGAATTCACGTATTACATTCGTTTATCCTTTAATCTGCTTATATTTTTCTTGGTGTATTTCCAATGTTCTCTTAATAACTGCAAAAGTAAAATCTGCATCCATTTTCGTTACACATAAAGGTGGCTTTATTCGAAGCACCTATGTACATTGAACATCATAAATATTCATCTATTACATTTTATAAATATTTAATCATCAGTTACCTTACATTTGCATGTAACCCTCCTTTACCAACAAGAACACCCATATTTTTTATATTCTCGAAAATCTCAAGCACGTATTCCGTTTGTAACGGCTTTTTCGTCTCGAAGTTTGAAATTAATTCAATTCCAATCATTAATCCCTTTCCTCTAACATCACCAACGATATTGGGAAATTCTAACAACAAAGTACTTAAGCGATCGATCAAATGTGTCCCGACTGTATATGCATTTTGTTGAAGATCTTCTTCTTTTATAATCTAAATTATTTTAATTCATCGTTATATATTATAATTAATTAATAATTGTAATAATTAAAAAAATTATAAAGTAATTTTGGAAACATGTAAAAAAATATATAGAGTGAAATATACTTACATCTAATACCGTTGATCCTACGATGCACGCAAGTGGATTTCCTCCGAACGTGTTAAAGTGCAATGCTGAATTCAAACTTTCGGAAATCTCACTACTTGTCACTACAGCTCCAAGAGGAAATCCGTTTCCTATTCCCTTTGCTAAAGTTACTATATCCGGTTCCACATCGTGGTTCTCAAAACCCCAAAAATGTTCTCCCGTCCTACCGAAACCAGTCTGAACTTCATCCGCTATACAAAGACCACCCTTTTCATGGATATAATTATATATTTTCTGAAGGAAATATTTGGGATATTGAACTGCACCTCCTATTCCCTAAAAGTTGCACAACCTTTGTAATTAGTAATTGTCAATAATTATAAATAGAAAAATTGAGAATGAAGCACAGAATACCTGTATACTTTCAGCTACAAACGCTGCGACGCTGTGCGTACTTGCAAAACTAAAACGAAATGATTCATCGAATTTCTGAAAATATTTTTCAGAAGCTACACATTCTTCATCTCCACAATCACATTCCCTTCCTATCACTTGTACAGGTGAATCCCTACATTTTGATCCACCCCAATCACCTTTGTATACATCTGGATATACCGCCTGAAATGGTTACACATTGATTATAGAATCATCTATTTCCGGTTCAGGCATTTAAATCAAAGATCCAATAATAATCTCGGAAGGAATTTGTATATGTATACATGTAAATAGCCAGGTGGTTGTGCAACGAATGGAAATTTCCATGTACTCATGGCTGTAGATGCTGAGGTTCCATAAGTTGCACCATGATATCCATTTTTTAGTGATACGATATTCTGGTTGCGCGTGTAAATCCTAGCCATTAAAAACGCCAATTCGTTTGCTTCCGATCCGCTATTTGTTAGATATACTACTCTCAATTTGTTTGAAAATTTAGTTGTTAACTTGGTTACATATTCATATAAATGGGTATGCATATAAACGGAAGATACGTGGTTCAATTTAGACGCTTGTTCAGATATAGCAGCTGTTATTTTTCTGGAAAATATGCATCACTTAATTTCTTATATTTATGAATCTTTTTTTATTGCATTTTTTATTAGTTTCTATTTTATGCTATTCTTACGGATGAGAGTGACCAACAGACACAGTAGCAACCCCGCCGAACATATCCAAATATCGTTTTCCACGATGGTCCCACAACCATTGCCCTCGACCTTCGTGTATTAATAATGGTTCTTTGTAAAATTGCTTCAAAGAAGGAGATATGATCGATTCGTATGCCTTTTTAATTTCTTTATAATTTGTAATCTGTTTCGTAAGCAAATGTAATAGTAGACATTTTTATGTATTTGTATTATGGAAAAAATAATTTCGACATGCAAACAAAAGATCTCACCTTGTAGGTAAAAGGTACGTATTCGCAATCAGGCATTTTTAAAACATCTGTCACCGTAGTGACGAAATTTCTGGTTTGTATAGTGAACCCTAAGATAATAATGATATGTTACTCATCTTTTGTGATTTAAAAAATTCGTCGGTTGAAAAGCAATTAGTGCATCGTGAAAATCAAAACTCGTATAGCACATTTGAATATAATGAATGATTTCTTCGGTAATAAAATAATTCAGTATTTAATAAATTAGTTGAAATTTAATAAATAAAAAAATACTTACATTTTAAGTTTATAAAAGATGATAAATTAGCAGAAGTTGTGGTGACTTGAACACACTTATTTATTAACATATTGCTACAAACTTTATTTTTTAATTATCAGAGTATGAATACTATCTTATACTTTTGGAGGAAATTAACAATATAATTTAAGTTCTATCTTTATTAGATTGTATTAAAAATATTTATCTTTATTTGCACGAGTTTCCTGTTGTATGTTTGAACTGTTTGAAAATCGAACACTCACTACGATTATTACGAATGTTACTCGATTATGTATGCATGAATTTAAAAGTTAAGCAAATTTATTTTCATATAAACATTCGCGCATAAAGTATGTATGAGGCACGTTCAGTTCTGTGTGTATGAAAAAGGTCAAAATATTTTAAGAATATTGATAGGCGAGAGTGTTCCATTGTGAATACATATTTGTAATGGATAACCGCGCTGAAATATTACTTTCAATTAAAATTGAATTCGTATTACTTCAATTTATATTCGGAAAACTATGCTAAGTTTAAGAAAACATAATCTTTTATTATACATTTTGAAGAAAACTTATATTAAAAATTATATAGTTGTTATTGTACAAACATGTTTATTTACAGTTGGAATTTATTTACATAAACTAATAAATTATTTTTCTGTTGCATCCACATTCTCAGATATTTGTTTTACATCAGGTTTTTTATCATTTTTGATGTATAATTGTTCATTTGTAATTGATTTTAATTTAAATGTTACTGGTACTTTTTCTAAAATTGGATTTGTTTTTTGCAAGCATCTTATCCATGATAATAGGGAATCTTTAGAAGATGTACCTGTAGCACACATTGCATAATATACACCATCTTCTTGTTCATGAATAGTAACTGGTATTTTAAAGTTATGCTTTTCCCAAAATGGAATTTTCAATTTAGTTATATCTGAAAATGAAACAACAATTGATACTTTTATTGTTTAATATGAAATATACGAGATTCTTTATTTTCTTTTACCATCACAATTTTCATAAATGATCTCCCTTTTTATTGCCTCTCCTTTTAATACAAAATAATCTATATAATATTTATCAACCCAAACTGCAAAAGGACCTTCAACAGTTAATGATTTATCAATTGGTTGTACAGCAAGAAGTTTTTGTTGTGATTCACTCATGGTAGATACAATCCATGTATCGTCAATTGCATCAGGTACATCCTTTGTACTATATACAGTAGCATTAGCTTGTACATCTATGCTCGACATTTTTGCTATTGCAAATTGGGCAAGTACTTTTGCATCTGTTGGTATAGGTGTTGGCAGTGGCCAAGGGTTTAGATGAGAAAATTTTGGTAACCAATAAAACATGCTACAACATTTTTTCATAACTGAACCATTTTTACCAAAAGTATCTTTAATCATCTTTTGCATTTCATAATCAGGTATTACAAAATTACTTTCCATTTTGTTAAGTATTAATAGAGCTGTATCCTGATGTTTTGGATAATGATACATCATATGTTGAAATTTATTTTCTGGTATGTATTTTCCTTTTGGAAATATATCAAATAATGCCTTGTAAGATTCTAAGTCTTTATTTACATTAAATTCATCCATATATTTTAAAGCAGTTGGTATGAATTGTAATTGTGCTTTTCTAGCATGGTCATCCCTTTTATATATACGTATAATTTCCAAAAAAGTTTTTTTTTCTTTTATTTGCACCTTAAAACGATAAGGTGTAATGTCGCTATCGGGATTATCTTTATTATATAAAATTTTATTGTTATGAAAATTGTTAACAATTGTCTGTTGTACACTTGCATGTTTTTTAATTACTTGTGATTTATTTAACGAGATGATTATGCTTCTCATTAACATATTCATATTATTAAAGAAAATTTTATAATTTTTAATTTAAATACAATTCATAAATATTACAATTAAATATAAATAAACGTCGTCAATGATTTTTCTGTATAACTTCCTCTTGAGAATTAATAAATTTTGTAATACAGATATATAAATATACAAATAACATTCTACATAAATTTACTTTTAGTACTGATTTATCAGTCAGTATTTAATACTAGTACAATTTTATAACAATATTTTTCAATAATACATATCTATTGAACAAAAAGTATAAGTGCTTATTGATGAAAGATTTAGCATGTTGATATATAGCCACTACTAACTGGTATTTATTATCAGAGAGAGAATGAGAGCTTATAGTTCCGGGTGTGTACGGACTAGTGCTGCCCCCAACGGCCAAATACTGAAGGTGTTCCACTCTAGCATATACAAGAACCTGCAAAGTTTATAATGTGCCCAGTTCGTTTCCACACTAGCATATATAAGAACCTATTTAGTTCCACCATAAACGTTTATGATGGAATTAAATAGGTCTTGTACATATTATATGTATATGTATATATAGAGTGAAGGTGAAGTACACCTTCAGAGAACATTGGACTATAATTGTAAACACTCTCGTTTTCTCTTTGCTATTATCTATCCATACTCTAGTGAAATCTTTTAACCATAGTTTGACCAGAGAAGAAATTTCCTCTCTAGTTTAACATTCTTATAGAAGAAATTGATTGCAAAATTTGTTGAGAACCACTGTTGTAAATGTATTAGAGAAATAATTATATGTGTGGTATTTAATATAATGGAGGATAAATGTTTCAAATTTCAAATTATTGTCATATCACATTATATGTCATTTACCATTAAGGAACAAACGAATTAAAACCAGTGATATTTAAAAATTACTACATAAGTATTAGAATATTTTTAATGAATGATAAACCTGTACTCTGTCAATCTTATTTAATAAATATAATAGGTAAATAATTAAAAACACATACACACAGTATTTTTGCAATAAATTAACGATGTGGCTGATGAATAATATACTAACAGGAAATTATTAAACTTTGCATAATTGCAGACTGTTTTACAGGTTATTAAAGATAATGAATATATATTTTTATATTTAATGCTCCAATGTAAAGGATGATTGCTCATAAGATTGAATATAACATAAAATCTGTAATATAAAAGAAAATGATTTTTGTACAATAAATGTTGATGTATTCATTGCATGTATATAGTATATGACCAAACACTATCAAAAAATGAATCCTATGCTAAAAATATTTTTAACCCATTGTTGGGCAAATATACATTTAATAATTGGGATTAGCATGGGTCTAAGTTTCAGTATGATGTTAATACCAGTTAATGTAGATAATTCTAATGGGAACACAGAGTATTCAATGCATTATTTAAATTACCAAGATGACTTGGACGAATATGAACCAAAAATAAATATTAACAGCAAACCTCAACAGGCACAAAAAGTTTCTAAAGCATTAGTACGTCCAAGATATTATTCTACAGAACTTGGAATCAGAGAGAAATTATTCATTGGAGTGATAACAAGTCAACAGTACCTATATAGTAGAGACATAGCAATTAATAAAACTATTGCACACATTGTAGACAAAGTACGATATTTCATTTCTATACCTGAAGGAACAAAGCCTAATGTTACTCTTCCTGGTATAGTTGGATTTACAGATACCAGAAGCATTTTGAAACCATTCCATACTATGAAATATATAATTGATAATTATTTGGAAAATTATGATTACTATTTCTTAATCAAAGATGTAAGCTACATCAATGTTAAAAAATTAGTAAAATTCGTTACCAAGATTAGTGTAAGTCAAAATGTTCATGTGGGGGTTCTTGGAGACACTCCAACTTATTGTTCCTTGGGTAAACTTAGCATGTTTAAATATTGTTTGTTCATTTATTCACATGTATAGTTTTTTTCCTTTAATATTTCACTAATAATAAATTTTTTCTAATTTTCAGATTCAGGAATTCTTCTGAGCAATTCAATAATACAAGAATTAAAGAACAATTTGGATTGGTGTGTAAAAAATGCTTATTCTGATTCGGATGATGTCAATTTTGGACGATGTATTGTTCATTCTACCTCGACACCTTGCTCTAATCACATACAAGGTCAGAAATTTTGGCATACCAAATTGAAACCAACATTTTTATTTGAGATGAATCTGAAGGAATTAGTTAGAAATAAAGAATTTCTAAGTTCACTTGTAATATATCCAATATATGACCATCTTCTTGCCTACAAATTGAACACTTATTTTGCAGCAGTGAGTGTGTTGAATGTATTAAAAATTAATTCAGTTGTAATCTACATTTTATACAAATTTTTAATGATTTTAGACAAAGTCCGTGGAAATTCAAGAAAAGATTTCCAATATTCGGAAATCGATTTTAAATATGGCAATTTTAGGGCCTCCACAAGAACGCAATGTTTCATGGCCAATCGGTAATCAACCAGGAAATAAAGCTATTGGTCGTTTTGATATTTTACGATGGTCATATTTTAATCAAACTCACATATTTCTAAATACTGATTTTTCAACTGTACAAGAATTAAAAACCGATGCTAAATTTGACATAGATCGAACGATTAATATTACAGCTTCTAGTATAATCGCTGATTATCAATATACATTCAAATTTAATAAATTATTGAATGGATATCAAAAGTTCGATGCATCTCGAGGAATGAATTACATATTAGACTTGGAGTTTACCAATGTTAATACTGGTAAAATATTGAGGAAGAGGGTTGAAGTGTGCAAACCGCTTGGAAAAGTTGAGATCTTGCCTGTTCCGTATGTAACAGAAAACACGAGAATAAATATAATACTAACCATAAATCCATCAAAGAAACGGGATGCGCTGAACTTTTTGGAGCACTATGCTATAGACTGTATGGAAAAAAAGTACAAAACCTTCCTTATGATGGTTAATATTTCTTTTGAGCTAATTTTTTAAAATCTCTTTTATGTATTTTTTAACCTTGTTTATTTATATGTAGGTCCTTTTATATAATTTTGACTCTGCATCTAAAGGAAGGGCAGATATATACTATGAGATTAAACAATATGCACTATCATTGGCTGATAAATATAAGAAACAACAGTCAAAAATTACCTGGCTTTCTGTACGCTTACCGAATATTGTAACGACCATTGAAACAAATCAGTTGCTGAACATAGCTATTGCAGATTTATGTATAAGAAAGTTTTCACCCGAAAGTTTAATACTTCTCGTCGAAACTGGAATACAACTTCGGCTGGATTATTTAAATAGGGTATGTGTATTATTAATACTAACAAAAATCTCGTATATACAAATTAATTAAAAATTTAATATTTAGATCCGTATGAATACCATAAACCAATACCAAGTATTCAGTCCAATTCCTTTCATGGAATACCATCCTGATATAGCTCATATGAACGATATAAAACAAGTTGACACGGATATTAATCGCAATCATGGAAGATACGACGAATATAATTTCAATAATATCGCCTTTTATGTTAGAGACTATAACACCAGTATGTATATTTTCCTATTTATATGTATATTTTTGTATTATTAATTTCATATAATATATTACATTTTCTTGCAGTGAGAAAAACCACTGAGGCTAGCATCCCAATAATACACTCCGATCGAGATATTTCATCGATGCTAAATCTTTCACAGAATATTCCCGATACTTCTTTATACGAGATGTTTGTTTCTTTCAGTAACCTACATATATTACGCGCAATAGAACCAGCTCTCAAAGTAAGGTATAAAAATGTTGATTGCTTTGATACAACTGATAATATCAGCAATTTCTGTACACGATCGAAGAATCATCATTTAGGACGGCGTAGTCAACTTGCTAGATTAATACTAGACTATGAAACTTATAAAAATAGTTTACTAAGATAAATTGTAAGGGAAGTATTACCAAATGATACTACTATTTTGTTTGATATAAAGGATATTAAAATGTTCTACATGTTATGCATGTAAATAAAATTCATATTATAATGAATACTTTATTAAATTTATACATTTTATTTAAATAAATAAGTTCGTAAATAATACAAGCGTTCAATTCTTTTGTTTTTCGTAACGCATCACATAATTTTATATTTATAAAGAGGTTGTAAGAGAAAATCAATAAGATGTGCTATGCACGACATTTAGATATTTACAACTATTTAAAAAAACACAAATAATCAAATTGAAAACTATAGAATCGAAAAAAAATAGCCAGTTTCCTAAAAATTACATAAAATATTTTGGCAAGATTTCCAGCTTTAAATTATATAAGAAAGTAAAGATCATATAATTACACTAAATACTGGTCAGTAGTAATTGTACAATCCCTAATACCTTATAAATAAACGTACATATGTTACCATTTGTATTCATTACATTTTTTTCATATATTTACTGCACAAGAAGCAAAAGGTTTTTGTTTCATATATACCATAACTTATTGTAATACATACAGAATATGTGGAGTATGCTGTCAGATTCACTAGACACATATCCTGTGTATGATATGGAATACAATTGAATTTTTCTATTTTTTTTTAATCCTTCAATATATAACAGCAAATAAAGCGTTGTAAAAATAGAGAATTTTTTGGCGGAGAGACCTTTAGGAAATCTTCTATTGCCCTTGGAAAATATTCTGGTAGAAACGCGTTTATCGATATAAATATATTATAATTTGAACATATATTACCCTTAATCACTCAGATTCTGATTCTGATAATTGTAAATCATCATTTAGGAGATTATTTGGCATAAGAAGTGGAGGAGATGGAGTTGTACTATTTAAATCTCCTAAAAAGAAATATGTACAATGTAAAATAGATCAAAAAAGGAAATTTGCTTATATTCAAAAAGAAAAATTGTAAAAATAGTCATATTGAAAGCATACCATTAAGTTCTGTCGAAGCTGGAACATCTTCAGTGTCTGAATCACTATCTTCTGAACTATCTGAACTTGAACTACTCGAAGTACTATCACTCAGAGCACCTACATCATTATCTATAATGACAGGAGCTTTCATATTGGGTTGAGTATTAGTTATGGATGATGACCTTGAAGGTGCAGTAGAATTGATAGTCGGGAATGTCCCAGATGATGTTAAAGGGCAGTCATCATTATCAGAACCAATCATTGGTAAGCTGGCTAAAGTAGACGGTGCCACTGAAGATTGCACTTCTGAACTAAAGTTCCGTGTTTTTAGTAAGATTACAAAAAAATCTGAATATATTACTGTGACATTATTACATAATCAAGCTTTTAAAAACTTATTTTACATTCTTTAACACATTGACTGCCACGCATGTTTTCAATGAAATCTCCTTCAGGCTACGCGCGCCGCAGTACCAAGCGTTCTCTGCTAGGTACTCTCATCGATATTTTAGTAATGCAAGTCGCTCAAGTGGTGGTCTCAAGAATGATCTCTTGCTTCGTTTGTTCGCAACATTAAAACCACTAGCTGTTGTTGAATATAATGAAGGAAAGTGTGGTATAGATTATTCCGAACAAATGGTTTCTTATGCCACCACAATTAGAAAAGGAATCAAATGGTACCAAAAACTAGGCATTCAATTCCTTCTGGGAATTTCTGTTGTAAACGCTTTGACGGTTTACAAAATTGCAACAAGGAAGGATATAAATATTAGAATATTTAGAGAATTATTAGCTGTAAAATTATTAGGGTTGTCTGAAAATACAAAAAATCCTTGACTTCGACTTCGAAAGGCACCAAAGAATTTGAAGAATACAACAACTTATTGTCCAAATTGTCCCAACCAACCTCAGTTATGTATAGAATGCTTTAAAGTTTTACATTCTAAATAATTTTTTTAATAAACCATTTTCGTATTACTTTTATAACAATTCAACAGTTTTATTATTTCCTCTGGAATATCTTTTCAAATACCTACGACGATCCTTTGCAAGTAGTCAAATAAGCGCCACCCGAATACGGGTGTCGTGGCAGTCAACGTGTTAAAAAGCATCACAAATTTCATTTTTTTCATCAAAGTTGATATTTATATTTGTACTTAAAAATATCAAAAAACGTTTTATACCTATTAGTTGAGGTAGAAGGTGGACTTTTGCTGTGATATGGTGATACTCTAAGAGGACTATATTGTTTTGGATGTAACTGAACACTAGGTTCCCTTTTTTTCCCACTTATAACCTTTGTTCTTCCAGTTGCCCTACCATGAGTAGGGCTCTTTTTGTTTTCTACTGGAGTTATAGGTCTATTACTACTATTTCCCCCAGAAACTCCTAAATGTATCTGAGACTTTGGTTCTGTTCTAAAAGATGATATAACACATTATGATCTAATATATTAGTTTGTCCGAAAAGTATCTTTCTTTTATAAACACGTCTTTTACAACAATGCATCTTTATACAAACATGAAACCTAATCTGTCAAACATTGTGATCTTTATTTTGATAGAACAAAATGGATCATATGTAATTCGATAAAATAATATAAACGGAAAATGTTGTGCAGCCATTATTTCCTTATAAAATGAAAGAAACTTTTTGGATGATCTAATATCTTGTAAAAAAATTACATACCGAGTTTTCTTCACTTGAATATTTGCTGTTAATTTTTCTAGTGTAATTTCGCCTGTGACATTATCTATTATCAAAACACATTCTTTGTGATAAGGTTTCTGAGAACCCTTGAAAACGGTGTGTGGAATTCCAGCACCATCTAAATGTGGAACAGTAACTGTCATCATGTTGTTTGTTCCAACATCGACTCTTGCCACCTTGGAAACATCAACACTTGCTGGTTTAAAATCATCTGAATAAAAAAACGCGTTAATGTTTCTATTATTAGCTACAAATCAATTATATTTTCAATATTATTAACCACCGATATTTCTTGCAGTATGTAAAAACACGAAAGAAAATTATAGTCAAAATATTTATGGATATGTAGATTATAAATGAAAAAAATGTACTGACTAACATTTCAAAGTGTGAAAGGCCGTTGATCTGTTACTGGTAAAAGTTGATCCCAGTTTGAGTTCTCGAATCTCAGGACCCAGACCAAGCCGCTCTGCCATGTCACGCCCGATACCTTGGAAGTTTGTTTCCGGAACAGATGTGACTGATTTCATTGGGTACGATTTTATTAATCTCCCTTTCGATAATATGAATAAAACAAGTGCTGAAGGCACACGGAATTTACGGCCGACTGAGATTAACTATTGCACGTTTTATTCGTTATCCTGCCAAAATATGGCAGAGACGCGCATTTGCATTTCAGTTTGGTAACAGCTGCGTAAACTCTTGCTTCGTTTTATCCTGTTACGATTAATTTGCTTGCACGTTCGTTCCTTCTGTCATTTGTAAGCAAAATAATTATCATTACAAATCCGAACAATTCATATGGTAAAGAAAAATCAAGCGAAAATAGCACAATTCACTACAACACGATTCACTGACCTAATTCGTCTGAGTATCTGCGTTCATCAATATCCGCATTTACTGCATTAATTTATTTAATAATTACTAAAACACGCGTTACATCATTGATTTCGAATTCTCGAATTCGAAGATTTGAATTCTCAACAACAGCATTGTAGCAAAGATTTGCAGAATCAATCGAAAATTAACTTTCCACTGTATTATAGGAATTTAAGTATTATCATAGAATCTATATTAAATATAGATAGGCTACAAACTAAAATGTCTGACGGATGTGACGTATGAAAGGAGAAGCATTGTGTATATCGGCATTTTATTAACATTTTTTGAGAATGTATAAAATTTAAAGAATTTTAAACAAACCATATGTCTTTTAAAATATTTTATTCAGGAATGAAATTTGTTATTAACATTACAAATTTATATATACTTTATTAATACTAGTAACTTTACAATATTCATATACCACGATCATAAACTTCTACTATAGGCAAGGGGAGGCTATATATATTTTCGGGGAGCATTGATTTGAGCATAAATCCGCAAAATTGTATGAAATTCAAAATTCAAATATCAATTTAATTTTTGTTTTTATTGTCGATTGCGCTTATGTGATTACAACCAATCATCAATGCGGCCTCAAAGTACCATATTTTCCGCTCCCCGCTCTACATTCATTCGCTTAGGGATATTTTGTAATTCTAGGGAATTTACCGCATCGCACAATATTTATGAATCCAAAAGGGGTAGATATAAATGTTTATTTATTTTCAGACATATATATATATATATAATACAAAGAGTAATATTATACATTCAATAAAATGTATTATTTATACTTCATTTAAAGTGAAAACCATGAAAATTTCTACAAAACAGAGAGAATATTGGGTCAAATCAGTACTTGGAATATCATAATAATAACAAAATTCATCAATAAAAAATCTTTCGAATATGTAGGAGATAATTAAACTAATAACATTGTAATTACTATTTCTCAAACCAACCAACATAATCATTAGCAATTGGAGAGTAATAGTTACATTCAAGAACAACTGATGCCTTCGTATTTGGTTTTCTTTTCGCCTTGGTTGTAGATGAAAAAATATTGGCAAAATGCTCAAAGAAAATATTGTGAGCCAAACTCTCTCAGTAATCCTATATCCTTGTAAGATACCAGCAGTGAATAATGCCATTGATATAACATCAACGATCATAGAGTACCAATTGTAGAAGATTCTTAAATACTTTGCTACACTGGTTGCTGATGTAAAAAATGGAGCTCCTGGAAACAATATTGCTAAAGATAATATGCTCTATACCACACATACATATTATGAATGCTACTATTAACTATGTTTTATAGCGTGAACTAGTTGTTTTTAAACATCGAAGTTGTAAATGTTTTTCTAGATCTAATGTTCTTAGAACTATTATGAAAAAGTCAATTTTTCTGACTGTTTACCTACGTTCATATCAGTTTCCAGAAGTTTAGAGGAAAACACAAAAAAGATGTAAAAAGTAACAATTTTTAATTTTTGAATATGATATATAAATGAATAATCAATAATTTTGTTACAGATATAAAAGTAAATGCACAGTTGGAACTTGTGAGAAATAATGTAATTAATGGATACTTTTAGCTCTTAACAAAAATAAAAATTTCATTATCTATTTCATTTTCTACTTCATGAAATTTCTATGAAATAATTAATATTTAAATAATATCGTATATTTCAAACCAAAACTAATTGATAATCACTATTTGAATTAGAGAATAAAAGTTTGTTATAAGTGAGAAAAAGTTTAAATCTTATCCATATTATTTATACTTCTTTAAATTGTTACAAAAATTTATATAATATCAGGATGAAAGCTATAGTACATAATTGAATTTCATTATTATGTAAGTAATAAATATAGAAAAGCAACGCTATTTATAATACGCTAAAAACGCAGTATTTATAATACTGTAATAAGCAAAATTAAGAAATTATAAGCATGCAAAACATAAATAAAGTTATTATCTATCTACCATACTAATTCTCATAATGTTCAACTATATACATACTTATGCAAACTATGTAGCAACTAAAAGGATATATTATAGGATACTATGTATCTATTATAGGATGACATTTTTTGGGATCACTCTTTATGTTTTACATTTTGCTTAAAAACAAGTGCATTGAATTATGTTATTATTTCCCACCTGTTCCAACAAAGTTGAAATTTTGATAAAATGATAAACTGAGAGTAATGTTTCTTCTTTTGGAGCTTTACACTTAAAAATAAGTACAATACCCTTATGTAGTTTCATACCAACTAATCCTCTGCATGACCCCCACTAACATATAAGACGTACTTTTAGGGGGCCCTGTACAGATAACACTGCTTTAAAAATATACTAGGCAAATATCAAGATGCAAAATATAGGCAATTATTAGAAGATACATTCTTACCAAACCTGAGTAATCCCAGTATGGAGTGTGAAAGTAGAATTTGAAAGGCATGAAATGACCAGGTGCTTGTTTTATCATACTTATTACTGAAAGTTCTCATGCAAGCAACTGTCACGAAGAATTTCGCTAAATGTGCTAGGATGCTGCTTGGACAGATCATAGCTACCTTTTATTCACAGACACTGTACTTTCTGGCTTAATTAATTTAAGATCGCGTAATACGTTAAAGTTAACGAAAACTTCCATGCGATCAAAGTTAAAATACGTCGTTACGAACAAATATCTTTATGTTTTATTGACAAGGTAAATACTAATTCTTTTACAATTTGTTTGATATTTGAATGAGGTTATGTATTCTTGGATCTGTAATGATCAAACTTTATCTCTTAACGATTGATCTACATTCTACATTACGCGAGTTATATTTATGTTTCTGAATTTGCTCAACTTTATTAAAACACGATCCTCAGCATAGATAGCAGCACGAACATCGTATTCTCTTTAGATAGCTCAATATACATGTGTACATATATGTAGGTATCTTGTTTGTGTCTCCAAATGGTTTTGCCACATATTTTAATTATCACAATACATCTGAAATTTAATAGATTCAGTACATTTAATTTAATAATTTAATTAAAAATTTGGATTGATTAGAAATTCGTCTTTTCAAATATTCTATTCAATTTTCAATATAAAATCTATGCAAAAATATGATTGAAAATTGATGACTCTATCCTTGAGGGTTGATAAAGAAAGGTATCATACTCGTAACTCATGAAAGTAAGTATTAGTATAATGACATTTAAGCTTATATATATATATGTATATTTTAACAATTTACAAATGACATATAAAAACATTATGTACATTTTACATATAACGTGAATAAAAAATGAGAATCATAAATATGATTAGAGGAATATCAGTGCAAATAGCTATAATTATACTTGCGTATGAAGGGAAGTATCAAGGATTGAATTGGCAAGCAACTGTTGGCGTTGGATCAAGAAGTTTTTTAAGCAAACGCAAGGAAAGAGGTTTTTGCGCAAAAAAAAAGAAAGAGGAAGGATATGCTAGAGGTCAACGTCTTTCCTTCGTTCAGAACGACAATATGACTAATAAGAATGAGTACATCACTGATACGTGTTGTCACTTCTACTAAAAATTTTGCAGCAGTACTGCAGTATTTTTACCCTTGACAACTTGCCGTGTAATCGCGCTAAACGTTCGTGCGCGGACGACGTGAAATCATTACACTACTCTAAACCTTATGCGAACTTCATACTATTAAAAATTTTAATTTTATTGTTTATACCAATGATTTACAAATAAGGCATTTTTAATGAATCGCAAAGATGTAATTCATTTGATCCATATTTTTTTATTTTTTAACATTCCAAATGAGAAACGTTGATTTCGTATGCAACATATTTTTGTGTATGTGTGAACAAAATCATCCAAATATATTTCCTTAATTTATTAAATTTCTTATTTTTTCATTTCTTATAAATTTCTTACATATCTCGTAAAAGTACACGATAATGATTAAAAATGATATTTATAAATTATAACTGTTAATATTTGACTTTAAACGGTACATACTTCATTTATGAATCCGTAGCTATTATTAAGTAAGTGCTGCCATCTATCGAGTGAACATTCGAAGGTATTTGTCAGATCAAAATCGCTCTTATGACAAATACTAATTGACAAAGTTGCTAATCGCGTTTTACACATATATCAAAATGATTGTACACACAAATTCTAATATCTTAAGTGTATATTATTTCCATAAAAGCTATCTATTCACATATGTGATACTTTTGTTTAATTAAATAATCACATTTTTCGGCAATCGGTCTTATGGAATACACAAATTTCTAAAATTTACGAAAAATAAATACGTAGTACCAGTAATAATTCTTATTTAATATATGACATTTAGTATTAAACGAAGATTTATTTTAGCTGTGTCAATGTATGTGTTTATTTTGGAATTAAAGAATGATCGATGTGATGGTAAAAATCTCATTTACAAATAGCTATATTTATCTTTTGAATTACAAAAAAGTAGCAATATTATTTAACAAGTACTACTTTTTAGTGCAGCGCATTAATAGGAGGATTAATCCTAATAATCGTCATGATGATCCTAGCACAATTTTCCAATATGATTTTATTATCACTCTTTGGCAAACAACGTCACGAACCGTATGATGATGTATTTTGTCAAACGTTTTTACACGATAACGAAACCTTTACATCAACAGGATGGTTACACCTTGAAACAACGAGATAGCCTCTCGTATTCTCCTATGTTTACAGGATATTTTCTTATAATTAGATAACCATTCTCCCTTCCCCTGCACGCCTATGCAGGTAACTACTAAAAATAGAATTTTGCGATATTTTTACATTGGACACTAGAAATGCTATTTTAAAATGTAACCGCATAACTCCTTGTGAAATGAACTATAATTTAATTTATAAACCGATATTGAGAAAAATTATCGCGATTTATTACGATTTTCGACAAGGGAAAGATGGAAAGGATTCCCTTCTACAAACATTGTATAAGAAAATAAACTCTTTTAACGACTTTCATTTTTCTTATGTAATGACTTTCCGATTACCTTAAATTCCTGATATTTTCTGACTTTAATTTTCTCCTTATTTGCAGTGCTATTGCAAGATTTTAATTACATTCTATGTATTCAGAGTCATATTTCTTCGTTTTGTCAGAGATCAGTCATTACCTAACGATCAAAATTACAACGCTGTTGCAACGAGGTTACGCGACGGAAGGAACGGGGAAATTACCGATCTTGTTTTCCGTTTGCCAATGTCAACGATGCGTATCTATGTATTTGGGTTTTCTCCTTTTGCGTATACTTTATTGTTCATCACGATGCATTACTTAATACACCGTAATTACATTACACAAAGTCGAAAGAAAAAAAAGAGAAACAGCCCTTCGTATTATAATCCATTATTTCAATTTTATTACTAAAAAAAATTCTAACGAATATTGTTAAATTCCTCAAGAAAAGTTTTCTTATGAAATATTTATGCAACACAATCGAAATTCTCCGAATAACTTTAC
The DNA here is from genome assembly GCF_051014615.1 of Bombus vancouverensis nearcticus. Taxonomy (NCBI): domain Eukaryota; kingdom Metazoa; phylum Arthropoda; class Insecta; order Hymenoptera; family Apidae; genus Bombus; species Bombus vancouverensis. Next base: position 17,731,454 of record NC_134914.1, on the reverse strand, counting down.
ATCCTAACCTTTTATATGCTTACGTTCGTTTCCAGTGAATTGCGGATATTAAAATTGTTAAATGTTCGGTAATTTGCATATTCGGTTATTATATATATACGTATATCCGTACGTATGTATAGCAGTATACGAGAATATTCGAACGCTCCTAGAAAATTTTTATGTATATATTATATAAAATATTTTGAAATCCCATTAGCACTGTAACGAGATAGAGCTATTGTTAAAGAAACGGATCTGAAAACATATACGTGTATGTATGTAGAAGTTAGAAGACATTTATTGGAAGCATACTCCTCACAAAAATTACCGAAGTACTTGTACAGCCTATTATTGAATATATTAATAAGTCACAGTATGTATTGAGATCATTTTTAGCACTAATTGTATGCTCAAGACTAGATATTATTTGTAGCGTATACTAATGTTTTACTAAGAGTATATTTGCAATAAACGTCTTGTAACTTTTATATATGTTTTCAGATTGATTTCAAATTTTATTAGTATAATCACGATAGTCGTGTCTCGTTACAGTGCAAACGAAATTTTAACAAATTTTGTATATTGCACGTAATATACTCATAGAAAAAAATCTCTGATAAGCTTCCGAATAGTTTTGCGAGTTGCTATATGTACGACGTGTGCAAGTTACTTACGTAGGATCGAAATCAAAGATACACAAGAAGCTAGTTATTAATAAAATTTGCAATTTAGGCGATAATTTAGACCTTTGACCATGGACGAGGAGGTAGAATTGCAGGATACGAAGTTCTGGAACATTTTAAAGCGTTTAAATTCATCGAGCTTGAGAAAGTTTGGCAAAAAAGTTTATTATCATATTCTAAAACGACCAACACACACTGATACATGTTGTGCACATCGATTCCTAGATTTCACGAAATTGCGTTAGAATTTAGCCTTGCGCATCAGCTAGGATGGTATATCGATTTACGCATCGATGTAAGCCATTCCCAAATCGATACGTCGATGCGAGTTTACACTAACCTGCATCATAAAACCTAGCAGTCGATGCGTGCAGTGCAATATCTATGTTCCAGCGTATGCTAGGTCGCTTTACCGCGATTATCAAATTAGCAGAAAAGGTCTGTTTTAAATTTCGTATTTTTTCAATTTCAAAATACAAATACAGGCGATTTTAGCAAAATTAATTGACTTCTAACGAGATATAATTTATTGTATCTATTATACGATATAACAGGTTGGTAGTTTTAGCGTTAAAGAACTTTATATTTTTCAACTTCGCGTCGCAAGTGCATCGTCGTACTTTCGCCATAATACAAGATAGGAATGTCACGTGATAGAGCTCCTGGAATCTAAAGATAATCTCATGTTGGAAAAAGAATTGTTCCGGTATCGTTCTTACCCTTTACGTTTCCGTATAATATGATGACGACAGTGAGATTGCACGATTGATTGATTTCTAGATATCACAAATACGAATGATGTCACATTTTATCTTACGAAGCTTAGCGATCTAGACGACGACCACTTTCGTTGGCCAAGATAACAGAACTAATTTTTATTTCGCAAAACTGGGTAATATACGCGTAAAGTGGAGATATGGAAATTATCAGTTTGTTCCAGAGGCGAACTGATTATCGGGAAATTTGGAAAAATTTCTAATAAGGATAATGGTAAGAGTAAACTGGTTACTAGTTACTTTTAAGGTATTTGTAGCGCGAGTTAGTACGCGGAGTTAGTACATAAATACCAGGCAAGGCTTCTTCAGGGAGTGTAAAACAAGTCTTCAAACAGTTCATCATACAGTCATACTCTTCGTGTTATACCAAACAGTGGAAATAAATACACTAAACATCACATTACTCTGCATCTTTAATCTACCTCCACCTTGAGCGTTAATAGCGTTCACGGTTCGCGATATCAACCGATCAGTTGCATCCTGACTAATCGCTAATTAGTTGAGAATTCGCATTACGTACGCTAACAAACAGTTCAGAAATGGACAGAACGTTAACTTTATGTTATAACGTATACCGCAAGTAGAACGCTGAAATTACCGATATTTAACATTTTAACAACTTCGTGAGAATGGCTTTTCCATGATTAATGAAAAAATCAATTTCGCAGCGGCTTACTATAGCAGCTACATGTTAAAACTTTTAACTCTGAAGATGAATATCTCCATTTCGGTAAGGCTAGGCTTTCTGACCAATCAATCATGTATAGATAATATACTAAATATTATATTATATTATCAATAATATATTAAAATATTTCAAAGAAATTACAAGAAAGTCAGCCTATGGTATAAAATCTTAAATAACCGAAAATCGTTTCATCAACAGCCATTTTACCGACATTATCTTTCGCTGACAATTATTATACCCACGTTATCGCGCTGAAACTGTTAAAAAGATTTTTTGGATATGTTACGAAGCTCAACGTTTTTCCATCAACTCGCCAACCAATTTTTTCTATATAAAGACTGACCTCGTTTAGTTTCCAAAATATTCGCGGCAAACTACCGCTACTGCATTATTGAATTCTGCCTATAGTTGTGCGTCTGTGGCAACGTATACATTAGCAATCGTGTGCAGCGTACACGATAGTAAGTAATCGGTCATTCTACGATCCTTCTATAGTTTCGCCGTTATCGTTAATTATGCATCTTTATCTGCATATTCGTTTGCATAAAAAAGTAAAATGGAATGATAAAAGTTGCTTTAGCTAACTGTTATTTTATTAATCAATACAAATTAAAGAAAGATAGACATTTACAAAGAAACAGTTACCCCCAATCTCGATAATTTTTTAATAAATACCTTCTCAAAATCGCCATTCTGAATTGTGTTCTAAAGGTCTTAATAGGGTGTCCGTATAGTAAATTAAATGCGTGGACGAGTGGAGAACAGCTCTGCGTCACTACTTACATCCCCACCTCTTCATTTCGGAGAGCGCCCCCCACTCACGCTCCTTTTCCTTTTTATTTTTTTATGCACGGAACCGAATATGTAGATAAAGACGCATAATCAACGATAACATATGACGGTTTCTATCGTTTTTGTCAGTAAAAGACGCTATTGTCGAAACGATTATCGGCGGTATTACTTCCAAACATCAGCTTATCAACGCCGGAAAAGCATTCATTTTTGCCCGAATGAAGCTCTATCGCGTATTGAAAAGACGCGACTGCGGAACCCTGGCTTGTTAACGATTTAGTCGATGCCGGTGCCGCACGATTCAGGTTTAATTAAGCAAGTAAAAAAGAAAGAAACGCGAGCAGGAGAAGTTACAATGTTGAAAGTGGGTCGGATCTTGAAACTTTGTTGACCTAGACACGCAGCACTGCCCCATCCCTGATATTTAAAAATTCCAGATGCACCGTTATCAGTTATTGATATACTATTTGACAGACCAGTTGTTCTCCGCTTGTTGCATACAGTCATTCTAAGTTTTCAATAATATTTCGTTAGAATCATCGACGCAAAATATATTCTTCTTTCTTCTGTCTTTGATGTCTAGTTTTTGAGCTGTTTAATTTTAATATCATATATTTTGTATTTTCGTTGCAAAAGTATACTTTTTCAGATTGGATCGGGAAAATAGAATATTTTAATATCCGATGATATCCAGGAGTGGACAACATTGCGTCGGATAAAAGACGGTCTTCGAAAGTTTTAAATTGTAAAACAGCTTCCGTAAAGTTCTCTTTGGTGGCGGCAGAGAATTACTTCGTCTTCGTTCGAAACAATTAAGGAGAAATTTAATGAATTCTGCTTTCGGATTTTAAATACTACGTGAAATCGTTCACTTTATTGGCTAATGTCTGGTTCAATGCGCTCGTTACAGAGAAAATCCGACGGGGGACAAAGTGAAAACTTCTCTCGAGTTTCTCATTGTCAGATGTCTCCCATCCATTCCATTCAGAGATATACCTGTGTTGTGTTCTCTCTTCCACATGTGATTTCATCGATCTCCATGATATTTCCTGTTTCGACTTATAAATATACGTATAAATTATGTTTAAATTTGCAATTGTTCGACCACTTCTATTACTTGAATACCTTGATACTTGAGAATTCAGGAAATCAAAAATTCGAGTGTTCGCGTACTTGAAATTTGAAAGTCGACACTCGAGCGTTTGACTTACCCGGGTATCTTGGCACTCGAGAACTCGAATATTCCGGTCCTTTAAAATACCAGAAAGCGAAGCACTCAGAAGCTCGATTTCGTTGTCTGTGTCAAACACGAGATTTCGTATAATCTTCGAGTAATTCGTTCGAGAATTACAGGCGGTTCCTTTAAATAACAGCTTCTGGCCTTGGATAGATCTAGCGCATCATAAATTTTGCGCGAATCGCATAAATAATTTGTCGAAATGAATGAATGTAGCTTGTACGGTATACTTAAATGTCTACTAGCGGCCTTGTACATAGAGAAAGAAAAAGAAACGATCGGGAATGCCATGCTATCCGGAATGTGTATAAATAAAAACATTTAATCCGCCGAGTAGAAATTGGCTTTGCAGAATTGTTGGCACGGTAGGCTGTTCCGATTATGTCACAAATTAGAAAATTTGCAATTTCTCTCGAAAATTCAGCAAAATAGCATTATCAAATTTAATCTTGTTTGGATTAACTTAATAGCGTATAAGAGCCTTCGACTGTAAAAAATTGTTTACTTAGATACAGAAATACGAAACCTGCACCACGATACCTGGATTAACGTATCGCGTGATGTAGATACAAGATCGATATCCAAGTAGCGATAGCCAAGTAATGCATTTTCTCACGGGGTACGCCGATCAATGTATTCCGTCCGAATCAGTCCTTCCCATCGTGTTATTTTGTTCCGCGTATCCACGACAATTGCTGCGAAAACAAATAAAACAGAGAAACGGTGTATGATCGACGTCGAAAATTTCCGTCGGACCATTATCTCTTTTAAAATTACCCGAATTGCAATTGTATAACTTGCTCGGACAGCAAAAAGAAAAAAGAACGATTCGTAAGTCGCGTATCGACCACCGATCGGTAACAATTTATCATCTACGATAATGCAGGAAACCGGGAAACGATATCGTCGCCAGATACGAGTCGTGGATTTCAAGTAATAATCCGCCCCTTTTATCCGATGTTTTTCACATCGAGCTCGCGTTTCCTTTTTCGAAAAAGGAATTAGCTCGGTATTGTGATAAATACTCGACACGGCAGGCTTCCGGATATGTGGAAGCAGTGAAACGACAAAAGCACAAGGGTGGAGGGAACGTTTACCTGTCGGGTGTATACGCATGGAAAAGTGCATTTGGGTGTAGAAACCGGAGATAAAGGAAGTGACGGTAAACCAGTCACATATACACAAACATGTACACAAGTGAGAAAAAGGGTAGAGTCTGAAAAGTACGTGTGCTGGTATTATTTACATGCGGTGAGAACATGTTCTGCCCTTTATAAGACGAAGAGAAAACACAAGGTAGTGGTTTCCATTCAGGTACTTTAATAAACATGTACAGTTGAACGTATTCTGTTGAACGTATTATTATTATTTGACGATATATATATATATATGTATATTATACATATATACATACGTAAATACATATGTATATACATATATATCATCTCTTGAACACGGGCGGACTCGTAGAGTCATTTTACAATGACCGAGAAACACAGTAAAATGATAAACAACTTCGAACCCGCCTAGTACACATTGGATTAAATTATTATAAACTATAATTGGCAATGTTTCGCGTTACACAAAAAGTTACAGCAAGTAACAATTGTTCGTTTTTTTCTTGCTATCGTTCCATCTTCCTTTTTATATGTTTTTTTTCAAACTCATCCCTCCACAATTGACGCCTAAAAAAATTGCGCGCGATTGTTGTAGCTTGTCAAAGATTTAGAAAAAGATAGCGATAGTTTATCGAAACGCATCATTCAGTTTATTAATCTCTTCTTTGCCTGCGTCTCTCTGTCACAGTACGATTCGTGCGGCAAAAATCGCGGAAAAATATTGTACAGAAGTGCGCAAAAAATGGTGCAGATTCGATCTCGGCGAACATTCGTGTTGGGAAAATAGGCACGCGTGAATTTCTTCTACGTAATTTCGGCGATGATCGAAACGAGTGAGAAAATTTGAAGATACGAATGTATACGTAAATAAGTGGCACTAAATAAAATTTCGCTAAAGACAATGTCGATGTTGAGAACAAAGCAAAGTTTAACAAATTATAATTACGAATACGAAACTTGAAAATTATAATCCAACGATTATTGACAAAGATGATATTAACTCGCTGATATCCAGATCACATGAGTGTAGACCGTTGTAGAATACACGAACGTCCGCCTAATTTTTTTTTTTTTTTACATACAAACATCGCACGTACATACGTGTACATACACGCGTATGCATCCCGAACACTACACTCATATTCACACCCACACAACCCCATTGATATATTCACGTTTCAGGCTCCACCAACGAACGGTAGATACATATATTGCTATCAAATATTACCTCAGGCTATCGATTTCGTCGACAGAGTTGTACAACGTTCGATTGTAGCGTTTCAACCACTTATTATTTGGCAGTAAAGAAATTAAGGAATTAATTTTGCGGAATTATACGCACCTAGAGTGATAATGCAACGTTTCTCTTATCTAAGATTCATTATTTACAAAGCTACGCAAAGAAGTTTGCTTGGAAATGAGGAGAGGGCCAACTCGATCCTGAAACTTTGACCTTTATATTTGGAAAGGAACGTTTATAAACAAAAACACACACAAAAAAAAGAGAAAGGAAACGGAAAAAGAAAAGGAAAAGCAAAGACAATTTCGTACACGGTTTCTGTTTGACAGGATGAGATCTTCGTGTGTATTTATGCGTATACGTATACCGGTGAACAAAAATTGCATATTTATTGATTTAGAGAAGCGTTAAAATTTATTAAGACAAGTAACGAGTGTTTTGTTTTTATCAGCGACAAAATTTCTTACAATCTTTTTACCACCTCCTCGTTTGAACTGTCAGCTTTGCCTTTTTACAGTTCCACTTTGTTCACCGTGGTTATAGAATACGCGTTCTTACGTACTAATGTTTAGCGGTTGTCATGTTAACTTTTGTTCGCCACTTTGTTTTAACACGTTCGTTACGAATACATTTCTTGATCCAGTTCGTTTAATTATTCAGGAGATGCATCTGTCTTTCGATTTGTGCAGTAAGAAATTTTTGTAGCGTCGAGTTATTCCTACCACATTTGAAACTATCTTAAGCAATAAATCACACTGCGTATTCAGGTAGAGCGAATTATCATTGAAAGTGAACAATTACGGTAAGACTAATGTACGAACCACCAGCGACTCGTATATCGCAGCGAAAGTGTTAATTAACGTAACAGCGGAACGTTACTGCTGTAGTGTCTCGAATCGAAACAACCCTCGTACAACTTCACAGTCTTTCGCAACCGCATTTATGCATGCAGCGTTAGTAACGCGTAGCGTACCGCTTTACCGCCTCGTCGGAATTGGATGGAAAGAAAAATTCAAGCGGATTTGCCGAATTTTTACGCTTATTCGATTTATTTTAGCTCACAGTCATGCAGCATTTAGATACGAACGATTATTATGGAGAAAGTCAAAGAATAAAATGAAAAAGAAAAGGAAACTGATTATGTTATATTTTTGTTTGTTAAAACATTGCCGACTGTGACTGCGGATTGAAATTTTATAATTGTAGTCAAAGGATCACCGAGCAAGGCATTTTATGTGTATACTCGTTCGTTTCAGAATTTTTATAAAATAATTACAAACATCGTATTTTGCTTTGGATTAAATTTAAAACCATACGTCCATGCCAGAAGGAAAGAACGTGAGGCAAAATCGGGGAAATGAAAATGCCAGTAATCGTAACGTACGTATGTATTTCGGAAAGAAGAGTTCTCTCTGGTCAGTCGACAATGTATTAAAAATTTTAAGATATCACAGTATAAAAAGGAACTGAAAGTAGATTTTAATCTTCAACAATGAACACTTGTAGCGTAAAAATACCACAGATTATCAATGCATAGTAATGTTATCATATCTTTCTGTATACTGTGACAGGCAGCGTGTTCAACGATCGTATTTACTTGCTAATTTATTGACAAATGATTATACGATTGATTTTACAATCGTATTCTAAATTTACTACTTACATATTATATTTTCGATCTTTAATCAAAACGATCCTAGATACGTAGTATCGAAGCCAATAACAGCGCAGTATTTCCCGCGGATCACAGCTCAAAGTGTCGATGAATCATCGATTGCTGCCTCTCGACGAATGTCGAATCGAACCCATATTCATGAGGCCTCCTTTTCCCCTCTCCAAGCGAAGGCGGTAAACTTGCGCGAATGGATACTTATGGCGTTCTATGGTAGACGGCGCGACGCGCACACGCACACACATGCGAATACAAATAAATGTAATCCGGTAAAAACGATCGTACTTACGTTCTCCTAACGTTTTCAATCTGTGAGATCCAAATAAGAATGTACGTACGAACTTGGATGAAGCGTACTGTACAACGATATCTTTTATTACGCTTAAAGAAGTTTTTCGACGTGAATGTTCAATGAAAATGGACGCCCACACGCGTAATAACGCGGTCTGAAATCCTCTTAACGCGGCTTATCGTCAATGATGATAATAGGATCAAATCGAACGATCGCTGGATAATCCAAACGAGAGCGCGTGCGCGAAGAACTCTGAAAGGGAGACATTTGCCAAATCGGACGAATAATTAGGAATTGTATCGCTATTGTTGCTTTCATTTTACGCGAACTGAAAATTCAATCGATCATCCATTAACAATCGAATGAAAGTTACTATTCAAAATGAAAGATCGATCTATTCGCTGCAAATCTCTTTCGTTCCTTCCCTTTCTTTCCATTTGTTTACAGTAAATATTGGATTAAAGAAACGAGAATTCGTACCTGATTTAGAATTGATTTGTGATGTTTGATATTTCAACACGCCTATTATGCGTGTAATTTTATAGAACGCGTTCCCAATTTATTCGAACGGCCTTTGAAATTACTAGCCCTGAATAATTGAACGTTCGAATCTGTGCCTTTAATACGTTCAACCATGGGAATGTTTTATTTGGAAATAAAGCGCGCCGGCTAGGTTAGTGGTTGGTTTCATAGTCGGGAGTATATCCGTAATCGACTTTTTATTTTGCGGACTTTTCAAGGTTTTCCAAGGCTGGCGGGAATTCCGTGTGTGTCGAATTTGGTGTGATTGACTGTCGGACAATCAAGTCAAAGGCAAAAGTCACTTGCAGCGAGATGCGTTTGATGCATTCGAATTTACCAACCGGAACGGACGTACTCAATTACAAAACGAGATATAAATTGTTCGCAGATAAAGCGCATAGGCGTCACACTCGCAGGTGAATCGTCTCCTCTGAAACTTTTAAATCTTGGCCGGACACAACGTCATTCAATTCCGGGTAAGATCCAAAACGGTTCACAGGAAAAAGATGACTTTTACAATGCGCGATGACACGACATCGTGAACGAATGACTAGTTAGACTAACGAGTTCGTACTTAAATAATGTACCAGGTGGCGCAAAAAGAATAAAGCGCTTTAAGTAAAAGCAACGGTAAGTCTTTGATGTCTTTATACACACACATACATATCTATATGTATAATATTCTTATAATATTATTAATCACACATATTATTAATAATTTTTCTCGTATTATTATTAATAATATCTGTATCGATACTATACATTAATAATTACATTATATACGTGTAGGATATCCGACGTGTATAAATGAAATAAAATCGATTATATGGGCATATATGTATAAAGACTTTAAAAAGTAAAAATCACTCGAATCCGTTGGCATTAGCAGCATATGAATACAAGTTGCTTTGCACCACCAGGTAAAAACAAATTGATCGATAAAACGTATATCCGTCGACACAGCGACGTTTCGCGATGACATATATTACATAAGGCGCGGAAATCCTATTTAAGCAGATCACAGCTGCTTCCGCTTGGTCACATTTTGGATCTCTCTTACTCTTAAGTAGTATACCTTCCTTCCGTCGTACACGCTTACGAACTACTGGTCGATTTTTCATTTTTCAGTTTTTTCCTCGCTCTCTTTACGAAAAAACGTTAATGAAGAAAATTCAATAGGACGCTTTATAACCCACCTGCCATCCGAGAAACGATTCCGAGATGTGGAATTTTAATACATATAATAGTTGTAAGCTTCGAAAATTTGTTTCGTCGAATCGATAAATTTCTGTTGTTTTCGATATTCTACACACTCGGAATTTTCTGTTCGAAGAATATCGTACAGCCAATTTGGTATAAATAAACACGAATACTCAATTTTTATATGCATTATATATGTACATATTAAATTGTTATAGAAAAGGATTGGATAGCAGCTGTGAATGATATGTGCGCGAAATGAAAATCTCAGCCAAGTCACAATTAAGAAGATAAAAATAATTTGACTCTCATCTTGGAGTTAAAAAAGTTGTAAAGGTTTCGTATCACTTTCACATTGACTGATAAGTATAACTGTTATTCGTTGGACAGAAATATCGATTCCGAACGAATTTCGAAAGTTCTGGATCCTCTGTATTTGTGTGGTCGTTACTAATCGTTTAATGTAATCGAGTGATTAATTACGTAAAAATAGAAACGGAACGTAAAGAAGAGGAAATATATAATACAAAAAAACGTTAAAAATTTTCCCTACCTAATTAACGCCATATATTTAACGCCACGTGTACCTATACGCACGCGTATTTACACGATACTCATTATCAGACTGCTTATCTGAATTATAATAGTTGAAACTAGTTGGAAGAAGTGTGTAAATATATATGTATATTGGTCCAATATTTGGATTATGGATTAGAATGGAATAGATTTGAATATCGTGTGTTAGGTTGGGTAAAACAACGTAACGCGTGAGGCAGATTTCTATATATCTATATACAAAAAGCTGAATAATTCGCAAACTAAATAAATAGAGCGCTTTAAGTCTAAATTATGCGTATGAATTATGCTTGAATTAAGTAGTTAGGTTAGATCTGAGACAGAGCGTGTGTTTCCTTTTTCGACATCATTCAGGTCATATCTTCTCCGCATGCTCATCAACTTTCGTTCGTCTACCTTAAAAATTTGCCATAAAACCGCAGATATCACAATAATAAACACGATACTTTCGATAACTTTCGCCAAAACAAATTTAATCCTATCGTTGAATATCAATTTGTTCCTTTGATTTCGTTGCACTTCGTGGAATTCGATTCCGGAGTAATAAAAAAAATTCGTGCCAATGGAATTGTTAAAAAAAGAAAGAGAAAATCTGGTAAGTATTGTTCATGATTGTCCCAATTTCCCAATGACAATAGAAATTACTATTTCACTATTCATTGTGACACGCAGTCGAGAATACGTTACATTCTTCCATCGTAATTCCCCCACTGTACAATGAAATAAGAAATACGAAAAAACGAGATATATATATTTTTTATTTATGATATTAATTGTAGATATGCATAATTTCATTTATTCGTGTTATTATCACTGTCCCACTTCTCCCCGATCTTTTAAGATTAATTTCTAAAGAAAAATTACTAAATTGTACTTTTAATCAACCTGTGAATTTCAAGTTGAAGATCGCATATTGGCGATAACATAGTCGTAAGATATCTAGTCACGATAATTAATTAACTTATTATATAAATCGATTGCATAAGCTGTCAATCACAAAATGAAGTGTGAGTACGGGAATGAAACTAAGTACTACATATTATGATAGTAGGTTACGATAAGTACATGTTATGGACATTAATGACTCTTAGACGATATTTAATGAGTCACCTGAAATCATATTTGAAATTAATATGAAATTCGTCACGATGAAATCATGGTAGTGAAATTATCAAAGATTAGGTTGGCATTACTGCGGAATAGCATGGAATAGCGCGGAGTCGACACAGCGTGGAATGGTCTTTCTTCGGTGAATGGAGATCAATGATAGCGAGTTCACTAACTTGGACCAGTATTGGATGTTTTCAAGTACGATGCATTTGGAGAACCTTGAGACCAGTGTAGCTTCCACTTTTCGAAGAATAAACCACAGACCTTGAAATCGATCGTGTGAAACGTGCTGCGAAAACGTTCAAGAGCTTGGAACGTTGTCGGCGTTGTTGATTCGCGAATACCATAGAAATGGGGTTTTGCAAGAGCAGTTGGCATCACCCGGATACACAAAATAATGGGGAAATTCCAGTTTGGTTTACAACTGACTTCGAAATGACGCATTTAGAGCGTGGAAATAACTCGATTTAATTACCTCAACGAATCGTTATTTCCTTTGTTTTATATTGTGCTTGGATTTCACATTTTAACGTGCGTGTAATTAATATGGACTTGTGATGATTTTTCGAAGATATTTAGCGATATTTTTCTTTCAATTTTTCGACTTTCACTTCAAATGTAAAATATTAACACGGCATTCTACAAATAAATTCTGTCGAATCACAGATTATAACAAGCAAAAATTAGTCATCAGAACGGCACGGCCAGATGCGACGGGGCGTTTTCGAGATATTCGCGTGCTATCTGAACGGGCCAACTTCATTCATTTGTATTGTTCTCGTCGCCTGGCGTGTTCCCTCGATGATTCATCCGGCACAATGTAAATCGAACGCTTGTTTCCTTCTATCGGACGCGCGTTTCGATTCTATCCATGGACAGAACGAACATCGTCAGTTTCTATGCGCGACGATTCCTCCGAGAACCTTCGAGAGACTTAATGATCCACGAAACCTTCAATGGAAGTTCCAAATGTCGACCTGTGTCAACATGTTTCGCATTCAAAACGCTCAGAGCAATTTTTACGTCGTTCATGTTAGCCGAACTTTCCTCGAGACCACATCTTCGTTAACGCGTTGCCTGCCATGCGAATTTTATATACGTATTTTGTCCTGGAAGCCGAAATAAATTGAAATATATTATATTATAACGTTTCGTTCTTGTAAAACATTATATTATATTTGCTCGCTTTTCCTCTGACAATGTTATCTAAACCATTAACATTATCGAAAATTTTTGTTTTTTTATTTTAATCATTCTAAAAGATTTAGTAAAAAAGAAAGATGAGTCATGGATGACTAGCAATGTGGTAGTCAATGCCTTAACACACTTTTCTTCACAATTAACCTTTTGCCTGATGATTACTTTGATTTTCATAACCTTCATTGTACCAATAATGATGAACGTTGAGATACTATTTCGAATAAAAACATTTCATGCTCTCTTTATCTGAAAATAATTCTTTTTACGAACGTTCGGCTGTATACAACACGACGTTAACGATTAAGATCGCTAAACAACTAAATTTTAGATGAAAATTAATCTTCGATAATAGTCAAGAACAAGACTGGTTCTCGATAATTAAGAGGCGACAATTCAGATGTTCGTCAGATGCTTAATAACACCTGTACGACTACTTATTAGTCTAAACAATGAATTGCAATCGAGGACAAGATATTCAATTATATAGTGACACTAAACAAGACTCTTGATATGATTTGTATGTTGATATATATCCGGTAAATCGAAATGAATCGACATATGTCTCAGATATGAATCATTGTTAAAAAATAACAAACCGGATTATTTTATTTCTTCAAAGGTTTAACTACTAAATTTAGCTGAATGAAATTCCTTATTGATTTTAAAACAGCGCCACAACACGGTTTCCTTTATTGTTATCGATGATATGATATGTCTTACAAGTATTACTACAATTTGTGCATATGTATTTTTGCATGAATAAGTTTAGAACATTGAAAGTTTAGAAACTAAAAATCATCAACGAAGGAAATTGCAAAGCTTTTAGAATTCTTGTACATATACAGATATTAGATAGATAGACATCTGATGTAAAATTAAAAATTTCCATATATTCATTAACAAAAAGTAAAACAAAAGTAAAAATAAGCAGAAGTATTGTTCATTAAGACATTAGCCAGTTAACTGCAGAATTTAGTTTTAGAAATTTCTCACTAGGTTAGGTTAGAGTGCGTAAATAAATACAAGCAACGACGTCTATACTCGTCAAACGCAGGTAACTGATTAACAAATAATATTTATATGAAAAGGGACAATTCGCGATTTAACCTCTTAAATTAAGAAATTTCCTCGTATACTCTTGACTAGGCGGACAAAGTTTTAAAGAAAAATATAATTGATGACGAATCCGAGAATTATCTCTCAGTTAGCGTGTTTTAAAGATATAGAAAATTCAACAAGTCACTTTATCTCTCGACGAACCAAAGAAAAAGAGAGAAGCGAAATGTTTCACGCGTGAGTCATGTCATGTTTATCACACAATTATTATGTACCGTGTTATTTTATCACTGGGTTGGACACGCTCGTTTAAGAGTTCTATTCTCTAATACATTCCAAAAACTATAAAACTCTGTATCTCTACAAGAGAGATAAGGATCGAAAATTTGACACAACAGTCGTAGAATAGAATTTCCGATATCGCTTAACCATAACCTCTAAAATTTATAGAACGCGTATTTTCCCTCACAGGAATTGGATGTTGTTTGTTTTATTAATTCTCGAATTAGCACTGTAAGTACGACATATACTTTTTTATGATACATCTTTGATGAAAACTCTTCGATATTTACGAAGCATTTTCAACAACCTCTGGACAAGTTTCTACAAATTTTGTTATGCATATCAAAACGACACGTTCATAGTGAGGACAGAAAGGAATAAAGGAATTTTTTTGATTTAGTTATTTAATAGCAAGAAATCTGAAAGGAGGAAACAGGAACATCGAGAATCGAACTTTATAAAGTAATAATAATCAAACTAACTAATAACTATTACATAAATGATCTTATAATCCTATATTTCCCGATTTTTAGATATCAATCCTTAGTCACTCTACGAAATAAGTTTTTACAACGCTGCATCAAATTTTTACAAATAATGAACGTATCATCGTTCGCTTGATATCGACTAATATCTGTAAATAAACCATTTATTGCTATTTTTATATCCGCTTTCATATACGCTTCGTTTTGATTTTTCACTCCGTTTTTATGAAAAATATGATAAATACGATAAACATTGAGTTATATCAGCAAACATATATACTGGTGGTTATACGTTATCTGAAAAGTAACACTAAACGACAAAATAGAAAGGCGATGAGTTAGGACAGAAAGCTGATTGATTTATCTTGGTTTTTGCAAACAACGATCGATCATTTTATCGGTGAAAAACGTGCTACTTTTCCTATGAGAAAAAAGGAAATATGAACCAAAAAGAAGGAAGAAAAGAAATCGTCACCTTTAAATTAAAATTATGATTCCCATAAAGAAGATGCGACAAATTATGCCGCGGCAAAAAAAGATTATGCTACAGATGGATCCTCGTAACAGTCGCCATTGTTGTTCCTTTTTCGTTAAATGCACTTTCATAATGGCACTCGAGTCCAAGCGACCGTTGGTTCGTGCAAAAAGTGTTTTCGTACGACTTTCCTTTCATCTTGCTAGAAAGGACATCAAAAAGATCTGCTCTCCATGTGGCCGTGTCGTTTCAACGAAAACGCAAACCTTGCGCAGCCCAGCAACCCTTTTTCCTGAGAATGATACAATTTATCGCGAATTACAGGAAAATCCTACATATTCGTGTACCAAAAATTGATCGTCGGAACATCGAATTACATAACCTGAAACCACGAAGCTATTTCTATAACCTAACCCCAACCTAACCCCAATGGAGGTCTGACAAATTGAAAGGAAGTTAAGATAAAGAACGAGCTACGTGAAATCGTATTTTTTTTCTTTTTTGAAGAATAAGGCAATTGAAACACACATAAAGATTGTAATCTATTTTATAAAGAAAGATTGTGTAATATCTGATTGCGTGAAATCTTGAATTCAGGATAAATGTTGATTGGTGTGACGGATAAGACGGTGGAATTCGGAGAACGCAGTGTTAAGCATATATAATCTCGAGGACTTAATTGTCTACTAGAACTACTGGAAAATTTATACAGTAATCAGCAATCGTATCGAAAAAAGTGCGATTACAATGATTGCGAGCCCTACCCAATGGGATTTTCCTCGGTCTAATATGCGAAGCGAGCTGGGTCTCGTGAGACCTGTTCTCGGTCTCATGAGACCTGTTCTGGGTCTCATGAAGCTTACTTACAATCAGTATCCATTCTGACTTCGAAGTGAAACGGCGTTAGAAAATTTGTTTCTGAAATAAACTAATTGCCGTCGACAATGCGAAATGAAGAAGGGAGCATTTTTCACTACGGTAAACATATAAATGTATATATACCGATTTTAATCTATAAATACGAATTACTGGTAAAAATGACAGTTATATAATAAATGGTTCAGATAAAAAATGGATGATTTCAAGAGGACCATAATCTGATGTAATTAATTTTCTTATAGATGGGCGCATAAAGATCATACGAAGGTGATATATGTTCCCTTAAATGGAATCGTATAATTTTTAATGCCCTGTCTTGATATTCTTTATAGCAAATTATTAACTTACATATGCCGAAAAAACACTAGCATGACTGATAATTTAGCTTTTATCTTGTAAGACCTATCGTATGAAAGACGAGGAAAACAAATACAAAAGTAATAATTGCTTCACACCTTTCCTTGTCCTTCATACGACTGGTTCTACAAAATAAAGAGTAAAATATCTGTAAATAAACTAATATATACATATATATGTTTATAACAGCGTAAAACGCATTAATAATAATTTTTAGTCAAGATATAAAAATAGCCACGGTCTCGTATGTATTAAAGAACTGGTCTACTGCATATTTATGGCAGGCAGAAGTCAAGCGGAAGTCAGCCAGATCTTTTCATTCGTAAAGTGGGAATCATAAACTTTAATTTAAGCCCTATTACGACCTTGTACTCGATGACGTAGGAAGCTAACGATAAAAAGTCAATTTGTTTATAGTTTGCCAGGAAATGCTAATGGGATGAAGTCCGGTAGACCAAGGTATTTTGGTAATACTAATTGAAGTTAAATAAATTGGACATGATTAAATTTCTTGTACTCCATGACGTAGATGTAAAGCCATAAAAACGGACGGAAAGTTACTGTATTTAATCATATAGCAGTAGGTTGCGTTCTTGCAGAGCAGATGCCTTTCGTTTATTTGTCAGTAAGATATTATCTGACCTCATGGTCACTTTTGGTCTTTCGTCTTCGATGGGATACGGTGAGGGTGAGATTGCTTTGTTTGTATCATCAGTCTTTACCGTCATTGTATCATCCTTGTCCTCGTGACCTGATCTCAAGTATTCGAGAGTGTCGCACAGCAGAGCCACGCGTTTCGCCCTCGTATCAGTGAGATAAAACGCTAATGTAACGACGAAATTTTTTTATTTTCTATATTTTCGTTAATAAAAATTTCATTAAAGTATTGGCGAGATTGTCCTGATCGAACTGAGACCAAAAAGCGATTCTATTGGCAATTAGCTGATTCTTCGAGATCCTTTTCTTCTTTTACGTGGTATTGTTTGCTCTTCCATACGCATATCTACTGCTATACTTAAACAATTGCAACTGTTTCTCGCATAGAAATGACATTTCGTTGCTCGAAAGATGTCCATACTACTCTTATAAGTAGGTCTCATGAGCTCGCCTCGAACGATACTTGGAGACATACCTCGGGGCAAATCTCATTGCGTAGGTAGGGCATACTTAAGAGTACACTATACATTGCTGGGAACAATTACTAAGTAACTCGTTGCTTGAAAATAAAAATAACGATTAGAAACATTTTACCGTACGTGGAGATTAGCGATGGTCCATCTCAGAGTACGTATCTCTTTGCGAAGTTTAAAACATTATCTTAAAGTCATAGTTCATAATAAACTTTCAATAGGAGTACAGGGTTACGTCAGTGACTTAAATGGCTGAAAATGATGGATGGTGTTATTTGGCAATTAAGAAGAATTGGACGAACTTCTGGGATGAAAGGAATCCTCGAAAGTCTTGAAACGCCTGATTCGAATTGCACGTTAAAATAAAGCGACGTTGAGCAAAAGACGCTCTATTTCAAGCGATTTTGTGTCTAACGTTATGTACAGTCAGTGCGAGGTTTACCCGTGAGCCTGCCTCTTGTCGTAACACAGAGTACGCGACGTAATTACGCGAAGCAAAGTGAGCAGCGGTTACGCTTTCGACAAAGTCGTCTCGATCCATTTCGTCAATATACGTGTCCAAACGAAGGAGCTGCGAGGCACCTTTGATCTCGCCAAGAACCCAGCGGTCGTTGGTTCGTGCCGAGGCAGCCTCACGAGTCAGTCTCGCACTGCCTGTACATAGAGTCAGCAGCAGTTTCATTTTTATTGATCGTGTCGTTTTAATCTTATCAGCACATTGGAATATAGATTACGTGTCTTGGAAAAAGTAAAAAACCAAAAAGCAAAGTTAGCGTAACGTGACTGTTTCGATAATACTTTACGTAAAGTTACGAGAATTTTCTTTTCCAACTATCCTACTACAAATAAACAAGGGTGTATTCCTTAAACGTGTTTGTATCTCTTACTAAATAAATTTTATCAGGACTACATGTATTAAGAGGTTTCTATTCGAAAGATAAAAAAAAAAATAAAACAAATATCGTTGTAGAAGCTAGAAGCAATAATTTTAAATTACCAAATTCCTAAAAGAAGAATATTCAAAATTCTCTGGATACTCTCGATGATAATTCGATCTAATTTTTAACACGGAGGGGACCTCCGTGTTAAGCTATTGCACCTTTTGGTTAAGAAAAGCGACATCACTTCTCACGTCTTTTCTGATAAAATATATCGACGTGGATTCAACTAAATTTTAATCGCGTTCAAAATTATTATACGATAGATTTTAAAAGGAATTCCTCTCTGAGCAAAACAAGTCCTGAAAGATTCCCATCGCGAGATTGCCTCCAATGTCGTTCCGTTTTCTTCGTTCATTCAAACTGGACGATAACGTCTTTGTCACATTTTTAGTTACTCCCTCGTCTTTCCTGCCTTTTTCTAGTTCTACACATAGAATATATAAATTTTATAGATTGAAGATTATTACGTGCGATATTGAAGACTTTAAACCCTGATAAATGGAAACGTCGACGAGTGAGTTGAAATAATCGTTTGACTTTCGATAAATCACGATAAGATAGAGGGCGGCCAATATTCCGTGTTGCATCGGCATAAAAAAGAGTGTACTCGTGGCAATTCGTGGAAAAAGATCTAGCCGACACAACTGACCTCTAGTTCCGCGAATCGAAACGTTCTTCGCACGTAAACAGTGTTCAATTTTAATACGAGTTATCGATTTCAGCAGAATCACAAAAAATGTCGCTTTTTTCTTTTGCGCTAATGAAGCGAAATCGTCGAGTGAAAGAACTATCGAACGAGGACAAAAGGAAACGAAATATCGACGACGGACAAGTTACGAAATAAGAATTCATTGTTTAAATAAAAACAGTTACTGTTCGTTGATAAGAACCATGTTTGGCCAAAGAGAGTTCCATCGATTATTTTCGAATTGACGGATATAATCCGTTTTATATTATATGATAGCGATTATTGGAACGAGTTCAACAAAAACGTAATAGAATTAAAAGTATCCGAAATACAAGAATAAAGTAAATAATTTAGAGATTTTATAACAATTTATTTGCTACGACAATGAAATTCTATCGTTGTAGAAATTAAAAAATTATAATTATCGATTTAGAAATATTCGTAAACTCGGCATTATTTCATTTAGGAGAAAAATGCTGAAAACTAACGGCTTATAGCAAATAAGAAATTAGGATGTAAACCTTGAATATAAGTTGAATGTAAACACGATCAATGACCTTCAATTACAAACTATTACGATTGAAAAATCACAATAGCCCCCAACCATTCGAAATCGTACGGTTACAATTGCTATTAATTAAACGCACGCACACTATTTCGTTGAAGCCTGACGAGGCAAGGGTTAAACAGTTATTGGTTGTGTAGTGGAACGGGTACGATATAAATATCACAATTAATTGACCACTTCACTGATGAAAGTGTCAGGGTTCAAAAGCCTTAGATTCACTTTTGTCGTTAAACACCGCAGCGCCGCTCGTTGTGTAGAAAACTTGCTAAAACCCCGCTTCCCATCGAACCAGATAACAGCCAGATAACACGGATCTATCTCTTTTCTATATTTATATTCTGAAAAATTAACGACAGCAATTAGCCTTTTAGATAACTCGTTCACTGAAATAAATTAAAAACATCGAAAATTGGAAAAGCAAAAGTAGGAATTAGAAAATTGATTTCTAGAACGTTTTTTTTTTGTACAGACTTTTATATCATTTCGACCCTTTGCCTCTGTGTTCGTTTCTTATTCGATAATAAATTGATAGTATTTGACATCAGGAGCAAATTTACCTACGTCGTTATCTCTCGGATGAGTAACACGCACGATGGTGCTTGTACCGAAAACCCGGACAAAACTCGATTTCAACAATTTTGTGTAAATAAAAAGATGTTGCTACACCAGATACTTAAATGTATAAGGAATAATACATCGATATTCTTTTTCATTGTAACTGAAAGTTATGAATACGTTTCTGCCCTAGTCACGTGCGTCTGTTTACCTGTACTGACTCCACTTACTAAACACAGAGTATAGATGACCCTGCCCGATAGATTGTTTTTTCATTGTTACCCGGTGACGTGCTCGCGGAACACAGGAAAATCTTAATAACAGCGGACCTTGGCGTAATGATGTTGTCGTGCGTTTTCTAATCAAGCGGTATAGTTTTAGATATAGATTGCGCTGCACGAGTAATTAAAACGCACGGAACAATAGAAGAGTGTAATTAACACTGGTTACAAACATATTTAGTTTGTACTAATTGGTTCGCAAGACAGAGAACAAAGAGTCGATGGTTTCGTTCGAAACGTTATAAGGATGGCGACCGTCACACACGTAGAAACACACACACATACACGATGAATATGGAATGTAGAAAAAGCAAGGAACACTCGTATTTGAAAGGATAATATATACCATGTACAATTGTCGAAGCTTCTACAGCGAATTACACTCAAGACTAGATTCGACAAACCCTATTAACCTTTCTGATCTTAACTAATCAAGGAAATCGATCGAACGCGTGCCGTATGAGAACGTACACGAACGTTATGTTAACCAGCGTTTAGTTCTACGACGCCATCCTAGATGCGAGGATGACTAGCGTCATCTCACTTATTGTTAGGACTGCAGGCACGAGAAACGTATGACTTTGTACCGGCAGGGATAAGAATCGATATTAAGTATTTTGAATCTACTAAATAAAAGTATCGCGTTAGGTCATCTCGTAAATCGTGTCGTTTCTTATCGAATTTTATATGTCCGTATCTTGTTTATGCGATATATTTATAGAAACCTTTTTTCTATGCTTTACAAGATACTGTTGTCGTCAATCTACAAAATGTATCCGAAGCAATCAGAAGGGATATGTTTTATTTAAAAAAAGGCGAGAAACAACGAGTATAAAAAGAGTAAAGAGGCAATATATTTAAACGTGCCGCTGACAATACTCGTAACGTGTACGGAGAACGTGTTTAAGCGTAAGAGAATATCAAAGGTAAATTTTCGACTTCCCCGTAAAACAAGATTCGATCTACCAGCAAAAATAAACGTAAGGGAATATTGTTATTATTTACAAGTACTGCCACCTCATCGATTTCGATGATTTTTTAATATGTGTAGAAATCAATATTTTGAACAACGTTTTCCTAAACATATAATCCTCGGCTGACCTTAGTTTCCGAGATATTCGTAAGAGGCTGCCGGTACAACTACAGTGAATTTTGCCTGTTTGTGTATCCATGGCAACGTATGCGCTGGTACTGGTTGCCGACTATCTTACTGTGGCCGAATAAAATAGCACCTGGCCCAAAACTAATTCTTATCGTTTGTTTATAGCATATATAGATTTAGTTAAGCGTCATTTTACCAATGTTAACACATAAGCTATCACGGACGCACGATTATAGATAGAATTCACTGGTACCGACACATTTTTGCGAACATTTCAGACAATTAAGGTTATGCGGTAGGAAAAAGTTGTTGAAAACGTTAATTTGTACAACATATTCAAAAATCGTCGGAATGGGTGAAGTTGCAGTACTTGAAAATAATTACCAACGTAAATATTATTATTATAAGCATAAAGTTAGCGTCAAGAAGCGACACAACCTTTGGGATACCTGTCATTCGATAATCTACAAACTACACGAGTGTTTTTCTCTTTATATAATAACGTTCGATCGATCTAACTATAATCTAAATCATTATCGTGGTTGGCGATAATTTTGAGCATTGATGATTAATTAATTACAAGGGATTAAATTTTGTAGGAAATTTTCAAAGAAAAATTAATCACGAAAGATGCATCGTGCAGATGCCCTTAATTAGTCTTAGTAAGCGATTAAGCGAGACAAGTACCGCTTAGAAAACATTAGTTCTTTCGTAGAAAAATACAATTAAGCGACATGGTGCGATTTCTTTTTTCTCGACACCTTGCGAGAAGTAGGCAAGTATTTGGATTTAGATAAATCCGAATTTATTTTGAATACTTGATAATCTTCTTAATACTTATTAATACTTGTTAATCTTCTTATTTGGGGGGGGGGGGAGATATCGTAATGAAGCGTCCGATATCTTATGTACGAAATATAAACGTGTTTCGATAATAGCACGGACAGATGAAATTGAATTCAAACTTTACTAGACGTTGAAGAAAGAAATGTGCATCAATAGAAAGTAACATGGTCAATACGTTGAACGTTACGTAACACAATCAATTTGTTTCGATTATTCGACGCGAAGGTACTTGCTTTCACGGGTACGATTTTTACAATAACAATTAGTTCTAATTGAAAATATGCATGTACATATACGCGTTGCGTATTAAACGAATGAAACGAAAAAAGGTACATATCAAATAAATGAATATTTACATAATCGTATTTGTTCCATTCTAGCGATTTATCGAAATTAGGTTGGAATTAATATTTTGCGTAATAAAACAAAAAGTTCAGCAAAGATTGTAATCTTAAAAAGAAAAGAAAAGTAAAGAAGAGGAAAGAATATAAGATAGGGTTAAGCACTTTGATACCTAAAAATGTGCTTCTTTGTTATGTTCAATTACTACATATGCACCGTCTATAACGCGTTAATTAATCGTTTCGGCTAACACGTATGTATATTTTTATTTGATTCTACTTCTTCCTAGTTTACCGACACGGAGACGTCGAAAAGAAACACTGGTTAGTACTAGCAGCGAATATTATTATCATCAAACCCGTAAAAAATTCTTTTTCCATAATCGAACGTGCTTATACTTCGCTTAATCATATAATCATTTGTTAAATACCTTTTAATGTTAAAAATAAATATTTACTTAAAAACCAAAACAACATTAACCTTACCAATTAGTTACTACAACGCGCGAAAGATATTTCGAGATAAATCACCAACTACGTCGATAAGATGTTAAATTGATCGCGAAGCCAGCGCAACCATAGCTTTTTACAGGAATCGTTTCCTTAAAACGTATGAATAATTTCGCACCGAATATACTACAATAACGATTTAAGGGGACCTCGTTCCAGACGAGGATTTCAAAAAAAGAAGAAACAAAAAAGAAGAAAAGCCACATATCCATCGATTATTTACTACGTGTTTTCTCTTTCTAACATAACCTATAATAGATCCTTCTTTTTTTACGTTATACTTTTCTTCTTTTTTCTGTAAACATTGCACTTGAAATGAGCATACCAACGAGCTGGCGGAGATGATATGCTGAATAATTGAAAAATGATGGCACACATGCATACATGCGTGTCGCGATTATTGTTTCACGTAAGCGAATCATACGTATATACGTGTACATGTACACACGACGCGTAAACACCCCTATCTAGTAAATATCGTGTATATACGGCGTATATTTTTTCCACGGTATAACGCAATTCAAGTATAATAAGAACTACATGCGTAATAGTATAATATATCGGATATTACAAAACATCCACGCTTCTAGCTCAATGTGTGCATATTAATCCCTACGTGTATATCGGATGTACCAGTCTTTTCGGGCTAAATATTTTCAGGATGTTTTACGGATATAAATAAGGAAAAGACTTTGTGTAAACGTATACCGATTTTATAATATAATTGTTCAAAGCTTTATTAAAAAGTTATAACAAAAGAGAAATACGAAGAGAACGATGGTTAGGCCTCCGATGATATCGCCCTAAACTTTTATATCTAGTTAACTTTGAAAAAAAAAATGTTATGTACATACATCGAGCAAATAATATAGTGAAAATGAACTTTGCATTGTATATTGACAGCGAATCTATTTTCGTCTTATAGCATAGTAATCGTAAGATTGGTATCATTCTCTTTGTATTTACCTATGATCATAGAATATCCTGACAAGATTTGATCGAAGAAAACTGGAATACCCTGCATACGT
This sequence comes from Bombus vancouverensis nearcticus, assembly GCF_051014615.1. Taxonomy (NCBI): domain Eukaryota; kingdom Metazoa; phylum Arthropoda; class Insecta; order Hymenoptera; family Apidae; genus Bombus; species Bombus vancouverensis. The sequence continues at coordinate 17,706,842 of NC_134914.1, read as the reverse complement.
ATCAAAGAAAGAGGAAGAAACAAAAGTAAAGGAAAGAAACGAAAAAAAGAAAGGAGGAAAAAGTAAAACCGCTGGTTTCATAGTGCAATTTAATATTTGACTTTTGCCTTAACCTCTTCCGCGACTCCACCCCACCTGAGTTTGTAGACACGCGACCGCCACTGTATCAGAGGATCTAGAACTGCCTGAAGGAAAAGATAAGGCCTTGTGATCTCGCTGAGTAACCATCCGCATACGAATTCTAACTTGTTGAACGGCAACGGACCGTTCTGGACGACGCTCAATAGCGTCCAGTCGAACATGAACCACAATAGTATGTGTACCAAATAGAAAACAAGGGAGTCCCACTCGAAGAGTACGCTGGCCGCCCAGGAAGCACAGGCACCTAACACTAAACACTCGCTAAGCGGTTCGAGAACGATCGTGGTAGGCAACATAGCCACCCTGAGCTTCGCCCACCTTCGTAATCTCGCCTGGAACGAATGCAGCTCGCAGTGACCGCTATTCTGCAACGCCGGCTGCGAGGACACAGTGATTCGCCAACCACGGTCGGTCAGTGACTTTGCGTAGAAAAAATCTTCGGCTAAATACACACCGAACGTCTTTAAACCGCCGACCTCATCGAGAGGAGCTTTTCTCAGCAACGCTGACATCCCTGTGTGACAATTGATCCTAAGTAAATCAGCGGCTAGGTACATACGCGACTGTACAGTACCGAAGAAGATTTTCTCGTATGCCGCGGCAAAACCTTCGCGATCACAGGTAAACGGCATCTGATGCACTAACGCAACATTGTCGGTCATGTAATTAACCATGTCCAACAGCGTGTCCTCCTTCATCTTGATACCACTGTCACTAATCAGTACATACTCGTGTTTAGCCGCCTCGTACGCTGGTTGCATATTGTTGATCTTTGGATTCACGCCCACGTTACAACCGCCGATGAAAAGTCTCGCATCCACTTCTGGATACTTTTCGATCAGTTTACGTACTAACATCAACACCGGATCCGAGTCGTCTTCCACGCAGAACAGTAACTCGTAACGGGGATATTGCATCGTAAAGAATGTCTCTAAATTGCTGAACAGATTCGGATCAACGCCCATCAGAGGCTTTATGATCGACACACCGGGTAAGGGCGTTTCGTAGGTTGGTACTTGAGTGACTTTACGGTGCAGCTTCCAGTGACCGGCTATCAGTGCCAGTACATGAACGATCCACATTACCGACCAGAATATCATGAAAAATATAGCGAAGCCGTACAAGGTATATATCATGGAGTTCATCTTCGAATAAGGATCCTTGATACTCGGAGGCCTAACCTCCGGATAGGGGAAGGTCTCCTGACTCACCTCACCACTTTGTCTTTTTTCTCTCTCTCTCTCCCCCCCTCTGTCTCTCTCTATCTGTTTGTCTCTTTCTCTTGTTTCCTCCGTGATTATTCGATCCTTTCGTACCTATCGATCCGAGCGACGATCTCAAAGCCCGCCATCCTTCGTGGATATCTAATAAACGGTATCCGCGGCATCCTTGACGAGGTTCTCGCCGTGCCGCGATCACGGATACCGAGTGTGTGGAAAAATCGCGCGGGCCATCGATGATGTGTTTTCGGCAATTCCCACGGTGTAACACCGTTTTCACGGCGATCACAACGACGACGACGACGACGAAGACGTGGCCACCGCTTCCAACACATTCACGTATTAGGTTCCCCCGCGCGGTTTATAGGGTAGGTATAGGATAGCTACGTAGCCGCGTCCACGGCTACGAGCGCTCCAAAACGCCGGCACGCTGTGTCAACGAAGGTATACCAACCGAACGTACTCCTCTCTGTCCCTCTCTCTTTCTCTTTTTCTTCCACCTTCCACCGGAACAACGATAGGAGAGATAGGAGGATCGCCCTGCTATTCACAGTTATTGACACCAAAGCACCCTCTTTGTCACTACGTACTACCAGCGATCCTCCCCAATTTTCACCGATACATTGAATTTCCTCGTTCCTTACGCGCACCCATATGTAGTTTTGACGACACAATACGAGCAAACACGACCCTCGAACGATGCGTCCACCTTTTATTCCCCGGATCTATTTCGTATTGGTTAGCAGAGTAAATTTTTCTATTGCCTCTTACCTCATTTTACTCCGCGCACAACGCTTTCCAACAATTAATAACTTTCGATAACGTTGTTTAACTATGTGCACGTTCAGCAACCAGAGTTCACCGATCCTTTCAATGCAACATGTGTAACGTCAAGATAGTACGTTCCGTTTGTGTTCATGGACGACTGGTCCCTTTCATAACGATGCGCCTACACGGCTTTGGTCCGTTCTGTTTCGACCGCAACTACGCCACTGCCAACGCGTACCGATGCATGTCATGTCGATAACCAAATTTCTGTTGCTCGATTCCAGCTGATTATGAGTAGAATAAGAAGGCGATAGAGGAAAAACAGAGATGAAACAGCGGTTTGAACGACACGTCTTACGTACAAACGACGCACCGCCTAACGTCGACGGGATAACTGGCTGCATGTGACGGCGACAGCCGGCAACTCAACCGCTTGTTCGTTACTATGTTCACAACATACTTTACCTTGACGACCTTACAATCAACTGACGTGCTCCGCGCGTAACTTACCACTTTTATGATAATCTGTTAATCGTTATCGTGCCATTATCGCACGATTTCGATTACATTCTAATCGAAAAGAAATGAATCGTTACGTAATAGAAAACTGGAATTTCTATGAATTCATACGTTATTTTTGTAGGTGTATATTTTGGCGGTATTCTGTAATTTTGAAATTAATCTTTATGTTAAATGAATTGTGTAACAAGGTTTGAAACAATAATTTAATCCCTTGTTATTGATTCTCTTTATTATGTTTTGTACTAATATTTTAGATGCTTGGAATTTTTTGTATCTAGTACATACATACTAGGTAGGAAGGATATAACGCGATTGAATGCCATTTCCTAAAGTTATTTATGCGCCTTTTTGTAAAATCGTTTCTTGATATTCTGTCCATGATCTATCGATAAAATTATGTGATAGTATCATTAAAACTTAATTCATCTTTGTTAAAAATTAGGATGTATGGTATAAGAGTATGGTATGAAAGAATTAAATAATTACGAATGAAATGTTTAATGTTTAGACGACCAAAATGCGTAAACTTTAGCTTTTGATGATTTTACGAACATTATACCGTTATAGCGTTTTACCGTTATACTGTTTTTATCTACTACATCTAAGTTTTATGTCCTCGCCGAGATTATTTAAGGAGCTTCGAATGAATGCAATATCAAACGTATTATAGGTGTGCCAATATTATCGCTCCAAATTAACGCATTTATCAGTAATATCTTTATCGCATTATTTGGATCCAGTTTACATTGGTAAATCGTATTGCTACCACGTAAATCGTGCAAACAGACGTATTAGGTATACAAAGAATAAAGAAATAATCAGTATGTCACTCACGTCGCAAGTTATTGGTCGCCGTTTTTACAAAACGTGATTTGCAAACCTAAATACAAAATTCATATCTCTGAACTCAAGCTCTTTTGTATAGTAAAAGATTGATATTAAAAAATGTACACTAAGGAAAGATTTTATATGTTATTTTTTAAATACTTTTATATATACAATCCAAATTTTTTATGTCCTAAATTTTTTAAACAGCGGATGTTTATTTGCTGTAGACGAACTAGGAGCCTTTTTATATTCGTAATAAACTGCATCGTCCGCGCCTGACATCGAAGTCATGTTTCCGGCTTTACGTACAATCTGAAATAATAGTTTAGGTAAAGTAAAACAAACAACAAAATACATGACATTTTCTAATTTGATGAGTATAATTTTTAGTCACATTAATATCTTAAAACTTACAGGTCTGGGTCCTTCTCCAGGTATTCTTTCCTCGTCCGCATCAATGTCACTCGCAGATAGGACTTGTTGTAGCAAATGACCCTGTTCTTCTCTAGATGTATACATCAAATCTGGTTCCTATTTTAATAATCAAAGAAATAAAATCTAAAGTAATTTTACAAAATCATTATTCAATGTTACTAGTTACATAATACGCACTTCTTCCATTCCTGCAAGTTTTGTAATGACCTTGTAAGCATATCCTTGGTTTACAAGAAAACGCTGACGCTTTCTCGAGTAATTCATTTCCATCGTATCTAGTGATACCAAAGTGTAAAAAAACGCATTGTATTCCTCCGCGATGGCACCTGTGAAAGAATTTAATATTTACTATGTCTAATTCGTTCCATGTAAAATAACTTTTAGTGAATTGTACCTTTTTTAGCTCTTAAAATTCGTCCTAAACGTTGTGCTTCTTGACGTCGTGAACCGCCGTGCGAAGATATTTGAATTAAGACATTAGCCTCTGGTAAATCAAAGGAAGTGTCTGCCACTTTACTCACAAATATGGTATTTACTTTAGTGTTGAATTTGAAATTTTGCAAAATTTGTATTCGTTCGCTCTGAAATTATTTGTGTCGTAAGGTATCTTGCGATTGATATGGTTTCCATTTTTATATTTATACTTACTTGACTAGTGGGACCATAGATATACGGTTTGTTCATTTTAATGGCATAATGTTTCAAAGCAAAAACGTTATCTGAGAAAACAATGGTTTTATCGCCACGCCTTTCATGATATCGTATTAAATATTGGCAGCAACGAAATTTGTTAGGATTCATCACATAAAGTAACTGCAAATAGAATAGTATTTAAAAGTTGTCAAATATATCAAATGAAATTAAATTAATATGCGATTATTTACCAATTTTTTAGTCATTTTGCAACCAAGATATTCTCTATAAAATTCCGGCGACATAGGACACCAAACTTCGGCACATTGTACTCTTGCGATAAAGCCTCTTTTTTGCAATTCTAACCAGTTGGCCTCGTACAGTTTAGGTCCAATCAGAAAATTGAGATCAGCAATTTTATCATCTTCTCGAAGTAATGTCGCGGTCAATCCCAATTTACAATGGGACTGAACGATTGTTAACACTCTTCTGAACATTTTTGCAGGAATCGTATGTACCTCTAAGAGCATGTATATGTATATTAAATGTAAAATGTATATGTATATTAAATAATTTAATGAAAATCTGTAATTCGATCTATTTTGTTTTGAAAAAGTATATTACCATCTAAAACCATAATTCCCCATTCCTGTTCTTGGAGCCATCGCATAGTTTGTTCCGCTTCCCATGAACGTTTTTGTGTATGAGTGATCATAGAATATGTTGTGATTAAAATTCCACAACCCATAGGTTTGTCCTTTGCTTCGCTTGTGAATCGACAAATCATTGAATCGTCCGCGGTGGACCACATTTTAAATTGTTGCTTCCATTGTTCTACCGATACTCCAGAATTACATAAGACTAACGCACGTTTCCGAACTGTACAACAAGCTGTTACTCCAACTAAACTTTTACCGGCACCGCAAGGTAAAACAATAACGCCTGATCTAGCACGCCCATTTCCGAACATCTTTCTTAAACTCTTCTCCTGATAGGGCCTCAGTACAGCCGACGGTTTCAAATCAATGCTAAAATATAATTTAGTAATTTTACAGACACCTTTTGCTACATATATAAGACACAATTCTGTTATACTACTCTATCGTACTTTATGTCTGGATTTACGGTATCATTGCGAAAATCATATTCTGCCAATAATGGGTACTCCAATTCTATACATCTTTTTTGGATAACTTCAATTTTTTCCTACAACATAATTTTTTACAAATATTCAATAACACGTGAAATTTTACTTCGTGTAAATTAAGATAAAAATTCCGTACCTGATTTACTTCAAAACTAACTGTCTTTAATTCGTGTTCTTCTTCTTCATCTTCATCCTCTTTATCCATTTTATCATAGAAGGTAGTAATATCTTCGGGAACAGCAGCTACTTCTGCTGGAACCTGATCGTTAGTCGTTTCTGTTATTTTAGTGTTTCCAGTTGGAACATTAGTCACTGCTTTTGCTCCAAACTAGGAAAGATAGAAAATATTGGTATTGTACTTCATCAAAATAATTACGCTATTAATATTCAAAAAGTATTACCTGTGGTGCTTTTGTTTTGCTTTGAACATTTGTGATTATCTCATCTTTTTCATCTTCTATAGTCTTTTTCAACCTACATTCTTGAATTACAGGATCCTTCAGTAATTTTTGTAATACCTCGGGATATGGAGATTCGACAAAATATTTATTGTGCTTTAATACCAACTTTACTTTGCCATATGACAATGTACACAATTTTATAAATTCTATAATCCCATCAGGAATACTAGTTTTACTAAGTCTTTTTAAATATTCTATTATATCATGAGTTTGAAGCCCAACACTAACAGCAGCATACAAAGAATAAGCAGTTAATTTATACTAAAATAAAATTTGAATTATGAAAATTTTTTATATTTAATATGAGCAAATTTGATATTTAATTATATTTTTACCTCATGAATGTGTTCTGGACGACATACTGGCTCTGAGATAGCAATTAAAAAATCATGAGCATGTTTGTATACAGGTGAAAAAGATTCTAAAAAAATATGCCCATTTGGCGCCTAAAAAAATTTTAATAATAACATAATCTGTATACATATGTTCAAAAAATCAGATTATAAGAGATTGATTAACATTAAAAATAACATTACCACCCAAAGTGGCCTTAAAGTACAATCAGATTTTAAAATCATCTGCGAACGATAATCCTTTGCACCAAATTCATCTTCCAATGCTGTATCATCTTGCTTTTCAACATCATTTTTGGCTGCATCAGGTATACCTTCAGTTTCATTATCATCTAAAGTATCATCGTCATTGTATTCTTCTGGATCCTCTTTACGCTTTTTCCATTTACCTCTATCTGTAAAAGTAAGTGACAGCTTTCATTACAATATCAAATAACTTGACATTCATATATAATTGTAATAAAAATTATCTTAACTCTTATTTTATTGAAATTGCTCTAAAAATAATAAAATTTATAGGTAAAAATTGTAAAACATTTTAATGAAATAAGATACCTTCATACCATTGTCCTTTTTAAAACGTTTTGGTGGGCCCATTATTAATTAACAATTTAATTGTTAAATTATAAATAGTTACTTTTAACGCTGATTTATTATTTTCTCTAATTTATTTATCACTTAAATCAGAATTAATAATTTTTTAGGAGACTAGAATACCAACAACGTTAACACAATCCGAAAAATGGTTAGTCATAGACAAAATATAGTATAGATATACCTAACATCGGATGTAATTTTTTGTTAGGCTAGATACACAAAAGTTAAACTACTTAAGTCTTTAGTAAGAATTTTTAACTCTATAAATAATGATATCATGATATGATATACATTTTTTTATATTTTTAGCATTTAGACTGATTTATATAAAAAAGCATCTTTATTTGTATTATGAATGATAACCACTGATATTATTGTTCTATTATTCTTGAATGATAACCACTGATTATAATGACTTCTTGTTGTTACTGAAAAATTTATATTATAAAACGAATATTGTAATGTTAATATTGTGATATTTTTAAAATATCTAGAAATATTAAAAATTATTCATATATAACGCTGCTGTTAGAAAGGATAAGTAAAAACATTATATTTCTCTGTATTGGAAAAATGTTTTTTTATTAATAACAAAATTAATAAAAAAATATGAGGTCAGTTTTCAAAAATCGTGATGTAATAATTGATTACTCCTATTCTTCGCTCATAGGTTATCAACAAGGAACATTGCAGTTTGTAGCAAGAGCTTTCTTATTGACTAGACCTAAGGAAAAAAGACAAACCAGAGCAGCACCTTGTTCTGCCCACTTTTTATTTTTTTCCCTAAAATAAATTAAAGTACATTTACGTTAATAAAATAAAACTATGTAACATAATATACAATTCTGTCTATTACCAGAAGGATGATCCATATCTCCGTCCATCGACGGTAACGATGGATTGAAATAATTTTCCCTTTTGTTGTGTATCATAATTTGGCTTTTTTTTCCTTTGAGTTTGCGTCCATTTATGTAAAATAGTTTTTGGTAGTTCAAGATCTGTTACATAATTATTTCTTAAAAACGCACAATGCATTAAGGTTACGTCCTCCTCCTTTGAAATCTTTCTTTTATTTGATGCTTGTCCCTCATCCTGTTTTCCGTCTTCTCTCATAGGTGAAACTTGAGATCTTCCCAATAGACCTTTTTCTTCAAATTCTTTTTTCTTTGAAAGACAATAATCAATTAAGTTCCATAAATCACTAAAACAAGATACTGATTAATGTCACAATAAATGGTCATATTATTCTAACAACATTAATCATACCATATTTGCTCTAAAGTTTGAGAACTAAGGAACTTCTTGCCTAATGTTGATTCCTGCTGTTCCCTAAGTATATTTTGTATACAGTACTTAGTATTTGAAGGTGAATTATCACAATCCACAGCATATTTTAAATATGATTTTATTACATCTTCCATGGGAAGTAAACCTTCTTTACTAAATATTGAACAGTTCCATTGAGCTGCACGTGCAAGCATCACACTACTGCATCCTGTTATTTCCTTAAATCTGTAAATAAATAACTGCAGTTACTTTTAATTTGTGCAAACAATATATGTATTTTTAAAGGTAAAATTCAAGTAAAGCATTACTTGAAGATATCAGAATATTTTTGTATTTCTTTTGACCCTCCATTTGCTATAACTGGTATAGCAAGCCTATCAGATATTTTCTTCAGAACATCATTACGGTTCATATGTTGTGGTCTTTCATTAACAGTTCGACCATGAACCGCAATTGCTGATATACCAGTCGATTGTAAAAGTTCACAAAGTTCTAAAGTTTTATTTAAATCTGGCAATACACGAATTTTACAAGTTACAGGAATGCTCAAATTATCTACTAAAGTTTTTAAAATATTTGTAGCTATTTCTGGTTCTTTCAGAAGAGCTGCACCCATTTTTCCTACCAAGGAAAATAGTTTGGGACAACCCATATTTAAATCAATTCCAGCAACATCTTGTTCTACCATTTTGGCTACTTTCAATGCTCTTGTTGCATCGCAAGTACCAATTTGTAAAACTACTTTATTTCTCTCTTTAAGACATGTTCGAAAAGTCACTGTACCATCTGTTTTATCTATGTAATCAATTGTACCTAAAACATCTAAAGAAGAATTCATTAAAGTAACTTTTCTAATTCTTTAAACCAGGCTAGTTTTGATGAATATTTTAATACTAACATTTTCTTACCATTTTCACGACGAAATGATCGTAATAATTTCCAGTCTATTAATTCTTCCGTGTACACTATATCAGCTCCATAATCAAGTGCAAGAAGACGCATAGGAAGAGTACCAATTCGTACCATAGGTGCTAATATAAGTTTATTCTCATAATTTAATCTTTTCCTTTCCATCGTCATCCCTGCCTTTTCGTTCATTCTATTGTCAATATGTTACAATTTTTATTGTGATCTTGAAAATGTAAACTTTAATGCGGTCACAACGAATTAGGATATTTACTATAAAACATATAATTCTAATAATTTCTTATCGATACTTTTTTATCGATGCATTATTAAGATAAAAATATCTTTTCTTTTCAACATCTCTCTTACAGAAAATTAATAACTGTTTATGAATTATTTAGTACAGTGTCATACATGTTGTCGATTCCTTCTTATAACGAATAATGATAATGATACACGTGATGGTTTGCTTCGGGAATATTTAGGCTAGATGGCAGTTTCATTATATTCACCGTATGTGAATCGTTGATCCAACATAGTAAGAATTTCATGTTCTATGTTTGATGATCACAGAATACTTTCAAATTTGAACGCTAAGATCGATCAACTGTCAAACAATACGTTGAGTTGCGAGTAATATGGTACAATCTCTCCTTTGTTTCATTAATTTGGCGATTGATAAATCGCTTAGAATCTTCAACGTGTACGAATTGTATCTATGAGAGATTAGCGGTCAACAGTGATTGAACGACAGACAAAGAAAAATTTTGATAATGTTCACACCATTAAAGCCCACAGAAGCAGATTTTATCGACGTGACTGTTTTAAGTACTCCTCAGCCACAAGCAACTTCAACTGTACAAAGAAAAAACACGTGAGTTTGTCTTGTCTGTAAATTTTGTATTTCACAAGTTCTGAATAATACGATATAATTCAAATGGTTATGATATGTTATTAGAAAAAAAAAATTAATTACTCTTTTCAGATTGGAAAACAATGTTCTTAATAGGGATATTGAAGAGGCTATTTGTAAACAATTTGTTAAAGACAAAAATGATATTACGCGGAAGTCTACTGAGTCATCTCTTGGAATACTGGACAGTATATCTTCCTGTAAATTCTGTACTGTGTTTTATATAGTTTATAGTGATGGTCATGATAAATAATGTATCTTTATAGTTTTAGCTGAAGTAAGTGGAATAGAAGAAGTAGAGAAACAAAGTGAGAATAAATTGGACATAGAATGTGCTAGAAAGCTACTTCAAAGATGTAGTGATATAAAAAGTGCATCTATTACATATGGTAAAAACCTTAATTTTTTAAACATAAGTCTCTATTTGTAGATAAATATTGAATATGGCTTCTTACCATTGCAGATACAAACAAAGAAAACAATACAAATATTCAAAATTTATCTAGTAATATCATTCCTTCAACATTAATTGATTATGGTCAATCCGTATGTTCCAATCAAATTAATCTTCAGAATGAAAATATCTCACATTCAGTTAAGGATAAAGCAAATAGTGTAAGTATGATTTTTTATGAAGAATTGGTTGGGATAATTTATGAGTGTCATATATAGGTTGTTTTTGAGCCAAAAGAGATCAGTGCACGTTCATCCGGATTAAGTAGAAATTCAGAAAATAATTTATCATCATCAGCTTCAAGTAAAAGTTTGAATCAAATAACATTTGATTCAACAACTGCTGAATTGATGGCTCAATTTAATAATGAAGAGTTTCGTCCAGCTTCTGAAATGGTCAATCAAATGTTAGCTGATGAAGTATCTTGGCAACAAAATTATCCCTATGCTCTTCCCACAACAGCTTCTTCTGAAAAAGAATACTTAAACTTATCCTGTTTTTCTGGCATCATAGGTGAACTAGATTTATCAGTAGAGTAAGTACATAATTGCAAATATTTTGCATTGCAAATATTATTAAATATAATCAAATACGATTAAATTTTAGATCCTGCGCTGGACATAAGGTATCTGTGAGTGAATTTTTTAGAAGAAAATGTGGAAATTTTGGAGAATTATCGGATACTGGGTTAGAAAGGCCAAGTTTGGGTCTATCAGTAAACAGTCCAAAAAAGAAAGATCATCTTATACCTCTAGTTGATTCAACTTGCTCTTCTGTAACAGAAGGTATTACTTATTTGCATTTATTGAAATAAATTTCTTGTATATCTAAAAGGCTATTTCTTCTTGTAGATTCCTCAATTGGATCTAATATCGCAAAAGATAAAACTCAAAATATTCCAAATATAACAAGAGATGTGGAAGAGCAAAGTATTATGAGTTTGACCAGTATTGCTCAAGCACTACAGGATATCGATAGTGGCACGCCACGAAGATTAGTGGATCAACTCATCATGGCAAAGAAAAAGAAAAAATCCACGCAAGTGCAAGAGAAGAGTGTAGCTAGAGATACTTACACATTATCGCCTTCAAGTAGAAAATCCATGCCTGCTACTTCAAATAGAAATATAGATAATTTTGGAAAAGATGTGGGATTACTAAATCTTTCTTCAAAATTATCTTTAGATAGTAAAATCATCAATGAAACTGTAGATATTAAACATTCTATTCCAAGAATGCTTTCATTTGACTCTAACTCAGGTACAAAAATAAACTATGAGGCGATTTCTCAGGAACTTAAGAAAGAGTTAAGTAGTGGAAACTTACCATCCTTATACAGTCAAGGTATAGTTTTTTCCTAAAAATTTTAAGTTTTAATCAACTAATAAGTTGTTTGAATAAATTAAGTTTAAAACTATTCCTATATTTCACTTCACTCAAAGAATATTATCTCTTTTAGAGCTTAAGTCATTGTTGGTAGACTCTACATTAACTCCTCCAAATTATACAGAAAACAAAATATCACCTTATACTTCAAAAATTAACGCAATGATTAGTCACGAGGATAAGTTTACCGGTCTTGAAGAAGAAGAAATAGGAAAAAAAGAAAATATAAAAAAGGAAAATGTTTCGTGTAAAGATAGATCAGAAATTGAAAATATTTCAAATTTACAAGAATCTTATGTTAATAGTAAGATATAACACAATAAGTATATCATCCTCTAATTTGTTCTTTTATGATTTGTTAATTTTTATTTTTTATAGACGTCGTGATTGGTAAAAGTACAGAAGAATTGTGCAGTTGTATCGTTGCTATACCTAGAGAAATTGATATCGAACTCTTAAATAAAAGTGATAGATGGGTCATTTGTGCATTAAGCGTAAATCAAATTCAAGGAGATAAGCATAATGTCCGACTTACACTGCCGAAAGATGTTATTCTTATTAAACCAAATGCAGAACAACATGTTAAGGTAAAAAAAAGACGATTACAAATTTACAGTAATATAAAAATTAAAACATAATTATTTCAGATTACCGTAATAGTGGTGAAAATGTGTAAACCAATTATTGCAGTTTTAAACATAACAGTATCAGATATGGTAACAAGAATTGAATGGATTATGAAACATATTATATGTCTCAAACCCGAAGAAATTGATATAAACGTGTCAAACCCTTCTCAAAAAAAAGAATTAGATTTTCAGTATATTGCTGAAAATAGCATAGCAGTCTTACCTATTACAATAAAAAATAAAAATAATGTCGATGTACCCATCAAAATTTCTATACTACAGGTGATAATTCCATCTAATTAATTTCATATGTATTTTATTTGTTATGTCTGCTATCTTTTTTTTTTTAATGCAATGTAGAATGAACCAGCAATATTTAGCTTAGAAAATCCAGAAGAATCACAACACATTACTCTTAAATCTCAAGAAGTACGCACTACAAATGTTCAATGCAAGGCTGTTGCGCAAAAAAATACTGAGACGCAACAACGATCCTTACAACATTACGCTGGCACTTTAATAATTCAAAACGAAAGTACTCCAGAGAACAGTATAATAATCCAAGAAATTCCTCTTATTGTACAAGTAGGAATTTATAAGATACAAACTATTGATACAGACTTACCTTTGGTCGTTCCTAACAAACAAAGCAAGCCCTTGACCGTGATTAATCTTGGGACGATACCGACGCTAATAACAGCTTCATTTATCCAAGAAATTGAATTAACAAAAAATTCAAAATATTTCTCAGTTGAACCAGAAAATTTACTTGTGCAACCTAGGGAAACTGGGTGCTTCTTTATTACATACAAGCAACAAACATCAGGCACTCCTAAAATGTGAGAGGACATTTTATAAACCTATATAATATCATAAATGTCTTTTTATTGTTTTTTGCATATATTTATAGGTATGCAAAAATTAAATTAACTGCTGGTGGCGATGATCATTACTATTCTGTAATCGGAGAATCAAACACATATACAGAGGCAGAAAATGAAAATGTTCGATGTGAAACACCTCAGTATTTACCACCTGTTAGTTCTCCATCGTCTCCGCATAGCGTGGTTTCAAACAAGTAAATTTAATATTATATGTTATATTAAGCTTCTACAAAGTTTTACATGTTGACATTTTACACGATAATAGGTCGGGCGTATCTGGCAGAAATTCGCCTCTTAGTTCAGTATCTGGTTCAACTGTTACTGGCGATAAAATTCCTATCAGAACAACTCACGCTGCTCTGATATGGAATAGCGTGAAAACAGGAAAGTCAGAAATTAGGGAATTCACTATTCGTAATACAAGTAACAACAAAATAAGGATACAAGCTATTATATCGGACAGTGAAAAAAATTTTCGAGTAATATATTTAATCCACTGGAATATCATTTAATTAATATTTTACATTTATAAAAACATTTGACATTCTCTCAGTTTCTTCGAGAACGACAGCCCGTTGGTATTATTGTATTAGCTCTGCAAGGTTTGGAAAGTAGGATGCTGTCCGTTCTATTTAGTCCTCATCATATAGGCGCAGCGGCTGGAAAAATAATATTCAGACACTATGAGCCAAAAAGAGAAGAGTCTGAATCTGGATCTTCGAAAGTGGTAAATAAACGTATTGTTTGTTGAAACTCTCATAAATTAATTAATATTTGAATCTATTTGTAATATATCATTTGCAGCTATTTCTATATGGTTATGGAGGTTATAGCAAAGTTGAAATTTCAGAAGCATTTAAAGACACAGGCGGAAAAATGTGGTTATCCCTTGGTATTTTAAGGTGCGGAAGAACTCCACGTGCAAAGATCAAATTACAAAATATTGGAGATCTGTGTTCCTATGTTAAAATCAAATTAATACCCAAAGGTATCTTAAGTATATGAATTGTAAATGATCATTTTCTAAATTATTTTTTAATAATCTCAGCTGTATATCCTACTATGGCATCGAGTTGGCAAGTAAATCCAACTGAATTGTTGCTAAATTCGAAAGAAATTCAATGGGTGACTGTGGAATTTGAACCGCGAAAGGAAGATCTAGCTTTACTGCAACGATCTAATGTCTCACATGTTGGAACCCTATTAATTACCCATGGAGATGAACCTACGCGCTGGCGAATTCGTAGGTGAGTGATATTAACACGTTGACTGTCACGATACCTGTATTCGGGTGTCGGCAAAGGTCGGGCCGCGTAACCCATATTCGGGTGGCGCTTATTTGACTACTTGCAAAGGATCGTCATAGGTATTTGAAAAGATATTCCAGAGGAAATAATAGAACTGTTGAATTGTTATAAAAGTAATACGAAAATGGTTTATTAAAAAAATTATTTAGAATGTAAAACTTTAAAGCATTCTATAGATAACTGAGGTTGGTTGGGACAATTTGGACAATAAGTTGTTGTATTCTTCAAATTCTTTTGTGCCTTTATTCGGTCCATTCGACGTCTTTTATTCGCATAACATAGTTTGCATCTTCTAATGCTTCTTCCGGAATCATTTTTCCGAACGGCGATATTATGCTGATTCCGTCAAAGACAAGGATTTTTTGTATTTTCAGGCAACCCTAATAATTTTGCAATTAATAATTCTCTAAATATTCTAATATTTATATCCTTCCTTGTTGCAATTTTGTAAACCGTCAAAGCGTTTACAACAGAATTTCCCAGAAGGAGTTGAATGCCAAGTTTTCTGTACCATTTGATTCTTTTTCTAATTGTGGTGGCATAAAAAACCATTTGGTCGGAATAATCTATACCACACTTTCCTTCATTATATTCAACAACAGCTAGTGGTTTTAATGTTGCGAACAAACGAAACGAAAGATTCTTGAGACCACCACATGAGCGACTCGCATTACTAAAATATCGATGAGAGCACCTAGCAGAGAACGCTTGGTACTGCTGCACGCGTGGCCTGACGGAGATTTCTTTGAAAACACGCGTGGCAGTCAACGTGTTAAGTTTATAAAAAATTATTCTACTTTTCATTTTTTTATTTTTTATTTTTAGATTATATAATAAAATGAAAGAAACAGGCGAATTGAGTGGAAATGAAAATGAAACTTTTAGGAATATTATTCAACCATTATGTAAAACTTTTTCTGGAGAACAATTAATATCGGATATAAATGCTGTACGAGATTCAGTGGTAAGTAACAAGGAATTTACTAACTGCTCTAATTAATAAATTATTTATAAATCTAAATATTATTTAGCAAAATCTTGGGGACCTTTGTCAAGGGATTCATCAACATGAAATAATGTTAACGGTGGAAGTGTGCGCCGATGAAACTATGTCCGTTCTTCACGATAATGCCGACGAATCACAAATGTTTTATTCTCTTTGTAGTGACAATAGTCATATATATGAAGGAAATGGTGAAAGTTTCCTACCCTCAGAGTGAGTGTAATAAATAACTTAAATGTCATAAAGTTCAATAGACATTGATGTTTACTTAAAGAAATCTTCAGGACTTTTGTAGCAAATAGTACATTTCAAAACGGCATGAATGCAGACGATTTTATGATTAGCCCATCTGTTGTAATTTTAACTCCACCGACTAGATCAGAAGCAGTTGTAACAATAAGAAGTCCTTGTACTGTGGCAGAACCGTTTGAAACTTTTTTATCAAATACGGAGTATTTAAGAGTCGTTCCTGCGGAAGGAATGATACCTACTAGAAGAGATTTTCAACTAAAAATACAGTGTAAACGAAAAATCGAACGGAATCTCAACGCGGTTCTTGAAATTTATACCGAGAACAAAAAGTTTGATGTACAAATAAAAGTAACAGTTAAGTAATTGTAAATTGAAATCTTAGAATTAATTTTTTATTGAAGTATTTATTATACAGATACTACAATCCTATAGCTTTTAATTTTTATATCAGCAATATTTTTACTATAAATAAATTAATCAATAAAATCTTTATTTGTTCATAACATATTCCCTTAATGCATCATGGTGTACATTATTTATCTTAAATTGTACATTATGCCGTGACTGGAGAGCTTGTATTATTTGGACCATATTCTCTACATCAGACATTCCAGAATGTAATTTTCCAATCAAAGGAAGGTTAAGATGTAAAAGCATATCTGTTAAATTTCGTGGATAATGATCTATTGCGTCACAAAAGCTACCTTTTAAATTTATCCACTTCATAAATTGCTTAGGTAATGATATATTTTCTAACTCGCATTGGCTTGGTAACATGAACTTTAAGTCCCAATCACCGCATGTAACAAATGCAGAATCGTTCCCGTCTTTAAAATATTTGTGTTCTTCTAACCAATTACAAAATGTTCCAAACACTTCTGGAAAGTAAGGTTGATTGTCTACCAGGTCCTGCATGATTCCAGTAAGTTCTGTACAAAATGGAGTAAGCTGAGGATGGTATTTTGGCTTAATATACTCGTGAAAGACGTTTTCAACTTTCCAACTTGTCGTAGACACTGCTGCACAGGGAAACTCGATAATTTCTTGTGGATCAATTTTCTCGTATTTTTTGCAAGTGCATTCAAAGTCCAGTACAAGCAAATAATTGAACGGTTGCTTAATTTCTTTGGTTCCTTTGTAAATTGATCGAGGATATTTCGTGAGAATTCGTTTCGCCATTATTTCATTAAACTCACGAAAAAAATAATTACTATAACCTCTGTTAAAACGAAACAAAACGTTCCAGAATATATACAGGATTAAATAAGGTTAGAAAATAAATGGTTTATTGAACTGGAGGATTCCTAACGCCACTTATTTAGTTACAACATTTGTAAACAAAAAAACTTAAAGCATATTTTTTTTTTTAATTGACAAATACTATTTAAGATACTATCAAACACTTAAAAATACGTCAGATTCTGGACATACTTGACGCAAATATTTCAATCACTTCCGTTTTATACTTATAACTAGTAACTAGTGAATGCACGTTTGAATATCAATTTCGAAACGACTTGAAGTTTTTCAATACCGTGGGAATACGAATTACTTTAAACATAATTCGACATTAAAAATTTTTGAATATCCTAGTAAATCTTAAATCTTGAGCCATGAAGGTTTACGAAACTTACATATGTATATAATAATATTGTCACTGATATAATGACATGTCAGATTATCATTGAAGAATAAATTATCATAAAATTAATAATCTACAACTTGACCAAGCTTTTTTAATCGATTAAGTAACGCGTCGCCTCTTTTTATGATATTTTGATAAATTAATCCTCGATCGCATGAAACATCAGGTGCTTGCCCTCTGTTGCAACCAGCAGCGCTGATGGTAACGATCATTCCAGCCACTTTATCGATTTTACAATGCAATTTGCCATTGGCAATAAAATGTGCCACTTCTTGTTCTATGTATTCTTCTGTCACGCCAAATTCTGTCGCCATTCTACTTAAATTGATGGTCCTGTATGCTTGCAATAACTGACAGTATGCCCTCAAACGCATCTCTCTTACGTAATAACGATAATGGAAATGAAGCAAAGGATTTGCTCTAAGCTCGCATTCTATCCAGGCGAGATTTTCGAAGAATTCTTTGTAGTGACAATCATAGAGAGAATAAAAAAATGCTCTGTATTTGGGAGCCTCAGTGAGCAAAGCTTGTTGCAAGAGGCCATTGTTGTTGAATCGAGAATCAAGTTCCGATCGGGATAAGGAAATTATTCCTGATAATGTTGTGTATTCTACGACCTCTTTGAATGGCAATAGTTCATAGGATTCAAAGGTTGGGATACAGTCCAGCAAAAGGCACGCAGCGCGAGGAAAGTTTCGCGTTGCCAGATAGTAAACAGCTTCGTACACTTTCAATTTATTACGACAACACCAATTGCTGCCTGATGCATGAGAACCTTCCATCAGATTTGTTATCTTGGTAATTATTTGCCCCATCGAGCGAATATTATTTTTTATGTGTGCTATTCTAAACAAACCGAATGCAGCTTCGACTTTGATGCTGGATGAATTAGTTTCGTCGTTTATGACGGAGTTCGCAATGTCTGTGGCACGATCGAGATTACCAGTTTCACAAAAGAACTCGAACTTCTCTCGCCAATTTCTTTTTTCAGTGTCCTCAAGAGTCAAATTATCAGAGGACTCTAATTCCTTCCACGTAAGCTCGTTTTCATGCTTCATTGCATCGAGAAGATTCTCGTCAATTTTCCAGTCGAATGCCTTACATACATCTTCGTAGTAACGTGTCATGTTTCCGCGTTTTATTATATCGAGTAATTCAGTTTTTAAGTTCTCATCATTTTGGTATTTTGGCAGAGTTAATTTAAATCGGATTTTGATAAGGAATATATGCTCAGGAGTTCTGTGACACAATTCTGAATTACTCATGACTTTTATTTTTACTCATTAGTCTAATGAATATCATACGATGCCAGTCTTTTGTTTTTCGATTTATATTCGCTTATCATTAGATGTAAAACAATTTGAATTATTAACATATTTTGCATAATGTATTTCGATAGATATATCAACCAATCAGCATGTGCTATTCAAATAAAGAAATGGCGCATTTTCGTTACTCGCAACCGGCATTGATCAAATGAGCGCCAAAACCTATGTAGATTCTAACCTTTTAGGTAACTTTTCAAAGTTTATCATACAAGTTCGAATTATAAACTATGACAGAGAAACCTACTCAAACCACCAATTTACCATGGTAAAGTTTATGTCATCTACAGTGGAGTTTCAAAAATAATCGAATAAGTATAAACAATAACATTGTTATTTTGTTCTTTCAGGGTGGAAAAGTATCGACCGAAAAAATTAGATGATTTGATATCTCACGAGGAAATCATCAAAACTAGTTAGTATATGTGTGAATTTAATGATGTTGCAAAAATGTATGATTATCGTTTATTAAATTATTATTTTGTATTACAGTAAATAAATTCATTGATGAAAATCAGCTTCCTCATCTCCTTTTTTATGGGCCTCCTGGTACAGGGAAAACAAGTACAATACTTGCTTGTGCACGTAAATTATATACACCAGCCCAATTTAATTCAATGGTTTGACTCTTTGTTATATATCATCTTTATTTTGTACAACTTACTATGGTTTATATACAACATTCTTTTCCATACAGGTATTAGAAATGAATGCTTCAGATGATAGAGGTATTGGTATAGTTAGAGGACAGATCCTTAGCTTTGCAAGTACAGGCACAATGTACAGATCTGGTTTTAAATTAATCATCCTTGATGAAGCTGATGCTATGACAAAGGATGCCCAGAATGCTCTTAGGAGAAGTAAGTTGTAACATGAATTACTTGCTTTAAGTATGAAAGACACATTCTATGCAAAAATTGTTTCAGTAATAGAGAAGTACACAGACAATGTAAGGTTTTGTATTATATGTAATTATCTCAGTCAAATTATCCCTGCCCTTCAGTCTCGGTGCACTAAATTTAGGTTTGGCCCATTGTCTACAGACCAAATTTTACCAAGGCTAGATACCATTATTAAAGAAGAGAAGTAGGTATATAAATTATGATAAAATATCGTATCTATTACTAACACTTTTATATATGCTTCAGTTTAAATGTTTCGGAGGATGGAAAACAAGCATTGATAACATTGAGTGGAGGAGATATGAGGAAAGTTTTGAATGTCCTCCAAAGTACTTCGCTTGCTTTCAGTGCAGTAACAGAAGAAAATGTTTATTCTTGTGTAGGACATCCTCTTCCAATTGATATAAAAAACATCATGAATTGGTTGTTGAATGAATCATATGAATTATGTTATTGTAGTATCCTTTTTATATAATTAACTGCAGTTATTCATTTTTAAATTACGATTGCCTTAACACATGTTTAGAAATACAAGACATAAAACTAAAGAAAGGACTGGCATTGCAGGATATATTAACAGAACTGCATCTGTTTGTAAATAAAAGTATGTCTCTTAGTTATCAATTTCATAAAAAATAAGCGAAGATATTAGTTTAATCATTTCGTTTTAGTTGAATTTCCAGATTCCATACTTATCGATTTAGTAATTAAACTAGCCGAAATAGAGAAAAGAGTATCTATTGGTTGTAGTGAAGCGGTACAATTAAATGCCCTCGTTTCAGCATTTCAAAGAGCTCGCGATATCGAGATTTCTTAGTGCGTACAACATTTGAGGATCGAATTCTATGAATTGAGGTAATATCGAATTTGAAGCACTATATCTTCGTATAAAGAATTTTAGAATAATACTTAATTTGGTAAGAATGTATTATTTACGATTGTTACTATGTATAATAAAGAAAAAATTGAGATTTTTAGAAAACCATACACATGAAGCAATGGATTCTCCCACGCGCTCCTATCCACCTTGTTTTTAATTCTATAATAAATTAAATTCTTTCGTGAACGGTATCAAAGCAGTAAATTTCTAAAAATATGTTGTCAAGGACTACATCACAAATCAATCAAATCATCTAAGCGAGTTGCATATAGTGCTTGTTAATTTTTATTTGGTCCTATCCATGTATCCTCGATAATTCATGTGTATGGAACAGTTATAGAAACCTTATCCCCGAAATGATAAGTTTTGCCGGAGTAGTAACCGACAGACGTATTTAGATGTATCTGGTGCAATCACTGTGTGACGATAGCATTTGATCGTACAAGTGAAACAGTGGTCCGACAGTGGTCCGACAAATGTCGCTCAATCGGCACGCGATCATTCAAGTACCATGTCGACAAAAACATATCTAGAGACTAAACATGCAATGCTACACTATTTTCTGCACTGTGAATACTTTCCAGGATGTTATACTTTGGTGATTGATTTGTTTTTTAAACTATGTAATTTAAAAATCTTTGAATTACATTATGCATAGTACACAAATTGTACAATTTTATATATTTAGAACGGAAATGTTCCTTTCAGATTCCTACTTCAGATTTCATATTTCCTTTCAGAATCATGTTTAGAGAAAATGGTTTTCTTATGTTCTATTTCACGTGCAGTAAATCTTTTTCGAAAAATAACTGAAGTTATGTTTCAATTCGCCCATGAATTATAATCCTCGATTATTCTGATATTTGTTTTGGCAATGATTCATATAAAATATTTTTCGTTTAACATGTGTGCCATTATCGATGCCACGGTAACGGTATGTGTTATCCAGTTTTAATTATGCTTCCACGCTCGAAATATTTTGTAACTTTTACCGAAACACGACACTTGCTGGCTTGTTCAATTTCTGTTCATGTTCCGTAATTTCGAAGGGAATTTCCACTTGAACGAGTGGAACTCGGCCGTGAGTGTTTCGTCAACTATAATTGCGTCCTTCGCCTAATTAGTTGGCATTAATAATAATGTATATCAGAGAAGCTCGATGAAATTAGACGATACGAAGGAATATTAATCATTTGATTACCACTAATGAATATGTATCGAAAAACTAGTGCGGTTTTGCGCCAGCGCTCAATTTACATCGCTGGCACGTGTTAATACGTTGTACATTATTGTTACAGCCGTGAATGGAGAAGCTGCTTGCATATATCATAGTCCTGAAAGTGAGGCGAAACTGCTGAAATCGTCCCAGTCTATATCTATGCCTAAGTAGAATAACCTGACACAGGACCGGCACGCTATTATCTTCCTCTCCTTTTCTCTCGTTCTTTGGAATCCTCGCAATTCATTAGCGAATACAGGTCCCCAAACAATTCCTTATGTTATAACCTTATTTCATCAATTTTTAGTTAACTTATTAAAATAAAGTGAAATTGAATTTGATTGTTTATTTTTTAGGGAAAATAGAAGAAATGTGAATATCGTAGAATTATATGTTCTGATTAGATAGGTATTACATCGGAATTGCGATTTAATCACAAATAATCGTAATAAAAGTATAAATTTTAATTCAGAGTTTCACGGATAGTATTAATATAGGCACTACTACTGCCGTGGATGGTTTGCGTTATAAGTTCTTATATCACACATAAACTGCGCTGCGCCGACCTTGTTATACATATATTCCCTTTACATAAAGGAGGATCATGCAACCGAGGATTTTATTCTTCGACTTCGGTTAAGAAGTAATGTAATAATTTTTCTTTCTTTACTTTCTTTTTCCAATTATCATATGCACTGTACAAGTTTTCTTCGTTTTCTTTTTACATTTGTGAAACTTTCCCAAATTAGCATACAACACGCACCTCTTCTTTTCCATTTGTGTTCGCTCGAGTAAAAAAAGGATTCTATTGCTCGTAATTTGTATTCCACGCCTTTTCTCATGCAAACTATTCAAATATTTCAACGGACTGACCAGTGGAGCGCAGATTTATCGGCGGAAAAACGAGCAGACTATAAAGTGTAATGCGTGTACGATGGTACGTAGTGAATTTTCGAGAATTGACTAGCTAACTATTTCATATTGATCACAGTCGTTTTGTACTTCGCACGAGATCGAATCGTTTTACAAAAGCGAAATCGATCAGACAGTGAACCCCGGAATTAATAATTAAATAATATTCATACTCGATATCAAACGAAACTTTCAGCTTAATAAGAACTTCGCAGGGTGAGTACGCGAGCACCCTTACCAGCACGTCGATTCTCCGAGTTATTTCAGCTTGAAAACTTGGCGCAGACGTGCCCTTAACTTTCTGCTTCGAAATAACTAATTCAATTAGTATATCAGCGCTGCTATACCCTTCCCTTCTATGTTTGACTACATCTTTGCATGGTGTATCTAATCTTCGCGCTAACGTTAACTCTCGCATTGCTAATCACCTGATAAAGCTTCGTTGGGAAATCAACTGTTCTCGTCATTTTGATTTTAACGTTTATGGTAAGATAATTGTAGTATTTGATTTGTATAGTCATTTAGACATTTAAGTAAATGCAAAGTAACATGTTTTGAATAAATATAAAGAAATTTGATTACCCATTTTTTTTAAGTCATGTAAAAAAAATTATATCAGAATTTTGTGTTACTAGAATTTTTCAAGAAGACTTCCAAAGCGTCGTCCATGTTCGATACAGAAGATAGAATAAATACAAACGAATGGAGCATTCTTTACCTTCATCGATATTACACGGCGATGCGTATTTTCAACTAGAGCCATGGAAAAAGAAAGGCTAACAGCAGAACTATCTGGCTCTGCGTCTCTTAGGGATTTTAACGAGATTCGGTGTGGTGAATATGCATTTCGTTCTGATATCCCACGTTACGATCTATAGTCCATTACTAAACTCTATATAATGCTATAACTAAATCTCCGTCTAACTTCAGAGATTTCGACTTTCCAAAGACTTTCGATATAAATACAAGTATCTGGACACTCGCAGAAAGAAGTCTACTCTCCGTCGGGTTGTATCAATGTCGATACAAGAACAGAAAAAGTATAAAATAAGCAGAGAAAAAAGAAAAATAAGAGAAACGTGAAAGAAGAGAAAGAAGAAAGAAGCACGAAGCCACTTCGATCGGCCATAAATCCAACCAATTCTTTCCGCGACCACGTTTCAATCTCTAACCATCACTAACCATCTCTAACCATGGAGATACAGGCAATCGAGCATGAGTCTCCCCTTGCATATATTCCATGATATTCGAGCGTTTCTACGCGTTCTTGATCGTCCGTGATCTCTGTTCGCTCCTTGTTAAATGATATATGTATAGTTTCTGAGATTGAGTAGAGAGTGCAAGTCACTCAAAAAACTCGCTCTGCGCAATGTCGATGATATTTTTCTTCGTTTTGAACCCAGTAAAGCGCAATAAACGTTCCCTTCGGATGAATACTAACGTTGCACGATTTTGACGTAGTGTTCGCTGTTTGCTCACAGCATCGATCCGTTGGCAGCGAAGAGAGTAAATCTTTTTGCGCTGCTTTTTAAATATAGAACGGAAGAAACGAACTTACCAGAGCGTCGATTGCGATAAAACTGGTGTCTGAATATTGGTATTGCAGGTGAAATTAAAGACTGGGATTATATCTCATCTTTAACAAACGAAACTGTTCTTCGGAGATAGAAGGACTGATAATATAGTTCGCGTAAAGTTTATTGGCTATTCAAAGACGTTGAAGAGAACGTTTATCGTTGCACTGTCGTTCGACGTTTAAGTATATTAAGTATCGACATTTGAAAAAGACTGTTACGACTGTGCGCTTTATACATACACGTTGTTTTGTAAACCTTTTGGGCAAGTTTTAAAGTTTCCATTACGTTATCTTTGCATCGTAATGCGCTTTTTAAAACCTTCATCTTCGACAATCTCATAGCGTATAAAGAGATTTATAAGCAAATGATAGCAATCTTTCGTAAGAGAAAGCGAATTATGACGATGAGATATAGCGTCCCGTGCGTGGAAGGATTCTTAAATTCGTCCAAGAACCTCGACAGAGGTCCCAAAGCTCTGCCTACTCTAGTAGCATGATTGTAACGCTCATTAAGATTCAGGGTTGAGCTGAAAATAGCGTCGAGATCGCTCGCGGTGGCAAGGATGGAGTTCTTCAACGTCAACATTAAGTTTGTCTCGCAACGAACCACGTCGCAACTCGAAGTAAAAAAAGAAAAAAGAAGGAAAAGGTAAAAAGAAATCGGCCACTTCGTTTTCTCACGCGCTTCGGTAATTTAGTCGGTGTTTAAAATGGCGTGTTTCACGCGAATATTTCTTGCCCGATTCCCGCCGGCTTATCGATTCGTTTTCTGCTTTGGGGGCGGCTCGACAGGATCCCATGATGCTTAGAAATTGAAGCATAGTGGAAAAAGTCGTGATGTATGTCGATAGCCCACCAAAAATTCCTTTCTCCGCTCTCTGCTATTAAGCATCGTTCAAAGTATTTTTGCCAGATACATTGAGCTTCTCCTTTTTTTATCCGTCTCGTTGCATCACGATCGATGGTCCATTTGAGAAGAAAGAAATCTTAGCCGCGTGTTTTCGAAGTTGGCGCGTGCTGAAATAACTCGTTCTCAGGTATACGAAACTAGAAGAAAACTCTGATCTCTGTCTAATTATCACAGCACGGACCTTCGCGCGTATCTTCTGCTTCGTATGTCAACGATCGACTCGTTCACGGAATACGATTGACTAGAAAATTGTTTGCTCCGTTTCCGGATCCTTTTGCTAGAGTTTCGTGTTCGAGAGAACATAGAGAAAGAAGAAACTGCAAAGCTTTTAAGCGATGAGAATCAAGAGAGTTTGTACAAGGGTGAAGGTAACTGAACTTTTGCGAAGGAAGCCTGACACCGCGGCTTTAATCATAAAGAGGTAATGAGTGATTCTTTATCCTCTTTAATTCGTTGTTTTGTTACATAACAATGAATCGACTTCCTTCGTAGAAAAGTTTGGTGTTAACTTTGGCTAACAAATAAAGTACATCTTAGAATGATAATTCTAGCTAAAAAAAAAAAAGTAGAATGAATCGAGCGAGACTTCATATTTGACACAGAAAAAACTTGGTTTAGGATACATATATATTGGAAAATACTGTTACGAGAGCAACGTGCTAAGCTAAATCCTTGAGAACTATAAAATCTTTATTGACCGTTTATTTCTGTGTATCACGTACTTTCGTCCTTTACGTTTCTACTCTGTCTCTACCAAGTGTTTCATTTTTCGTGGCCACTATTTCAACTACACGAATATTTGGTGAAAATTTGCTTAAAAATCTCGCTACAGAATCTGGAGGTACGTACATACGCATAAAGGATCGGGTCTGAACATAAATTTGCAAAGACTGTTAAACTAAAATGTTCGGCGCAGACAACGCAACCGAGAGATCAGCCTTCTCCAGATCACGTGGGAATGAAGGTAGAGAGAAAGAATGATTACCAGCCTTGCGGTGAAGTAAGAAAAAGTGGATTTCGTAGGGGAAGAAGTGGAGCATGTCAATCATGTCTTGGAAGTTGAGTATCTCTGTGTTGAAAAATGGTGTCTTAGGCCTTCGACTATTTTTCCAGTGCGCTTGTTTCCTCGAGGTAAAAGATAAAAATGTTATAAAATAATTTACGTTGTTTGTACATGAACTGGAATATTCTGAGGGAGATCGAATCAGATCATTTAATTACGAATCATTCTTTTTTGTTTGTTTAAATCATAGATGTTGCAGTTCAGTGAGAGAAATATGTAATAAGTAATAGATGTTGGTTAAGAAAACGCAGGCGTTTCGTTCAGACTCATTGAGTGAGTACGGCATGCTGAAATAGGTATACGGTGGTGCGGCTCGATGCTGATCGCGGAGCTTGACCTGGAGAGGGGGAGCGTAAGGAGAGGGTAGAATTGGTGTTTGGAGGGGGCTGGCGTTGTCGTTAGTGCCGTAAGTCGACACTCAAGAGCCTAGGACCACTTCAAGTGACGGAAGATAGTCGGGGCAAACCATTTTCGAATGTAACTTAACATTTTTCTATAATACATATTCTTAACTACTTACCCTTCTCAACTTACCTATAAAACATCTTTCATTTTAAGGTGTACATTAAAAACGAAAGATAATATCGTCAGATTCTAAATTACGAGCAAGAAGAATTGGATATTATTCTATAATATAACTGAATTTCGTTATTTACGAACGTTCGCCCGAAGCGATAGAACAACGCAAGATCTCATGCAAGGACTACCTTCTCATCCTGTCGCGAGATTTACATTCTGAAGCATCGACGCGCAATTAAGATACAGTCTAGACTTCGTACAACTGCACGCTCGGCGGATACTTTAAATGGAGGTTTCTAAAAACACAAGCAAGCTTCGAGTGATAGCCTCGTCGTCTGAAATTTAGTATCATTATGTGGTCTCTTCGAGGCGGGATAATCTCGTGGCATTGTCGCGAGCGAAATGACAGCCTGGCTTCGTGTTAACTACACTCGTTCGCGCGATAAATTATGGAACGGCTGCAACAGAGACGGATATCTTTCGCGTACACGTAAATATAGGCTTGTTAGAGCTTTCTGTGTTTGTCTTGTTAACTATTTCGCATGCACGAGCTTTTTTGAAATAGCCACCTTTGAAGAGTATTCTATCGACCGTTCTTTTTTTTTTTTTTTGTAGTACCACGTCTGAAATCATTAATAACGTCTGTTAGATCGTAGATCGTTTATAAATCATTACTTGTTAAACATTATTTTAAGAATTTGTATTATTCTCCAGGTACTAGAGTTTGATAACGCAAATTGTGATTCCTGCCGTTCCTCCCCAGTGGATCAGACCATTTCTGATAACGACTTATTTGTACAAGTAACATTTCGTTGCAGCAATTACTTAGCATCACAGGTGGAGAAGGTAGGGAGGAGTGTAGAGGTAGAGGGAAGCCCAGCTTTGTGGCTTGTTGTCTAACTAATTCAAGAGAAGCGAACTGCCGCGACTCGCAATCGATAATTCCCGCTCGAATCGTTTAACAATGCTTTATCAATATCATTCTGATATCGATAATTGTTATCCCTCCAAACGGCTGATTATTCTTCTTAATTAATTGTCTGGAAGAAAATCGTGTCTCTTTGCTTCCATGTCCACTGAATTTATGCGTGAAATATTCGCCAAGCTCGAATATCGATGGTGTTGCGGTTTTCTTTTAATTATCTTCGCCAACGTTCGCCTCGAATGGCCTAAAATTCTCGGCTCGACTGGAAATGGTCCATTTACGCGCACGTATTTGATTGCAGGCTATTCGAGAGGGGAAGCGTTCAGCCGACGAGAAACAAGAAATAACGGGGAGCACAGAAGTGGCGAGGAAGAAAAGTAGGACGGGCAACGTCTTCACCTCGAGCAGCCTCGGCCGTTCCTTCTTTTTTCCAGACTGTAATAGCCGGTTTTCGAGTGCTCGAAATAAAATTTTACTAATACACCCCGGTATGACACGGGCCTATCGCCGCGCCGCTAGCTTGTCGTTAATCGTCCATTCGCCTCCGCCCCTCGACGCTCCGTCGTTCATAAATCGTACTAATTCATCGCTGAAGTTGCTCTTCATGTACGTATCTCAAATTTTCATCTCTAATTCCAATCTCATAACTCCTATAAAACGTTTTTCAAAAAATTTTTTTAAAGATTCTTGATACATTGATCTTCTATCATCCCTTTTATCAATGTAAATGGAATTGATTCGCTAGTAGCAATATATTGCTGTAATTTTCAAATAATCCACAGTTACTAGCGCATGTAATTTACAAATAATTAAACAAGACAATTCTTATAACAGGCAGTAACAGAAATCCTTGAATTTACATTTCGACGTGGTCCGGAGGACAGTCGACACATCACTGGCCGAGGGGGTTGACTGGTCTGGTGGGGATAGAGCAGCTGGGGTGGCTGGAGCTCGAATGCGAGCCCGCGGTACCTATACGCCGGGTTCTGGGTTTGGCCGGGTCGCGCGGCGGGTCCTGCGCAACCAAAGAGACATACTCAGACAAAGAGAGAGTGAGACGACGAGTGTAACGGAGACAGAGAGAAAAAGAGAGTGGAGGTAGAGTGGCAAAAGCGAGGCAAGCAAAAGCGAGCTAGCTGGCGACCAAGCAACCAGATAGCCAGGCAAGCCTTTAGGTAGGCGAAGCAGACTGGCAGGCAGGCAGGCAGGCAGGCAGGCAGGCAGACAGACAGACAGGCAGGCAGGCAGGCAGGCAGGCAGGCAGGCAGGCAAGAGCAAGAGCAAGAGCAAGAGCACAACCACCGGGCTTCAGAGCCACCCCCAGTCGTCGCCCGCCACCCAAATCGTTCCCCCACCTTGGACTATCGCTTGGTACACCCCTCTTCGCCGTTGCTTCTTCGCACTACTCCTACTCTTTCTCCGGTGCTTTCAGCCGCCTCGTTCGTTCGGTCGTTCGTCCACCGTTTCGTTCCTCTTCTCGGTGTCCTCGTCGTCGTTTGTCGCGTTTAGAGTGAACCAGTATCTGTACACCTTTGTTTTGTCATTTTTACCGACGAGGATCGCGTGTGTCACTGGCTGCTTCGTGTGCAGAAGGATATCGTATGTTCGACAGCGTGACTGATCTCGGCAGGTTGTATCCTCCGGCGACGCACTGACCTGCCCTTTCATCGCGGTCTCGCCACCCTTCCACCCTCTGTTTTCTCGCGTCTCGACGCAGCGGCGGACAAGACTGATTCGTGGGAAGCGGAGGGGGTTTGTTCGGAACGCGACACCCTGGCCTGTTTGCTGTCGACATTTTCGACGATTCATCGGTTGATCAACCTTGAAACGGAAACCGAAAGAATATTCTGTATATTTTCGTGCGTCCAGGACTAAAAGATTCTTGGGATATTTGGTGGAAAGTGAGGAAGAATCTCTGCGTGGGCAAGTGACGGCGAGATGAGGAGGTGCGACGCCGCAATAGAAGGGAAGACGCGGCTGTGAGGCCCGGATAGCGTGCACGTTGTGTCGAAGGACGTTCACACGCGCGACTCCATCGGTTGCCAAGCCGATCCTCCTCGCACCAGGCGACGAGAACTTCGTACCTAAGCCGGTCGTTCAACGTGGCCGATCCTTGGACATGTAAGTACACGTAACATTGCCATTTCGTTTAAGGTAAATTCTCGAAGGAACTTTGGTCGAATCCGCGAGAAAATATCCGTACGTTTCTTCGAAGACATTGGCACGAAGTGGTTGGATCTTGCTACGCTCCCCCTGTTTTCTTGCGTCTATCGCAGAAGCCTCGGTAGTCCCGGGGGATCGGTCGAGTCGAAAGGCGGGCGAAAATCGGCGAAAAGAGGCGGCGATAGGAGACGATCGATTTGTTTGGCGGAGAGCGTGTGATACTGACAGAACTCGAACACGCGAGTAAACACTCGAACCTCGGCTACAGGAGAGCGAAAGAGAGATAGCTATATTGGAAAGGGGTCGGATCGGAGGGCTTTGGAGAAGGAATTTCGACGTAATCGGCCGACTTCCCTCGAGGTTGAGCGAATAAATAGAATAAATCTGCTCGAAGGAGCGGAGCAGACGGTGAAACGAGACCGTTCAAAGCACGGGAAAGATTGCGCAACTGCGAACTAAAAAGGGAGAGAGAAATAAGGGAAAGAAATAAAAAAAAAAGTATCGGACCAAGATCGTCGAGGCTTGATCAAGTTGTCCGTCCGCCATCGTGATTATCTTTGGTCAAATGGATTTATCTGTAAATCCTGTGATGGCTGGCTCGGCTTTCAGACAGACATAGGCAGCTTTGCTTCTGACACAAAATAGAAACGAACGAAACGCATGAAAATCGGAAAAATAGGCATCCGTTGTGTATCGAAGCCCGTTAACTTGTACACGCGTGAAATGTAGTACGTCTGCGACGAGTTAAACGTGCCGTGAAATGATATTCGAAATTGAAAATACTGGGTGTACTCGGTGGCAACGAAGCTTGCAGTAGCGAACTACCAGAGGTTGAATCGTTACTCGGCTTTCGTGGTTTCTTGCGTGACTTTTCATATTCGTTGTAATTGTTTGCCAGCAAGTGATCGTAGTTGATGGTAGTTAGTGTGATCTATAAAAGAGGAAATTGCATATTTTCAATGTATCCTTCCGTGTCGTTGCAAGACTAACAAACAAAAGTAGTTAACTAGAATTACGTAGCAACGAACAGTAACCGAGTACGCTGCGATCTACCGTAATATCTTCCAATTAACGTCCATTTATAGCAAACCATTGAACTATAAAGAATCTCTTCTACTGGTATAATTTCCCACGGACGGTATTCTTCGATTCATGGCCATAATCGTTAATGGTGCCACTAAACACGAAGTACATTTTTCATTCACACGCAATTTACTTTCTCTGATTAGATTACATCTTACTCTCGCGTGGAAATCTCACCATCGGAGATCGACGTTTAAAGCTCGAGGGATTTCGAGCAGAGGATACGTTCGCCAGATGATTGTAAAATTCGCGAAAGAACCGGGTTTTGTCGTCGTTTTGTCTGAGCAGAGAGGAAACAGAGACGGGCTACGTAGTTTGTTACGGTTAAGCGACCAGCGAGCACGGTTATCTGCAAATGGATTAACGTCGCTTGCGAGGTATATACACGCGCGCGAGATTTCCAATGTGCTTTTAACGGGCCGTTTCTTGGCCCTGTCAATCTCTTCCTCGCTTGCCATGCACGCATTGTCTTCGCCAATTATTCTACACGCTGTGGACCTACGTCTCATCGATGTACGACATCGTCCACCATTCGATCTGAAATGAAATAATTCGTTTAAAGCCATAGCCAAGAATATTTATCGAATAATCTTATTATTACTCGTCGTAGAACATTTTCACGGACTTGTCTCTCTACGAAACGGTTAAACGTCCAACGTGTGCTTCAGTTTTCCGATACGTATATATTTAGTTGCAATCAAAGAAACTGTATTTTACTAGACGCTGGTTCAAGCGTTCGATTGATGGGCAAAGGATCTACGAACCGGCTGGCTCGTAAATAGGGTCAAGATAGTATTTCATTCCCCTCCTACAGCTACTATCGTTTTTAGCCGCGTTTCCGATAACTATCCAACCTCTTGAACTCCGGCAGGGATATGTTCGAATCGATTCCATCGGCAGCTGGCTTTCGTCTCGCCCCGAGGCATTTAGAGATCGAGTATCCGGAATTAAATTCGACAAATGCGAGCGATCATTAGAGGCCAGTCGTCGAGAAAGTGTCGCGCGGCACGGCTAGGCTGTCCGTTCGGTTGACTTGGAAACTAGCCTAATCCTGTTCCGATTCACCTATTCCTGGTGTCTGTCGACAGTTTGCAAGCATTTTTCAGTTCGTGTACGAGTTTCCAAGATGGATTCCGCGTTCCGTGACAGCGTGTTTCCACGTCGATTCAACAGCCATAAATCTTTACGATATCCTCGCGCTTCTCGCTCTTCCACCTCCTGAAGATCCATCCTTCGAGTTCGTTTGAAGAAACGTTAACTCGTGGACGCTAGGCGCGTTTACCTTCGCCAATTAAATCGCTATACCGGTAAGACTAATTACATTCCTTTCGAGACCATCACGCCACTGAAAGTCTATTTAACGAACCAGAAATCGAAAATGTTCTCTAATCGGTACCAATTTCTTTTTTTAGCTGAAACGGTCGTGTAATACGTACACATCTCTTACCTGTAATATTGCGACTTCTACAACGATCGTACGAAATCGAGATGCAAGCTTTTGCTTATAACACACGTCCGACGTAACGTGCTTTGAACAATCGACAACCACGAGGTTTCCCCTGTTCGCGAATCTCAATCCCAAGCAGTAGTCAGACGTCAGTGGTCACCAGTGTCGCAAATTACTTTGGGAATCAACGAATTCTTGTCAAACTCTATCGAAATAACGTACAAGGATCGTCAACGAGCATCGACACGTTCATCGGGTACAGAGATGGATTTTGGGTGCAAAGTGGGGTATTTCTTCAATTCGTCGGTCTTACTGTGCCTTTGTGTCGTAAAATTGTTTGATATTCCGGGAATTTGCAAAGGCGATCGGCATGGCAGAAGAATTGACAGGAAAAAGATGGATCGGCCGACAGCAGAACGATCGCTCGGACAGGATTCGGTGTCGGTCGATTTTCCCATTTCCTTTGCGCCGCGTATGCGACTCGTTGCACGGTTTATACCTGGACCAGGTAATTGAGCGATTCGATGTTGTACGACTGGTCGGTCAAAGTTGCATTATCGATACGAAAGCCTTGAAAGCGTCGTCTCCGCCGAATCTTATCTCGCGAAGTGGACGTCTCGACGGTTCTCTCTTATCCGTCTAATCTTTGCCAGAGTTATTACGTCTCTGCGAAACTTCCTTCTCGTCCTTTCTTTTCCCTTCTTTTCTTCCGTTATCGTTACCGTTCGAAGATTTCCTTGAGAAATGGTTTCCTTTCACGGATGTCGAACTTTAACATTCCATCAGGAATTCGGTAGTCACATGGCCGGCTTCAACAGAGACGAGAATTTATGTTCTTCCTTTTAAGTAGCAGAGAATAGTCTATGAAATTCAATTATACCAATGGCGAAATTCTAAGTATAATTTATAGAAAGCTAGCCAACTTTAAATTACCGTAGGCGGTGGCTGGAAAAGCGATTGAACGTTCTAATAGATCCCCTGTTTCGTATTACGATCTTGTTAGCTGCTTGATTTTTTTAATGCCTTCTCCAAGGTGGCTTCAAGATATCCACTGAACTCGTTGTCAGGTGTCGACGTTACCAGCGAAACTACAGATTCAATTTCTTTTGGCCACGCAGGGGACAAAAGTGGCATCCCGGTGAACATTTTCCAAGCTTCTACCAACTTCTTTACGATACCCTGGTCAACTCTTCCGGCAGGAAACCGCATCATCGCGGCAACTCGTTGCGCTCGCGTTCATTGTGCATGAAGATCCGGCACACCGATTCTGCGACCATGCTAGCGAAATGCTTAGCTTCAGAGCTATTTCACCAGGCAGCTGTCTCATCGCCAATGATAATTATTCCTTTTCTTTGGAACACCTATTCCGTTAAATGCCTATGAACCAAAAGAATTGCGAGTTTCAAAGTACCAATATGCTTTCTTCCAGGAATACGCTGATAACTTTTTTATCTCGCCGGAAAGGAAAAACAGAAACATTACGGTTAAATTCTTCGGATCTTACGAAAGTTTGAAATTGTACGCGGGTCATGTACAGCGGCTCGCAAGCATATTTCTATCCAATATTTTCTATCTAATATTTATGTATACACCGTGTTAAAAGTACATTGAAATCTCATTAGCTCTGAATCCGAGGATGTACTATCGTCAAATCGTACTATCGTAATCACGATTGGTAGTTGCGTCTCGTTGCGGAGCTAACGAAATTTCAGAAAGTTTCCTATAACGCGCGTAATAATGTATCGATAGAAATTTTCCACGATAAGCGTTCGAGCAGGCTTTCGTCGACGATTAATCGGCTTGGTGTTCGGTGGAGGCAGAAAACGAGTAAAGTAGAGGAGGAGTCTGAAGCAGAAGCCCGATCGCATTTTCATTGGCCGTGAACCGGGTCGGGACTCGCGATGAAACGATTCGCAAAGACGGTGCAGGGGAATTCCGCGTCGTGAACCTACGACTAATGAAATCGTTATAGCTCACCGCGCTTTGAAACGCGGATCGCGGAGAATTACAGCGTGCCTCGCTTTAATAAGAGCACCCGCGACCAGCCAGCGGTACGTGGTCCCGTTTCCGGTGAAAAAAGGATATCGAGCAGTTCGTTCCCCCTCGCGAGCCACGAATAGCGCCGCTTTGTTCGATCTGGCCGCGGGATCGAGTTACCCTGTATTTTCTTGCAGCTCTCCCTCGATGGAACGAGCCTGTACTTTAATGGAATTCCTCGGTTTCCAGCCTTCAAGGAGGAACTTCGAGGGTGCTTCCGCACGTAATTAGAGTTTGAGTCGTTGATTAGATGATTGATTGTCTCCTAGTTGCAGCGACGGGAAGATTTTGACGATTGGCTCTTTGTTTTCTTGTTATCTATAGTCTACAGATCCCAGTGCGTAGAGCAGAGTCTCGTATTAGAAGACGGAGAGATAGGATTATCGCGGTGACTTGAAATTCACAGGCAGGCACAGCGTAGTAATAATAATTTTACGCGTATTTGTACGTTTCTAGAGGCTCGATCAAATCGATAGACGTTTGTTTATAGTAGTACATTTATTTAAGTAGACATTTATCTCGTTCCAACGACGACTACATTTTTGAATAATCCTGTACGCTATCTGGGTTTTTGCAATCTTAAGTTTCCTACACGTACGAACTACCTACCGTATCGTGTCAGGAAACGACAAATATCCGACAAATAGAAGTAAATTATAATTTACTTTGTCTGCCGTGTGTAACACACAGGCTGCCAAAGTCGAGGTCTGAAGCTATCAAAATCGTGTAAACTGTCAGCGATAACAGCGACCGTATATATTCTATATATTCCGTGTATAATCTGGCGTGAAGTCTCCAGGCCATTTCCAGACGAAGCGAGCTCACTCGGACGGTCGAGGACTGTAAAGGATCGACGGATCCGCGGGCAACTTACTGCAGCGTTTACTAGCCTCTACGGAAAATATATCGGCGAAGCTCCACCGGGGTCAGTTAAAGCCGCGGCTTTAATGGCCGCGGTGAACGCGCAACAAGGGGATACACGTGTACACGTGTTGGCGCTGGTAATTCTGAATCGAGTTAAAACATTGCGCGCTCTCGTATCTTTTAGCGACGATTGCCGCAGCTGTTGGCGGGTCTCCGTGCCCCGTTGCACCGGACAGATAGCGCCTGCTGTCTCGTAAACCGTCGCAACGACGCCGACGTGTTATCGTCGTGTACTCTGATCGTCGAATAATATAAAATAAACGTGACGGCGAGTTAATCCCACGTCGAGTTCCTTTGGTCGACGCTCGTTTCATACAACGGACAGTTTTACCGGTGTTCAGACGCTCGACCCGGTTGGCAAAAACTTTTAATTGAAAAGCGCCAACCCGATGCTCGCTAATCGATTATAAGGCGCGCAAACTACCAACGAAATCATTTCGTAATTAAGCCTGGGTCGCTCTGATTGTTCCGTAATCGTTTCCTGCCGCGGACTAGCCGAGATCCTTTCGCCTGGATATTCTTGGTCCTTGTTAGAATTCCAGCATGTTCTCATCGATGATGTATGATATTTGGGTGAGCGGTTATCGTCGATCGGCTGTGCCGTCACAACCATTTTATCGCTAGCGTTTTTGCCAATTGAAAGATAGAATTCAATCGGCGTCCACTTAATTGTCAATCACTGATCAGCCAGGATTGTCAGGCCGAGAGATGTTCCGGAATTACGGAGCTCGACTTATACAGTGACAATATTCCATTTACTAATACGAAACACTGCTTCCGTATTCTAAGCTGCAGCCCGTAGATTCCTCCGGGATATTAACTTCCAAGGGATATAATTTTGTTTCATTTTTTTCACACACTTTACTTTACTTTGTTTCTTTTCCTCTTAGCTGTCTGCTTGATTTATGTTCTTCTTTCCTCTCTCTCTCTTTCTTCTTCTGCTTTTTTTCTACTGGTGACCTTCAAACTGGCTATACCAGCACAGAAGCAACCGCTAATCCTACTCGCTTGTTAATCCTGCGCTAATTTAATTTCTTCCGTATTATAACTACCAAAAAGTTCTTCCCTGTTCGATTTATAAATAAAATTAAATTAACCGACGTGACAACAACGAATAACGCAAAGATAATCATAAACTTTGACGATTTGGATTTCCGTTACTTTCGTATTATTCTGCATAGATACACGTACGAACTATTCGACGAACTATCTTCTCTCCTCAAATGGACTCGTCGTGTAAAAGGAAGAAGATCCATTGCTCTCGAAATTCTTGAAAAACATCTTCATCGTTCAGCGAGACGTCAATAGCTTTTCGTTCAGATATTTCAATCGCTTTGGTGAGGTCGCGCCGTTAATTCCACGTCGAGAACACGGTGCCAAAGAGCGACTACGTACACGTGTCCGTTCGCAAATCCCGAAGCTTGGCCGCGTGGCGTGGAAGCTTCTGTTTCGACACATCTCGAGGTAGCTGGAAGCCAGCTAGTATACAACGGATTCTCATAGTTGCGTGACGGTCTATTACGGCGTGTATAATCGACCGATAGACCGGGCGGATTCCCAGAGCTGACACTCGATTCGTATCCGGCCATTTCGGCCGGATATGCGATTCAGACGTTCCGACAGTTTCCGATGTTCTCCGCACGAATTATTACTCTGACCCGCGCTGATCCGCTATGCCTTCCGACCGGAGAATCGTCGCATCGGAGCCCATCGCTTGCTAAGCTCAAGACGACGGCTGTCGTCATGGCATTTCAGCTGTATCATAATTTCTATATAAACGTTTGGCGTTAGATGGACGGCGATGATATTTGAGCGATCGAGGCATTTGCTGTCCTGAAGGTTCAACCAGTTTGGCTTAGGTTCAAGGTTATCGGAAGGTTTTTAGGGTCGTTGTAAATTTAACGAATTACATGGATAGTTGGATATTTGTTCGATCATCTGGCTGTAATTTTCACGTTACTTATGAACGCTAGATCGACCAACCGAACCAATCAAAATGATCCGGATCAAATCTTCTGCATTTGCAATTACTAAAGAAACTATAGGTGTTTTTATTCTTATCTAGACGGGAATACGATTACATGTAATTTATTTTCATTATACTAGTTTAATCGTAATCAGCCACCCACGAGATATTTAGCTACGTATCGCAGATTGCTTCTAGCTATAATCCTCATCGCAGAAGATATAGCGCATCGGTTAATCGAACCGAAGATCTCGAAGAGGCACCGCGCGACGGAGATGATAACGCGAGCCCTCGCACGATATCGCGCTCAGAATGTAAAAGCGTTTGTGTAAGCTGCGAAAATAAGACGGTTGATTACCAGGTCTGGGTTGGAGGTGGCTCGTTTAACGCGGAGAAGAGGAAAAATTCGTGCGACGCGAGTGTGACGGCGCAATAGCAAGCGGTGGGAAGAGGAAGAAAGAAAGAGTGGCAGGTACCTTCGTTGCAGGCAGAGTTCGTTAAACTAATATTCATACATCTTGGAAAAAGTGGGTCAGTCGCCTGGCTGCGTGTATCAACCTATATAACGTCGCTCGTTTATTACGTTTCGTGCGTTTCGTAAGTTTTATTAAGAGCCGCGACGTGAAAATTCCGTGACGTTATCGCCGGGTCTGCACAGCATCGCTCCCCTACCTTTGCCAACCAGAGAAAGCTAGTCTCTTCGTTTTTCCATTTTCTTCTCTACGTCCACGCGTTCTTCGCGGATCGTTGTTATGCTAACGAAGTTCATCCCGAAAGGGCAGAAAAACGTTAATTCCCTATCTTACGTCATAACAAGGGGTCCATCTAATCTCTCTCGTCTTCGCGTCGATGTTGCTGCAAGATAAACAGACGTAGCAAAGAGAAACGAGATTGCGATCCGAGTCTTTTGTGAAGATTCGGGGATCATTAGCGCGCTGAAAGAAACTTGTTCGGGTTGGATGCGGGATTTGATCGAGGATTTGTTTCTGTCGTTTTTCTTTTGCGTTTCCTCGTCGAAAGTACGTCAGCCATGTAGCAGAAATTCATGTTGGCTTTACGATTAAGAGCGTCGTTGGATCGGTACATTTGCAACCGTGTTGAAGAGAAGATAATTGAAACTACATCCTACCAATCGAGATTATCTAAAATCCTGATCTTCCGTCAGATCGCTTCGAGTATCGCCTCTTCGGATATATACCTCGACAACGTTCTTCTCTCTCATTTCGTTAAAGGATTTTCGCTCGAAACTACAAGCTCTTCCGTCTAATAGCAACGATTCCGATCTAACCCTATCTCCATAACGATATCAATGAAAAAATATTACTCGTAAGATTCTCTTTTTTCAGCTCTTACCGCAGATTGAGTACCGGGCGAATAGCGTTCGAGATTAGCTGGAAGAGACACGAGGACGTCGTTTGCCTTTCTTTGTCGAGCGATTTACTTTCGGTTCCACGAGCTCTATCTAACCGGTGGGAGAGAAGGGGCTCGAACAGGTTGGGTCTCGGTCGACGAGAACTCGATAAGACATCGTACGCCACTCTGGCGATTCTAATACCAGTTTGACACTTGGAGATCGATGAGAATGGAAAGTATCGTACATCAGGCCGAGCCCGATAGAGAAAATTATTCAGCCGATGCGCGTTACGTGTGGCCCGGTCATAAATCACGGCTACCGGAGGCGGAGGAGGCGGTCGGCCCACCGATACTAATCCGTGGAGAAAGACAGAGCTCCCGATTACAGTTTCATATTGAATTTTTCATCGCTACGTGGACAGCCTCTTTCATTGTAATTAGATGTTCGAGCTAGTTCGGTGAATAACGACGCTACGAGTCGCGCGCAACCTGCCTCCTCTTTCACAAATCCTCGTCTCTTTCCTCGCTCCGCCTCTTCGTCTTCGTCTTCCTCTTTTCATAGGCTACCTTTTTATTTCTTTTTGCCTGCGATATGCCGAGACACAAAG
Organism: Bombus vancouverensis nearcticus; assembly: GCF_051014615.1. Lineage (NCBI taxonomy): Eukaryota > Metazoa > Arthropoda > Insecta > Hymenoptera > Apidae > Bombus > Bombus vancouverensis. The sequence continues at coordinate 17,667,260 of NC_134914.1, read as the reverse complement.
TCAGCTCACGTTCCGCGAGGTGCGCGAACAGAACAGGTAACTCTCGAAGGAACTCCGGCAAAGTATCCTCTATTAAATTACAGACGGTCAGGCGTAAATCTTCGTAGAGGCGAGCAAGCGAGCGAGCGAGCGAGCGAGCAAGCTAGTAGACTTCTCGCTCGCGTGATAGAAACTTTCTGTTCTTTTCTCTTCTCCCTTTCCTCTTCTTTTTTCTTCGCCGTTTTTTGTCTCTCTTTTTTTTGTGTTTCTCTTCCCTCAAGTTTTCGAGGCAGCTTTGTATAATGGACACGGGGGCGGGTGCATCGTCGCGACGCGGAGAATCGCGTTCCCTCCGTGTCACGACGTCCGGATGTTCTTAAAGGACTAGAAAGTTTCCGAAGCGGGATCGCTTATTAATTCTGATCCCCCCAGACTCTTGTATTCCTTGTTATACCCGCTTCTCTCAATGGATCTGCGTCGGTGAAAGTCGATTAAAATTACATTCCGTGAAAGTCGATTAAAATTACGTCTATTTGGAAACAATTTGCCCCGTTTCTTTCTTACACCACTAGCCACAATTGCAAGAATTTAAGCGCAAATATTTTCCCATTGCCTTCGTCTCTTACGTACGTACGTAGTTCGATGGTAATAGTACGCGCAAACCTATAAAATACTTTAGGAAAGACTCTCTAGAGGAAAATTATCAAGAGAGAGAGACAGAGAGAGAGAGAGAGAGAGAGAGAGAGAACTGCTCATCCAAAGCAGCCTTGCCGCTGGCAAAACGAGGAGGAAGGGAAGGAAGAGGTAGAAGGAAAAGCCCGAAGAAGTTGCCGAACTGGAGGATACGTCGCGATCAAAGCGAAAGGTAGCCGGCTTTGTAGCCAGGATACGCGAATAGGGACAAAGGAGCTATCGCGGCTACGGGAATTACGTATACAGAGCGTCTGGGCGGAAAAGAAACGGCGACACAGCGGAATCTGGAGAGCATAAAATGAGAATTGTTAGGAACTTCACGCTCCGCCGCCGCGGGCGCATTTAGTATCGCTGTTTCTCTGTATCGGCGGACTCCATCCTTAGGTTTCTCGCCGATTGGCGTGCTCCACGGTGCTTCAAAATGGAGACGATTTGTAGAGGAAGTGGCGAGCTTCGATCGACGGAGTTATCGCGATTCTCCGTTATTTATTGTTCCGTCGTCAAGATGTTCCCCTTTCAGTGTGCTTCGTATATGAAATTTCCGTTTGTTATGATACGCTTCACAGCGTAATAGTCGTCCAACGTGCAATATTATTTCGTAGCTCGACGAGGATTCCATGAAATTCTTGACGAATTCTACGATATATAAAATACGACGACGAGTGCCGATACACGTTTCGCCTGGTTGACACATTTCTATCGTTTTATTCGCTTTTAAAGATCTTTAACTTTATCGCTTCTTAAATGTTTCAAAATTATCCAAGTTTGTATATAAAACGGCAACTAGCGAAAGAAAAGTCGGATAATTGCGGAGAATGCGATAAACCGTCCTTATGGGACACTCAACTTTCTACGGTATACTGGGTCGTAACCATCTGTTCGTTAATTCTCATAGCGATTTTATTAATCTTTTACGAAGCGCTGCCTGTTTCGTGCGATCTGCGACAAACGCGTTACTCCACTTTTATACAGCCATAATGGTTTTCCTCGAAACGAAAAAGTTTTTTTAACGCTTTATTATCAACATCTCGCGATATGCTTCCGATATGCTTCGATAACGATACTTCTTCCAGCATCGACACACGGAAATACAAAAAATAATTGGAAATGGTAACGGTTAAGCCGGCAGTCTCTTCAGAACGGTTATCGATAACGGCGGAATTCTCGCAATCAGTTCATTTTCAAAGGACGTAATATATCCCACGCAGAGGCTCTGTCTATGCATTGTCTACGCTGCATTTCTTGCACAATGCCGGGATTTTCTTTGCCCGTTCGCGATACAACACGCCGCTGATTCCTTTTTATTTTCTTTTTTTTCCTTTTTTTTTTACCTTTCATCGCCTTCTCCACCTCCGTTTCGCTTTAAATCCGTCAACGAACAGGACCAAGGGATACATCGTATCGAGGGATTCTCTTTGAACGTCCTTTAATAAAATTGAAGTCCCGGAAACGATCTCTCCTCATTAATCTTTTTAACAGAGGGACTGGAGCGGGGTTACCGCTCGTCAAAGCGTTTATTTCTGTCTTTCGCGTCTATTACTACCATCTGCAAAACACCGGCAGCGAGGGAAAAGAAGAGCCAAGTGGAGAATGAAAAAAAAAGAAAGAAAGAAAGAAAGGAGAAAACAGGGCGCGGAATGGAAAGAAAAAGGAGAAAGGCCGTATAGGAGGAGGCGGGCAGGCCAGGGAAAAAATGAAAATCCGCTTGCTTCGAAGTGCTTTCAACGAAATTAGAATTTCAAAAAGGTCAGGTTAAATTTTCCATCCCTTTCTACCTCTACCACCATGGCCACAGCCATCGTGTGACCCGCCCCGATTATTAATTTCTTTTTCTACTCTTTTTCGGCCACCGGGCTTTCGCTCCGCCTCTCCATATTCCTAGGCCGCGTCGTCTGTTATCCGTCTTTCTTCCCTCTGCATTCTTCTATATACCGGTCTCTCCTTTCCTTTTCTCCTTTGTTTCTTCAACATCGATGAAGCGATTCCGCTCATCGGTCTCATCTTTATTCATCGTGTACTAGCCAGCCTAGTACACATTGTACATTACTCCGGCGAACTATTAATTCTCGTTTGACACTCGGAGACCGATGGGCCAGACACATCCCTGATACTTTTTACGGGATTTCCATGATCGATTACCGGCCGCTTGCACGGAACATATGTATCCTCTCACGGTGTTTTGCCTTTCCCTCGCTGGATAAGGCAGTCGATCGGGGTAAACCGACTCCAACGCTATCGTACACCTTTGGGATTCTGTAATACATACATACATACATTTACGTGTATGCTTTTGGTAGGTATACGGCGCAACTGTTTGGATGGAACAGATCCAAACAAACTGGATCGTCGTTTGCATATGGAGTGTATCGGGCAGATGGGAATACGTTTCGCCGACGACTTTTCGCCGCAGAGAAATCACGATACCTGGAGATTTCTAGGACCGATCGCCGTATAAATCGTTGAAAGTTTCGTTTCGAAAGGTTGTTAGGTTCGAGTACTCGTCCATCGATCGTTCCTCTTCTCTTACATTTGTTAGAATTTTAATTCGTTTGAAAGCTATCGAATCGCTCACCGGTGCACTCGATGAAACATCTTTATCGTATCATCTTCGTTCCGATCGTCCAAGCTTCAGATCACGTTCCCTTGCCGTACCTCTCTCTCAGAATCTCGCGTTATCTTCTCGTTAAACTCGCCTCGCAATTTCCATCTTTTTCGCCAGATCTTCCTACGCCACGCACGAATTTCCACCAAATTGTTCAACGTAAATAGAATCACGCGACTCGATCCTCGAGAATATTAGCCGGCTGTGCGCCGAATTATTGCGATTACAATTTCTCGTGGGATAGGATCGAAATGTAAAAGAAAATTGACAGAGACGGTGGAAAGAGGTGATCGTACGTCAGGCCACGCGGCACGGCGTTTGCTAATCCGCTGATCTAATTTCTGAAACGGTTGTCGGTGTCCTGCACCGGAATTCGGCCAATTTCCTCGCTGCTCTTTCTACTAACTTTGCATATCGCCTTGCAAACTGGTCGTATAGTAAATAAGAAAACCGATGAATTACCATCGGAGCTCGTGGTTTTCCCTTCCATATGGAATTATGTATTTTCTAGCGTAATTGCCAAACCACCGAAGAAGATTACGTGGAATATCGACCGAAACCGAAGTTAGAATTCCAGCGTCGGGCAGGGGTAGAAATGAGAGGGAGGCTCGATTGAATTTCGCCTCAGTGAGATAATAACGAGCTACCGATAGATTCCATTATACCTTTAAAATTCTCCAACAATGGAGCAGACTTTCTCCCATCGGCGGCCGCCTGAAAATATTCTTTGGTAAAATTGTTCCACCACGTGATCGGAAATTAGTGCACTTCTGGTCTGCCCTGAAAGGAACGTTACACGTTTAGAACCGCCGCTTCGATCGAGCTTCGCGCCTTCTTAATTAGTACCAGAATCCAACGCATCGATTATCCGCCTTTTATTTTCCTACTTTAATTATTCGGGTCAAATTGGACACGATCGAGGTAACGGACGAGTCTCTAATTGCACGAGATATAGCCAAAGGGATCATTCGGATTTTTCGGACGCGTACGAGCCGCATTTTGCATTTCGAAGTGATCGAATTCGCGGCTGCTTCCTACAAAGTACATATTTAGTTTGAATACCTGTGCCGCAGAGCTACGTGCAACGTTTCTGGCATCAAGAATTTCTAATTACGTAATTTTCAAATTCCGGCAACCGCGCGAATTACCGATCTCCATGAAACGGTAATACTCGTGTTCTGCTTGGCTGGAAGACGTCGGTCGTGGGAGCGGAGGGCTCTAGAGACCAGACGCCTAGAGTATATCTACTTGCAGCTTTCAGTACATCGGATTGCTCGCGTGTCCTGTGGAAAATTTCGCCTTGAAACTCGACTTATACAGGGTGTTTCCGAGTTATGGGTGCGAACTTACGCTTATTAAGGGGCTATTCTGGTCTAGAAATGTGAAAAAATCGAAAAAATTTGTTTTTCATATTTCCAAAGTTTAGACATTCAAGAATATGCCCTTAGAAGGATTTTTCAAAATTTCAATTATTTTATGCGTTACAGCCATTTTTGTGACGCGGTATCTGCTCCGGTCTGACCGGAACAAATGAGTAGTAGACGGTAGACGTTGTCCGAGTCAACTTGTCTCGAAACTTTAAACGCGTTTTTCTCGAAACTACGTTTCTCGAGTTGGCGTGCACGATATCTCAAGTTCTAACGAACCGATTTATTTTAAATTTGGTTTAAATATTCCTTGTATACTTCTCTATCGTCCGGATCATGCTCAGCTCAAAATCTTTAATATTACTATTTTTTAAACGTTCGGAATTGTCACAAAAACGTGCGAAATAAGAAATTTTTTTTTCAAACGGTCGTCATTTTGCGAAAAAATGTTGTATTGATTTTTCCAAGGTTCAGACGATAGCGGCATCCGTACTAATTAAGAATCCGTCCGCATTTTTTGTCTCGGATGACCAGAAGAGTTGATATCATGCACGCCACGACACCCCATTTTTTGGCAGCACCCACTTTGCCAGCTCGTAGCTTTTTAAATATTGAGTTTTTTTTCCAGTGAATGTTTTACGTAATCTCGAAATATCAATAAACAAATGCTAAAAATAAGGATAGCAAAGATATTGTTTGTTTCGCTTGTACAGAGCTTCAAAAATCGCCCGAAATTCATGCCTCTGGACCAGAATATACCCCCTTAAGGTTTCAGAAAGTTTAACAAGTAGCGACGAATACCTGACAATATGCAGGATGGTGGCGAAGTAATCGTTCCACGAATGTCAAAAGTCTGTTCCGCCGATGAACCGATATCTTCCGGTACCTGCTAATTCGTTTTCTCTTTTTCGACAGAGCTATGCTTTTTTATAGTCGAACAGAATTCGACAATGCTCGATGCGTAGAAAAAACAGCGAGAGATATTGATTCAGCTTTGCGCCGGTAAAGCGCGCCATTGAGGGCGTAAAAAAAATTGCACCGTTTTGAGGTTATGTATCGATTGTTGACGCGCAGAGTCACAACCTGTTCGGCATTGTGGAGTACACAGTTTGTACACGTGCTTGTCAAATCGCTTTTGTTTCCTACTCTTTTTTATAAACACGTCGATTGGCCGATCCAGCCTGCCTATATACCAAACTCTGAAACGAGCTGTATAACTCGCGCAACCCGAACGATCGTCTGTGTCCTTTCGACGCTTTTACAGCACGCTTGGGAGTCAGAAAATTATTACAATTAGCGACTGCAAAACGGGTCACACGTTACAATATGGCCTGTGCGGACGGGGCGAAACAAAACGCGTGTTAGAGTCACGGTAGCGCCGATTTTGCCGATTTAATGACGTTATACGTAGATTTAGTAACGGCTGGACACGTGACAGCTGCATTAAATTTTCGCATTAATTCGCCTGCTCTCGTGAATCAACTCTCCCCTTCCTCCCCCTGTGGAGTCGCTTCCCGGCCCCCTCGTACCTGCGAATTAAACGTTCCGAAACCGATGGAGGAGGAACCATCGTGATTTTTTCTCTCTCGCGCTCGCCTGCTTTTGTCTCGAATCGCTTTTTGTTCGTTCGCGCGATTATTCACGTTACGCTTCGAATTTATCATTGTTGATTCGGTTGGCCTTTTCAAAGGCTGCCGAATAATGTCGAACGAGCGTATTGACAAAAAGCTGGATAATTCTGTTCCTTTTCTTCCTCTCTTCGCCTCTCTGCCACTTTGCTTTCCCAAATTTATGGCAAATTGGAAAAACCAAGGATAGAGAAACTTCCGATGTTGAAAAAGGGAGGAGAAAAAGAAGGAAGAGGAGAAAGAGAAACGGAGTACTATACGACGAGCGATGGAACGTGAACAGCGCCGATCAGTCGCCTTCGCGTTCCACGTGAAACTGCGATGGAAAATCGAATAATATCGAGCAGAGTTTGCTTTGCAGGTTATCCGTTTATAAGCAATTAGTTGCGCTCACTTGCGTGCTAATTTTTTATCCAAAGGAAAATAGGAAAATACGAAACGATTCTCGCGAGAACGATTTGTACGTGATCGTTACCGATCATAATGGAACCGCGCTGTCGAGTATTTCGCCACGTCCAGAAATTCCCAATATTTATTCCCGTTTCATTGGTACGTACTTAAAAGGACATAAAAAAAAAAAAAAAAACAAGAAGCAAAGAGAAGACAGAAACGACAGAGAGGGGTTGTTTGTTTCGATCGATCGAAATTACAACGGGGAACCTCGACGATATTTTTAGGGAAATAGGGGCCGATGAAAAAAATCGTAGCTCGACACTTTACCGATGCTTCGTCAACGATGCTTCTGGCTTTATTTCGGTGGAGCTGATCACACTATACAACGACGACCGATTCAGCAATAACTTATCTCGGCGAGTGATACACACCCGTCCCATTATCCACGATACTCCTTTTTCTATCGCGTCGACATTTTCCGATAGAGACGGTCCTCTGTTAGAAACGACGACGCGTATACGCATTGCCCGCTATATTCGACTTCCGGCGGAATATTTTCTCCGCATCGAAAACGTTCGACGCTTTGAATATTCGTCAGCTTCGATGATTACAACACGCTCCTCTCTGTCGTGTACGCTGTTTAAAAACTTTTCTCACAGTGACATAAAAGTCCTTTGTGCTCGCTGTTTGTACCTAATGAATAAAAATCTCAATATCGTTTCTCGTATGTAAACACGTAACTTACTTACAAAATGTTGACACTGGTTCTTCGTGACGAAGATACGCCAAGCTCGTATAACAAATACGTTTTGTTTTCAATGGAAATCGTTGGTAATATTGGTTCGTTCGTTTGTATATGATCGAACAGCGTCGTATCACTCGCATCGTTCGAACAAATTAAATCGTAATTAACACTAGAATCGAGAAACTCAAATCGACTGGTTTTACAATTTTATTTGAAAATTCCTACTTCGTGTTATATTTCTTTCCGCAACGATGTAACGACTTTCGCAACGATAGCTAAAAGAATAATATAACGAATTTTATTTTGTTTTTTATGTGTTCAAACTGAGAATAATTTCGTATCAAGGCAACTTATACCCACGCCAGTCGAATTGACTCGTTTTACAAATTTTTAAAATTCTTACTTCGTTATATTTCTTTCCGCAACGATGTAACGACTTTCGCAACGATAGCTAAAAGAATAATATAACGAATTTTATTTTGTTTTTTATGTGTTCAAACTGAGAATAATTTCGTATCAAGGCAACTTATACCCACGCCAGTCGAATTGACTCGTTTTACAAATTTTTAAAATTCTTACTTCGTTATATTTCTTTCCGCAACGATGTAACGACTTTCGCAACGATAGCTAAAAGAATAATATAACGAATTTTATTTTGTTTTTTATGTGTTCAAACTGAGAATAATTTCGTATCAAGGTTATTTATATCCACATCAGTCAAATTGACTGGTTCTACAAATTTTTAAAATTCCTACTTCGTGTTATAATTTTTTCCACAATGTTGCAACGACTCTCGCAACGATAGCTAAAAGAATAATATAACGAATTTTATTTTGTTTTTTATGTATCCAAACTGAAAATAATTTCGTATCAAGGCAACTTATACCCACGCCAGTCAAATTGACTGGTTCTACAAATTTTTAAAATTCCTACTTTATGTTATATTTTTTTCCGCAACGATAACTAAAAGAATAATATAACGAATTTTATTTTGTTTTTATGTATTCAAACCCAAAATAATTTTGTATCAGGCTACTTATACCAATACCAGTCTAAATGACTGGTACTTGTCAAAGGGTACTGCAATCTGTTTATCGAACCCCAATTAACCAGTTTTCTCGTTTTCTACAGCATGTCACACGTTTTTAACATTTTTACCGCGTATCGTTCGATACGATGATATCGGTTATCAGGAAAATTCCCGATCGATCGCTAGATCGCCAGATGCTAACGCTAGAAATACCACACTAGCCAAAACGACTGGTTCTACGATTTTATAAATGTGTCAACCCTCGCGTTCAGGTCGATCATAGTCGCAGATGGATTAATAACAATGGAATTCCTTCTGTAAGAGAGAATTAAATCAATAAATATACAAATATTCTATTATTAGGTATTTTTTAAAGACCAATCATTTTCACTGGTTTTGGTACAAGTAGCTTCGTGTTAACTACCGGTAGTTCTAACGTTAAACAGGTTTAGTACCTTAGAAAACTTTACGACGCGACGAAAAAGCTGACGTTTTAATCGTAGAAATAGGTCGATCGTATTTGCGAACGTGTATTGCTATACGAGGCTCGTTCTAATGACGAACAGAAAGAGAGTAATCGACCGATACATATTATCGATTAACCGTCTATCGGCCGACGAAGCGAATTTCGATATCTGAAATGTCTCCTAGACAAGCATTGAAAAATGGACCCCAGGCAAGAAATAAAAATACAGTCGATTCGAAAACAAAATGCAACCGCCACCGTTCCGACACGAAGCTTCGAACGGATGAATTCGTCGACGGTTTAAATATCGGCCCGATCGATTCCTATAATTTCCTCGCGAACGATACCTACGTTTGATCGTTCAGTTTCGAATATCGATAGACGTTTACCGATTCTCTTCCCATATACGTATATTAATACTAAAACTACCGATAGTTAACACGAAGCTATTTCTACCAAAGCCAGTGAAAATGACTGGTCTTTTAAAAATACGTAATAATAGAATATTTTTATATTTATTGATTTATTTCTCTCTTACAGAAGCAATTTCATTGTTATTAATCCATCTGGGACTATGATCGACCTGAACGCGAGGGTTGACACATTTATAAAATCGTAGGACCAGTCGTTTTGACTGCTGTGGCATTTATAGCGTTAACATCTGGCGATCTAGCGATCGATTCGGAATTTTCCCGATAACCGATATCATCGTATCGAACGATACGCGGTAAAAATTTAAAAAACGTGTGACATGTTGTAGAAAACGAGGGAACTGGTTAATTGGGGTTCGATAAACAGATTGCAGCATCCTTTTACACTTTGACAAGTATCAGTCGTTTAGACTGGTATTGGTATAAGTAGCCTGATACAAAATTATTTTGGGTTTGAATACATAAAAACAAAATAAAATTCGTTATATTATTCTTTTAGTTATCGTTGCGGAAAAAAATATAACATAAAGTAGGAATTTTAAAAATTTGTAGAACCAGTCAATTTGACTGGCGTGGGTATAAGTTGCCTTGATACGAAATTATTTTCAGTTTGGATACATAAAAAACAAAATAAAATTCGTTATATTATTCTTTTAGCTATCGTTGCGAAAGTCGTTGCAACATTGTGGGAAAAATTATAACATAAAGTAGAAATTTTGAAAATTTGTAAAGCCAGTCAATTTGACTGATGTGGTGGTTCCAGTGACGTAGTTTGACAAAGAATCGGCCCTGTGTATGTATCTTGCTTCCGTGTCCGATTACGTTCGTTCGACGAGTTGCACTCTTGAGGCGACAACTCGTACGGCGAACAGTTAGTAGCGTCGTATAGATAGGAGAATAGTCGTTAGCCTCGTCCCGGAAGTGTCTCGAGCTTACGGATGCCCGAATATACCGGTGACAAAGCTTTGTCAGGATCGAAATTGGCGTCAAGACGATAATTTTCCTCCTGTTACGTACTGCATCGTGTCTCGCTGCGCGTTGTCAAATTATTGTCGCTTGATAAACTTGTCGCCAGATGACAGAATAGCGACGTCGCGGCGATGTTAAAGACGCGCGAACCGTTAGATCGAGTTTTATCGAATCGCGTAAACAGCAAGTTTACGTTAGCCGGGGAGCAACCAACACAGCCTGTTTAATAATGCATGGATTTTTAATCCAACGCGGATACCAACGGAGATACGTTCGTTTGGTTCGTCTACACCTAGATAAGCAAATAAACAATGCCGCGATGAAATATTTATTTTAGCAGGGACCATAGGCAGGAGGCACGCGAGCGAAACGAGAATTTAAATAGCATCGTACAATTATCGTACAAAGATGAGAGTTACGATTCGAATGGAAAAAGGCGAGTGCCTCTGGAACAGGTTTGCGACGTTGATCGTAAGAAGTTAATAATTTTTAAAAAGAGGCACTTTTGCGTTTCAACTTTTGTACATCGTTGACCCGTTCGCGATACGTGTCTCATCTATAAAGGTATTTTTGCCGTGTATTATTCAAGCTTGATACGGCAAACTGTCGATAAAGAGAAAGAGAAGAGAAAATAAGCGGAATCGTTGAACGATCTTTATGCAATTTATCCGTCTGTAATTTATTCCATAGCAAAGTGCTCGATAATTGGCCTACGGTATCGAATGGATAAATATATACATATAATGGCCAACCTATATTTCGACGAGAGAAAGAGAGAGAGAGAGAGAGAGGGAGGGAGACAGCCAGAGTTTTCTGTCCACATTCGCTGTGCTTAAAGTGCTCTGCATTACGGGCACATAAACGTCATACGGTCCGACTAAATATATTAGAGCTAGATATAATCGATTGACGTTATAATTTCTTGCTATTTGCATTCGATGCCATTGTTCCCTTTAGGTAACGGGACTAACATGCCACTGTGACCGTCTAACTGTGTCGATCGTAAAAACGATACGATCAAAATGAATTGAGTCGAGCGTGCAACGACAAATATATCGCTTACGTCGTATCGTAAAAGATAGTCGTGAAAGAAGAAGGTTTAGAAGTCCTGCTCCGTTTCTTTCCACGTTCGATTCACGGCTAACGAACTATATAAACAAAAAAGAGAACCCAGTTGAAGAAGAAATAAAAAAAAAAAAAAAAGAAGAGAGAGAGAGAGAAAGAGAGAAGATAATTGTGAAAATAAAATAGTAGGCATCTGTATCGTAATCTTGAAAAAAGATCGATTCTTTTCGGTTAATAACGGAGTAATCGTTCTAAATGGTCTTGAAAAGGGTAGATGGAATATCTTTTTTCGTTTGCAAGAAAGGGCATCGTTGATGCTAGTAGCGAGAACGATCGCTGGTAAGGCCTGTCTACATGTGCAGCCTGCCGCGGTAAAAGCCGGTGACCTAAATGTCGCCTTTATGCCAGGGGCGTATCTGTCATACGCGCAGGTGCACGCTATCCCACGACCGCCCCCAGGATATTAGCAGTACTGCTCTCGACAATTTCTTCCTCATTCTCTCGCTTCTATTCTCCGCCTCGCCCCCATCCCTCGCATGTTTTTTTTTCTCTTTTTGTTTCTATTTCTACACACCTTTAATATCAGTTCCCGGAATAAAAGGTTCATCTGGCCGTCTATCTGTTTATCTATCCGTCCATTTACATTTATCTACCTATTTATCTAGATACGCGTTGTATTCTTCTTTTTTATTCTCACTTCGACGTCCTTCATTTTCTGCTCCACATTTCTCGTCGTTGTATGTTACCACCCCCTCGCTTCCCATTCCCGGTTCGCTCCTATTCTCGTTTCAGTTTCTATTTTTCTTTCTGTATCTCCGCGCTATCCTTCGTCCCTTTTATTCCACTCTCTCTCTCTCTCTCTTTCGCGAACTTCTCTTTGTATGGAATCCTCTTGAAAAATTTACGACGCGATAAATCATTGTTCGCTGGAAAAGAAAAACGCGAAAGAATTAGACCGCTTAAAAATGATTCCAAGCGTCACCTGCCACCTGATACCCAGTTACCGTGCCCGTCGATTCTTCCGTATCACCGGCCAACCATAGGTAAGCGGATTCGCTCAAAGAATCTGCTTCGCGACGAATTAATCATTTCGTTATTCTTTATCCGCGATTGTACTCGGTTTGCCAGCTCGCGTTTCGATTCCTATTTATACGAGGTGGATAATATCGCGGTGGGATTCGATGGTTAAATGGCTACAGATTTTCGCAAACAGAAATTTGATGTTGCTAGCCGGATCGAACGGTTGCCCTCTGCCGGATAACAACAGGCTTTTGTTCGCCTACAAGCTCTTGGTTAACTTCGCCAGCCATGTACCACGTATCTGCGTGCATGCGCACGCGGCCATTCTGTCGGATACATAAAACAGGGGATTATTTCGCCTTTCTGAATTCTCTCGCTCGTATTCATCCAGCAAGATACACGTCGTTCTCTCTCTTTCTCTATCTCTCTCTCTCTTTCTCTTTCTTTCTTTCCTTCTCTCTTTCTTTTTCTTCTCGTCGTTGCAAAACTCCTATATCTTTTTACGCCATCGCGGAATAAAAACCGCGAGCGGAGAGTGGCACGTTTAATTCGACCGAGCATTCTGTAATCTGTGTTTCAGCGATCTTGAAAATCAGATTTCAAACGTCCCATAAATCGGAGTCGGTGATATGCAGGTTGACACGCGTGCGCGAAAGCGTCAAGTTATTCGTCTCTGTACGTTTCGTCGTGGATTTTCTCGTGCCAGTGTTACATGGCGAGATAAAAATCCAGATCCGCGGTAGTTTCCCGCGTACATTTTTTCCGGATAATTTTCAGTGCAGCGAGGGAATGTTTATAGGTAATAGAATAATCCGAGCGTCGAAATTAGCAAAATGTAAAGATAAATGTAGCCGTACGAGACACGCGAATGTTCCGTTCGCCACGGGGAGAATAAAATATTCGCGTCGTAAAACGAGCGCGGCGGACCAAGCAAAACGATACAAAACGCGCAAGTTCAAAATATAATATCGTTAACGATAAATCAACCGGGCGAATTTGGCGGCGTATCGATCGAACGATGTTTGAAACGCAATTTTTCGAAAGCGACTTAGGCGCGCGTAATCGTACGACTGTTTCCAAAGTAATAACGCCAAGTGAAAAGTTAATCGACTGCTGCCTGCTCGTCTTCTTCTAACGTTCTCCTTCTTTTTCACCTCTTTTATTCCGCCCCTTCTAAATCTCTTATCAGCCCATCTCTTCCTACGCTTCCTCGTTCCTCTTGTCTGAGCTCACCTGCTGCATATTTCAGCCGTTCTCAAGGCGCTTAAGGGCCACCGATGTTTCAAGATTTTTTTTTCAACATTCTCAAACATCCTTCGATTCGGACATTATATTCAAAGCGACCGAAATTCTCTGTGGTCTGATTCTTCGAAATGTTCCGATCCCACGTGAAATTCAACGTCCTTTTTAACCGTCTCCTTTGGCTTTAATTTGTTACTTCTCTTCTATTTCCAGCCTGTCGCTTTTTCTTCTTTTCCTTCTTCTTCCTCTCAGTTTTATCATATTAACGATCGTTCCTAGAATAGACGGAGATTTGAGATTATCGGGCAACGATCTCCGCTTAACGACAGGTCATCCACCGCTTCCGTTTCAATTATTCGCGCCAGCAGAACCCAAAATAAGTATCGATCCGCGGTACTCGCCGATTCGGATCGCGATATTCACGAGCAGTTGGCTGAACTTACATGTTCCCCTTGCTGCCAAATAACGACAACTATTGACTTTGGTTGCGTGAAAGAGACACGTAGCCCGAAGGCGCGCGTCCGCTATGCATTCTATCTGGCGGTACGTGCGACATAGCCAGCTGAGTCCATTAGTCATGTCCTTGATTACGAGGGATGGTCTAGAAATTTTTCATCCGCCAACGGTCTCGCTTTGTCAACCTCTTTGTAGCCGACATAATATGTTGCGCGGAGACGGGCCCTCTTGGATTGGTTAATTTCCCTTTTCCCTAAGAACACTTTGCCCCTGCTTTTTGCATTCACCAGGCGCACCAGTTTTCTAGGTTACGAGACGAGAGAAGTACACGGGTCTTCTTCTAGGTCTTCAGGCAAGAAAGCATATTGAAACGAACGAATTGAACGAGACGTAAAGGACGCGGAGGTGTAGATTTTCACTTTAACCTTTCAGCGTTCAACCAGACCTTTTGTAGAGAAGAATAATCTTTGTTCGTACGTTCAACTAAATTCAATGGAAACCTGGAATAATAAATGTTTATAGTGCATTTTGATCAAAGTTGAATAATAAACTCGAGTCTACGATCTCTGTTGATCGTTTTAGCGCACACAGGTTGTAGATATTTCGTTGCAGGAGACAACGAATACGAGAAACGCGTTACCAGTGTTTTATCGAACGGTGTATCTTAACCCTTTCGCTTCGACGGTCCAGTCCGCCGAAGTACTGTCATTGAACGAAAACGCGCACCAGAGATACGCACAGTGTGCGTGGTTGCTATACAGGGTGGTCGGGGGGTGATTCTAAGCGAAAAAAGAAGTCGAAAATATAGAATACAAATTTTTCGTTCGAGGCTTTGTTTTCGAGAAAATCGACTTTGAATTTTCGCTCGGTACGCCTGCACTTTATCGCGTCTCGTTATAACGGATCTCACTGTAGATCGTTGCTCGATGGAAAAATTAAAAAAAAATTTTTATTCTATATTTTCGACTTTTTTTTCGCCTAGAATCACCCCCTTTCCGCTTGTACCACCAGTTACCAACCACCCTGTATATACGTTTTCCTAAGTCTCAAATAACAACAATTCTTGTAAGAACCGCATATGAAATATCGTTTCACTGCTAATGGATTTAATATATTTTTTAGCATGGAACAATATACGATCGTTTGGATGTTTGAAATATATTGCGCGAAACGTTTCGATGTTGTTTCAACAATGAGTAACTTTGACACGTTGATCGCCGCGTCACCCATATCTATGTCACCCATATCTCTTGTTCGAGTTAATTAAATATAGGATATTATATATAGGATATAGAAGATAAAAATATTAAAAACACATTACACCATACTTTTTTATTAGTTTATATTCTGGATAAAATATTACACTATGCTATATCGCGTGGTATTTGTTAAAACGTTCCAAACACATTTCGGCTGATTTTCGGCACTTCGAACAATAGTCGTAGACTTCGTCATCGCTACTCTCCTCGCTTTCAAATATATTTTCACCCTGTTTGCTCGACATTTTCAGGATGAACAAATCACTGATGTACATCTCACAAGTATGCTTCTCGACTAAATGAAAGATCTGAGATATCTGCCATGAGATCCCTCGGAATACTCTAGCTGGAAAGCTTATCGCTTTCTCCATTTCAGACCTAAATAATCTTCTCTTTACGATGAATCGAAGGCGATAAACAATGAATTCCCGCTTGTCGCTTCATTTACGTTCTGCGTACCGGTGGTCGGATTTGGGCCCCGCGGTAAACTTAGTCGAATCACGCTGGGCGACCAACGTGTTAAGAAGCGATTAATCCAATATGTCGATAAAATCATCAGAAGATGTTCTGCCGATAACGAAAAAATATATTATTCACTACTTGTATATGCGTCATTTTGATGCCGGATATTTGAGGTGCCGGACCCAGGAGTCGTCGCGTGGTCGCCGCCTATAAACGGCGCTCGAAGCGAAAGTGTTACAGATCGTTTTTACTCGGAATGTGCGCAAAATATTTTACACGAGGTTTCCATTCAATTTATCCGGAATCTTGACACGATCGTTCGAATAACTTGGCGATAAATATTAGAAACGCGTTTGGCACGATAGTCGCGATGGAATAACGCGTTCGTTGATGCCCCGGCACTAGCGAAATTTCGTCAGTGGTGTTCCGTGATTGCGCATCGATTTTTCGAGAGAGGTTTATTTGAAGAGCGACAGGGGCGGTTGTAAACTCCGACAGGGTCCCAGTCAACTTCCTGATAAACAAACAGTTCCGTCGAATAAATGCACGATTCGCGTATTAATCCTGCTGCCGTGACTGGTGCATTACAGCTCTGTTGAGCTTGGACGAGGGTCTACATAAAATGACGAAATTTAATAGTGGCACGGCCATCGAAAATATCCTGTGTTCCAATTTTAACGCTGGTAGAACGAGGTCACAGAGGTTGAAACGTCTGTAAATAAATTTTATTGTTTGTTTCGTGCGGTGGCCGGTACAAAAACGTCGGAAATCCTGCGGAGACCGTTTCTGTCCTAACGGAAGTAGCCATTTCACGGTTGATTCTTTCATTTGGCAGGAGTATTCGGCTTGACCAGTGTTGGCCAAAGGAAATGCGAAAAAAAAATTTGTACAAGAACGAGCAATTAAGCAGAAACCCGACCATTCCGTTTGTAATTAATTTATTCTGGCCGAGCAGGGAATAACTGCTGTTTTTATACGTCACTTTTTAACGTCAGTTTTCATTCGCCATAGAAATAGACCATGATTAACATTTCTTCCTTTTTTTTTCTCCCCCTCCTCGTCTCCCCACCCACCCCGATCCGCTTTTTGTGCGCGCGTGCGCCGAAATATATACACACCGAAGATAAATTTTTACCTTTGTACCGGTGACTCTCGGCGTTCCTCAATTTGTCAAGCTTTGCTACGAAATTTTCAGAAAGAAAAAAAAACGAAGGAGTAACGTACACGTCATCCCGCGTGCAAAACTTGGAGGCTGCAAACTGTTCCCATGCTGATTAAAATGTTGCTGCTAGTGTGTCCCGCCGTTCCTTCCCTTTCTTCTTTCTCTTTGTCCCGCCACAAACCGGTAGCTACGTACGTCGGTGTACAGGGAAATTTGCCAGAGTTTTGCCCCGGCAGCGAAACGCGCTTCTAACGACAGGTTAAAAATTGCCAGATAAAATTCCACGTATCGATCTTCCATTTCTGTGCGCGTAGCTTCGTCGTTTCCCTGACACAAACGACGCGACTCCTCGGCCAATCAATCCGCTATTCTCCGTATATTTCTCCGAAGCCGTGTGTACTCGTAGTGGTACTTTGATTAGCGTCTACGGTAGGAGAGAAGAAAAAGAACCAGGCTATAGTCGGCTGCTGTCGATGACACCCACGTTCACCCACTTAACTATATCTATCTTGGCCGTCTACACGAGTGGAGCTGTGTCTTTGTGTCGTCGCAATCATAAGGAGAGACGAGCACCATTACACCGACATAGAGGACGAGAGCAGAACAGAGAGGTAGGAGGAGAAGGGAAGGAGGAGGAGGAGGAGGAGGAGGAGGAGGAAAAGAAGTCGTAGATTAATCGGGGACGCCTAACAATCGCGTGGTATTCTTCGTTCACGTGCTGTTCCCTGGCTCGACTGCCTTTTCCGCACGAGAGGACGAGGCCTCTGAATTCGACGAGGTACCTGGGCGATGCAGCGGAAAGAAGAGTGGAAAAATAGAGAATAGAGAGTAATAGACAAAAAGGGATGGAAAAAAGGAAGAGGAGATGGTGGAAGGAGAAGGAAGAGATATAATGGGACTCCTGGCCGTGGATCGAAACATGGCGCCGCACATACTACGTGTGTTCTCGCTGACGCTCTCGCAAAAAGCTAAACGTCAGGGCTTAGCTATATAGCGCAACGTGCCACGGTGATGTATGACGCGTGTATGGAACCGGGATACGGGACCGATGGAGCGAGATTACCAGCGACAGATAAGATCCTGATGATGCTAGGTCGCGCCAACCGCTCTTATCCAGCTTCTGATAGACAAGCCTGGTAATACATGTGTTTGTTTTGTCGGTATGATCGCGATATGTTTACGCGGACTGGTATAAATTGCGGGGAAACAGGGGATTGAAAAGAGGGTTGAAACTTGCCTGAAAATCGCCGCTGATGAATGTGTCGGCACATCAATTTTATGCTACGCCCCTTCATTCTGCGATACAGATACTTTCGTTTAGATGCCTCGATACGCGATAAGAGGATGACGAGAGGCGACATTTCGTTGCCAAAGATCGTAAAAGCTCGAGGGAATCGCCAACCAGAAGCGGCAAACTGAATTTGTCGGCTGGTTAAAAGCCGTTACGTGCGAGTGACCAGCTTCGAAACCATAGGAATATAATTGAGATAGGCTGCAGAACGACGACAGTAAGGACAGACGAGGCTGGAATTCTTGGAATTTCAAAATCCCGATCAGCTTAGGCATTTTTCAATTTCAACGATGTAACTCGATGTCGCGCGATCACTATCGGATTATCGGCAGATCTCCACCACGGAACTTGGACAACGAGATTAATAAGAGGAGACCAAATTCTACCTAGCTGTAAGGTGGAATTTCTAGGCTGACCTTTAGACGAAAATTGGATTTACCGGCTGCCTTGTTTCTCGGTTACGTTGGATTTTTTTACGATATCGTCGCTAAGACAGAGAAGAAACCGAGGTGAGAGATACTTTTGACGAGTAAAAATGGAAACGTACGACGGAGAATACAATAATGCGCGACAGGAGAATCGGTCGTACGTGGGATGACGCAACACGTTGTGGTCAGAAAACGAGGGCTAAAGGAACATTTATCAGCGCCACGGTACACGCGGGTCTTGAATAAATTGACTTTTTGCGGAATCGATGGAAAGAAATTACCGACCAGATAAAATCCTGATGATGTCAGGTCGCGCCAAGCACGGTTTACTTACTCAGCTCTCGCCACAGGAAAGGCAAGATGGCTGTGTTTGATCTAGCGAGATTGCGTGTACTTCCGCTCGATCAATCGGCCAAAGAATCGATGACAAACGAGCTGCCTGGTAAATAAAGGAAATTTATTTCAACCGTGAGAATTAAATTTAATGAGCAGCTCGGTGTAATTGCGGGCTAGGACGCTGTGAGATTACCAAGACTAATTAAGGAGCTAGAAGACTTTAGACTACGAAATAATAGAGGGATGGGAAACGGGTGGCTAGATGGTGTTAAGGGGGATTTCCAAATGCTAATTCGCTAGCGTAATACAGTTTCGTTAAATCCGGAATCATGCGAATTCGACGAAAAGATACCACGATGGTCGAAAATCAAAAATGTAAAGATCCAAAGACTTCGAGCTTTTCATCGAAACTAAAATAAATTTTAATATCGGCATCTATGTTTGAGATTTACGAAGCTGATAGATTTATTCTATATCTGGTCCGACAAATTATCTCTAGCAAAGATAATAATAAAAATAGATGGCGTCAAAGATCCATTGAAAATTTGATCTGCCTCTGATCTCGTTCGCGATATCAGCATGAAAATTTTATCTCGTTCCGCCTGCTGGCAGCGTTTTATTTATTTAATGACCCAACCATAGGATGTAATTAAATAGCTCGCTTTTACTGCACAAAACGACCGGGCTTTCGGGCAAATATTAATCAACCGTAGCGGGAGGGGATATTCCGTTTCGTTAACGACTAATGCACAATTGAAAAGCGACCTCCGTCGAATATAATATTACAAAATACACAGTTCCTACGTTTTATTTATAACCGAGCACCTACGTGTGTCGGGTAAGGTTTGCACGGTCCGGAAAGTTTGATTTTTGGCAACGACAAGCCGCACCATCACGTACAACACTTATTTCCTTCCCTTTTCACTACCTCCTGGCACTTTTCCCTGCCAACGTCCAACTTTGTTCCACCACATATGCGCAGCTTTCCTATTCCACCAATACGTAGACACGTTGCATCTGTCTCGTAACACCCGAGGGATGTACGGTCGGATCCTAGGAACACAGGACTCTGTGGACGGTGCTTCGTTCCGATAAAAAAAATCTCCATCGTTCGTTTACCTTGCAACCCTTAGCCCTGGCAACATTTTCGCAATACGTGGCATAACGTGCTAAATTTTTTTTTTTTTCATCAAACTCGTACCTACGTACGACGTAGAAGACGATCGACGTATTCGAATTCGATTATATTCGAACGATAATAATCGAGCGTCTTCGGCGTTTCACTCGCGTTCGATCGGATCGATCGTTGCCACCGATCGCGCTGTTCCAAAGGAACGCGGTTTTTCTAATATCGTACGACGTTGCTTACGATCGGCGAAATTTAACGAGTGACATCGTTTGTACGAAACTCAGTCGTGTAACCAAACGCATTAATCATTCTCTGTATTTTTCCTAGATGCTTCGCCTTAAGCCACTACAAAGTCCGAGTAGCAGTGTAATACATCTTGAAAATCCTCCATCTTCCGCGCAGCAATTTCCGCCTTATTTATTACCAGTAATTTTTAATATCACGTTATTGCTGTGCACGAGCTACGGTTGCAGGCGAGCCTCGTTACGAAATCTCTCACGTGGAAACTAACTTTCCTACATCTCCTCCCCTTCTCCTTCCCTTACCTCTCACCCTCTCTCTCTCTCTCTCTCTCTCTCTCTCTCTCACTCTCATTGGTATCACTTATTCCCCGAAATCTTCACTTTTTCTGGCACTCTTCCCTGGCCGAATCGAAACCGGCTATTCAATGAACAGAAGGCTATAACGAGTCATAGGGTCTATAGACGTCGGACAAAATGACGCAACGGAATATGGATAGACATTGTCGAATATTTGAATTGAATGGCGGCAACCATCGATCGGTATCGGTTTCGGCCTGAATGGAGGCAACTGTCGGTAGATTTTCGAGCCGCGAAACGGCTGACCAGAAGGGTGAAATGAATGAAAGCGGTCGCGAAACTCTTTAGTCCCGGTATCGAGGCCAGTACAGCGGGAGAAGTCATCGATTTTCGAGGCGTGCATACCAATCGAGACAGAAAGAAGAGAGAGAGAGAGAGAGAGAGGCTCGGTCGCGGCCGCGTGAGAAGCTATAATTAAGCAACAGGTTGTAGCTTCTTCACGGAAATTTATGAGCAGCGCCCCGATAGAGGACGATCCACCGGTTTTATTGAATTTTAACCCGGTGCTCCCTCCGCTGTCGGAGCTGTTCGGGCTCCAGACAGTTTTTGCGAACCGGCATTCGCATCGATCGACCACGAGGGAACAGCAATTGATTGTAAAAAGGCCGGCGTGTGATCAATAACGCGGAAAGAGGCGCCGCTTGCCAACCGGCCGAAGGTGAACCTGGAACGATTCCGGTGGCCCTATTTCTGGCGAGATTAAAGGGTAACCGAGATGGCAAATGTTAATGGAACGCACGGAATAGCAAGTTTCCGAGCCTCCGTCTCCGGCTAAGAATTTTCGATGCTCAATCGGCCGACATTAACGAGCTTTTATCGGCGCGCGTAGTTGCCAGGAATAATACTACGGCTTTCTTGGAACTTGTGTACGGGATGTTCCGAGAGAAGATACGTTAATGATGGTCATTTCGCTTGAATTTGAACTTTGTCTTTTGTCGAGATATATCGAAATACGGAAGGATACTCGAGAAGTACATCGAACGATTTCTATCAAGAATTCTCAGAAATACGAGGTGATATCGGCTGTTGCTATGCGTTAAATAATCACTCGGTGCTTAGGTCAACGATATATTCGTTAACAAGTGTGTTCTTTTGATCGCGTCGCGTATCGCTCTGCATTTCGCTAGGTCAATCTCGCTAGGTCAATTTCGCCTGGTTCAAACTTAACTGTCGATCGGAATCGATTCTTCTCTTTTTGTCGCTCCTTAGTATCCTCACTATCCACGCGTTTATCACGCAAGAAATCACGAAACCGATAGATCGCCGGTGATCTCCTCGCGTAGCAGTTCGAACGTTTCACGATTAAGGTGAAGAAATTGAACTTTATACAGGGTGGTTGGTAACTGGTGGTACAAACGGAAAGGGGGTGATTCTATGCGAAAAAAGAAGTCGAAAATATAGAATAAACATTTTTCGTTCGAGGCTTTCTTTTCGAGAAAATCGACTTTGAATTTTCGTTCGGTACGCGTGCGGTAGGTTATAACGAGGCGCGATAAGGTGCAGGCGTACCGAGCGAAAATTCAAAGTCGATTTTCTCGAAAACAAAGCCTCGAACGAAAAATTTGTATTCTATATTTTCGACTTCTTTTTTCGCCTAGAATTACCCTCTTTCCGCTTGTACCACCACCAGTTACCAACCACCTTGTATATCGTGGACAATGATTTAGCGTATAGAGATGCGATACACTGGCACACTATTCGTTGGTGATAGAGCAAGGCTCGTAGAGTTTTGTTATAGTTGACGTAGCAATAAGGGAAAAGACAGGACTGAACCCGGTACTGACATGTTGACTATTCTAACGATGAAGAATAAGCGCAGTAAAGTGACGATGCTGTGTCGGAGGAAAGCTAGTGAGGGGTGTGTCTAAGGACACGGGACCATGGGATTTGTTGATGACAATTTTGGTTAGGAAAGTGAGGGCAGTAGATATTGGTTCTGATTGGATAATAAGAAGGTTGGTGGACTAGGAAGGGTCTCAGTCGCCCTCGATAGAAAGTCGCTAGTAGGGAAGTATCGTACGTGAGAAAAACTAAGTTTCCCGTGTCTTTCCGTAGTAAACAATAAGCTTTAGAAACGATCCAGTAAAGAGATGTTTGTTCGGTCTGAAGGACCTTAGCTAGAAAATTCCTGAGATTTATGATAGGTCCTTAAGGCTATTGAGGGTACGCAGTAAGGATGTGCGGACATCTGGTTGCCATCTTGCCCGCGGTATGTAACCTGATTTAGGTAGAGTGTAACAATATATGATAACAGAATTTATTATGCAAATCCAACAGGCTGACGGTTCAAAGTGTTACAACAGAATGATTCAAAGTGTTACAAGAGACTGGGTGAAAATGTTTTAACAGATTGGGGCGAGCGCTTATTTTGCAGGGTTTTTATACTGAAGTTTTAGTCCCTCTGGAAGGCTTGTCGTCTGGTGTATATCAGAGGCGCCTATTCTTTTACTATTTCGTTACTGTTTCGATGGCTGTGGTATGCAGGATGTCTAGCCTATCCTGTTACTGTTTCTGAGCGGATGGTCTTCTTCAGCGTGTGACACGTTTGTTAGGCGTCCGCGACCGTTGCCACGCACGCCTTCTTCTCGAACGTTCGGCGGAAGCACCATTGGGATATCGATGGCTCATTAGGCGCTTCGCTTCGACGATATATATTGTTAATCAACATATCGACAATTAATTAAATATACAGACTAGAATTTATTTATTGTAAAGTACTCGTCCGTTAAGGAGTAATCCGATCTTCGAATCGATAGCAAAGAGATAAGAACGAGAAACGGATGGGAAAGGTTAGACGAAGATAATGGAAAAGTGCCGTGCGTGTTTCCTCGTGGAAATAATTTCGCCGGCAGGTACAATTACAGACATCGCTGGCACGATCATCGTATCGGGTGGACGAAGAAGGCCAAAATACGCGGCCAATTTGCGTGGAAGGCAGCTGCAATACAGCCGAATTGGAGCGCGAGCGGCCGGAGTTCGGTTGTTACGCAAAATCGTTTCTTCCTCGGCCGCGTTTCTAAGTACCGGCACAACCATCGGGTTCTGTGAAAGCTGGAATCGTCGATCGACGATCCAGCCTGCCTATTCTTGGCCGACGATTCACCGGCCCCAATTTCGCATCGATGAAAACGACCGTGGATAGAGAGAAGAAGTAGGAGGAGAGAGGGAGGAGGAGGAAGGACAAATCAAGAAGAGAAGAGGAGGAGAGACGGTTGATCCACCGCGAAGAGGTCCTCTCAATCTGCAGTCGATTTTCTCGTGCACCGACCCAATTTCGAGGCCGGTGCGGGCAATTTAACCCAGGTCCGACCGTTCCTGGAACGTCGCGTCGTTCTGTCGGATTACCGGATCACCGAGTCCTCGTCGCGGTATAACGGTCGAAACTGATTTTAAAACCGCCCTGAGACGCTCGTTCTCCGTCGTTTTCCTGTTTCCATCGCGTTCATCGCCATCTTTTTCTGCTCCATCGTTCGAGAGACGGTACAAAACTCGGTACCGCAGAACGACACTTATAATTGTGCGTCTAAACGAAGCGAGTAAAATGAACGAGTAAACGAGCATGGAGCAAGTTCGATGTTTGGCGATGTTTGTTCGGATGAATCGGAAATCTAACGTCCAAACGCTTTAAGAATGTTCCGCGAACGTTCCAAAATGCTCGCTTGATTCATTTAACCCCTTAAGAGAGAATTTTGGGCCGAAAACGTAAACAAGCTGTTATACAGGGTGGTTGGTAACTGGCGGTACAAGCGGAAAGGGGGTGATTCTAGGCGAAAAAAGAAGTCGAAAATATAGAATAAAAATTTTTCGTTCGAGGCTTCGTTTTCGAGAAAATCGACTTTGAATTTTCGCTCGGTACGCCTGCACTTTATCGCGTCTCGTTATAACGGATCTCACTGTAGATCGTTGTCTCGATGGAAAAATTAAAAAAAAAATGTTTATTCTATATTTTCGACTTCTTTTTTCGCGTAGAATTGATGCCACCAGTTACCAACCACCCTGTATATTATATTTGGTCCGATCATCTACTACGGGCTATGACCGTAGTTGTAGGTTAATCGCAGAGGTGAGCGAATGGTTTCATGCAGCATTCTTGGAAATGAAGTGGTTTAATGCGTATGTGCTCAAGAAACACTCTCGATATTTAACAAAAAAGTTTATTAAACAATTAACGATTAACGATCACACTTCTCGAATGTGTTTGCTTCGCTGTTACGCTAGACTCTTCGCACTTCGCTGTTCGAAACGGAATGAATCTTTCGTTCAAAACCATTCTTTGTTCTTTTCTTTGTTGGCTCTCGATATCTCCACTACGCACGCATTCGTTAAACGTCCACGACGGTTGCCACGTATTGCGTTCTTCCGAATATTCGGCGAAAGGACCGTAGGCATATCGATGGTACATTGGGCAGTCGGCCTTACGCTTTCGTGGTATAGCGTTTTGTGTCGCGAAACCGTTCCGCCGTCGAATGCCGCCACAGAAATGTCTTCTCGTTAACAAATGGTAGCTACGATGTTTTCATCGGATATCGCTGTTTCGAGACCGAACGAACACCGAATCGAGAGTTATTATCGAGCGTCTCTGAGGTGTAATCTCTAGGAACGTTCGCTCGCGTTTGTCACGTAATTTTTGGGGTTGGTTGATGAAAATAAAAAGTAGCTGAGCCGTAACACAACTATTAATTTTGTTTTAATTAAACTTTATTACGAATTCAGCAATCACAATGTAACACACATTGAATTAACATAAATCACAATTCACTCCAACCACGTTATGTAAGACTTAGTTACAACGATACGTTAAGTACGCGACTATTATAAGGGTAGAGACCGGTATAGATACGTTGACTATTCTGAGAATACAGAATAAGTGAGTCTTTCTGGCGATACCGTGTCTGAGGAATGCTAGGGGTGAGTGTGTCTAAGGACACGGGACTATCGGATTTGTCGATGACGATTTTGGTTAAGGAAGCGAGGGCAGTAGACACCGTCTCCGATTGGATAATAAGACGGTTGGTGGACCGGAAAAGGTTTTAGCCGCCCTCGCGAGAAAGTTGCTAACGGAACGTACCAGATGCGAAGAAAACCAACTTTCTAAGCTGACACGTGGTAGACAATAAACGTAAAGGGAAATCTAAGGCAGGAAATACTCGCTTGGTCCGAAGGACCTTAACTATGAAAATTCCAAGACCCCTGGTGGGTACTTAAGACTATCGAGGGTGCGCATCAAGAATGTGCAGATATCTGGGTGCCATCCTGTCCGCGGTGTGTGGCCTGGTCTCTGATGTGAGTTGACGTTACACGGTCGTCGTCAAAGTATAGAGCGTTCTCAGAGCATTCGGATGTTCGATTTCCGGTTCGGCGACCAATCGGAGTTAAACGGCGAAACAAATGTTCCCTTGCGCTTTCGTTTCTAAGTTTTATTAAAATGGGCGAGGTATTCGCTCGTTTGGTCTTAAATCGCCATAAGACGTTGCCCCGAGGTGTTTGCCAGAATTCATCGTAAATTGCTGAAGATTATTCTCGACCGTACAACCATGCTACTTCAAGATACTGTTATCGTTTCGAGCTACCCTTTCTCTCTTCGTTGCTCGTGGTAGACTCGAGAAACGGTGCACGACGTTCATAATTCGACGGCAATTTAAAAAATCGCTCGATCCTCTGAATGTGCTGCTTTCACCCTATTTCTCCGTCATCCTCCGCTCTTTCGTATTCAATTGACCGTGCACGCTTAAGTTGCTTGCAATTCCAGTGACACTCGTACGAGGCTGTGCCGTATATTCGCGGAGCGAGCCGGGCCAAATTACCATATTCCAGTTTCCGGGACGTGTCCCTGGGTCATGTTTGGCCCAGATTCCATTCGGCGACTTAATAAACAAAACGCTTTTGCGGCACGCGTGCTACGCAGTTTTCCGCTCAGATATGCTTATTTTTTATGACATTTACCCACGTTTAACGGTATGCTTTTTCTCCGCAACGTCTTGTTTTTCCCTTGTTTTGTCAATGACACGGTCGGACACGGCGCAAGGGGAAACGAAAGGAAAAATTGTTACGAACTTATGAACCAAGCAAACTGGAACCGACCGTTTGTCCGAGAAATAAGAACACATTCCAGATTTCAGAGACAAATACGAGCGGTTGAATAGAATTAGCATAATCCCGGTCGCTATCTCTCCGAGTTTCTGGCCTCTTTGTTCCAAACTACGTGTCTTCTATTTTAATAAGCGTTTCGTATTAAAATCGTCGCGCATAAACAATACGTTTAATTTGCCAGATCTATTTAATTTGTTAATATCAAAGAAGAGAGTTCGACCGAAGAGAAAGTCGCGTCGTCTTTTAATTACCAAAGATACGAAATACGCGATATACTTTGATAAACGTTCCCTTGTTCTTACTTTTTTCTTTTTTTTGTATATTTTCAGGGTGAGGGGGCATGTTGATGTGCCGGCGGTTGCTGCTGATCGCAGCCGCGATCACGGCCTCGATCGAGGCTGGCTCCGCTAGTTACCACCCTGGAATCTCCTCAGATTACTCTGGATACCCTGGTTTTCCGGTTTATCCAGCTCCGACGTCGTCCGAGACCTCGTCCGGTGCGATCACTACGCCAACGACAAATTTGGAAAATGTTTGCAGGTATAATCGATCGGCCGTCCTTTCTTCGTCGTCGATTGTCAAGTTACATTAGCAGAAAACTTCTTGATCATTCTCTTCTGTTTCAAATTAGACGAGCAGTTAGTATCAGAAGAGAAATGTGACTCTACGGCAACGTTGAAATAAGGTCAACTGCAATACACTTCCCTTTATAACAACTCCGTCACGTTTTATGAGAAACCTTGTATTTTTTAGCAGGCAAATTTAAAATCGTTCGAAACCACAAATGTTTGCGTTGCAGATCGATATTTTCTTACTCTTATTCCCCCGTTACGCTTTCCATTCGTGGCGCTTACGAAAATAGGATTAAATCGTGATTCAAAATCGCGTCGATCGTATTCGGCGATGGTCCGCCATTAAATCGTACGCGTGTCCGCCGTTGAACCAAACCGATATATCTGTCGTATCGAGGCGTATTCGAAAGGATATATTGTAGGTTTTATTTGCATTCCATTTGCAGGCCATCCGAGTACCTATGTGGCACAGGAAACTGCGTTGCCCAGGACAAATACTGCGACGGCGAAAATGACTGCGGCGACAACTCCGACGAGCCGAAATATTGCACCCGTGAGTCCTTTATCCGACCTGTTTCGTTCGATTCCTGACCGCCATTTCGCCCCAGCAATTTTAATTCAATTAAAATTCCTATTTCTCTTCGATACGCGGTTACCAGTACGCCGATGATTAAACGTCGTTTTCAAGAATATACAACCAATCCCGAAACGTATCGATTAAAGAACACACTTTGCGATCGTTTGTTCGCCAAGATGCAACATATTAAGTTCTCGTTGAACCCTTTCGCTGTAGATTCAAAGGATGCGCTGCCACGGATACGTCGCGAGATTGAAACAAAGATTGTCCCACGTGGATTCTGAAGTAGGAAATGTACGATATAACGATTCGTATCTGGTCGTAACAATTAGAAACCTTCGTCATTTATAGTATTCGATGTGCTCGTACAGCGCACCGGCTCCACAGCGATGACGTGAATTCTTCGTTCTATTTATTAATAATAGAACTACCACAACAGTCAAATTAACTGGTTTTACAATTTTATTTTAAAATTCCTACTTCGCAATGACGATGTGAAAGAATAATATAACGAATTTTATTTTGTTTTTTATGTATTCAAACTGAAAATAATTTCGTATCGAGGCTACTTATACCCACACCAATCGAATTGACTGGTTTTACAAATTTTTAAAATTCCTACTTCATGTTATATTTTTTTCTGCAACGATGCAACGACTCTCGCAACAATAGCTAAAGGAATAATATAACGAATTTTATTTTGTTTTTTATGTATTCAAACTGAAAATAATTTCGTATCAAGGCTACTTATACCCACACCAGTCGAATTGACTGGTTTTACAAATTTTTAAAATTCCTACTTCATGTTATATTTTTTTCTGCAACGATGCAACGACTCTCGCAACGATAGCTAAAAGAATAATATAACGAATTTTATTTTGTTTTTTATGTATTCAAACTGAAAATAATTTCGTATCGAGGCTACTTATATCCACACCAGTCGAATTGACTGGTTTTACAAATTTTTAAAATTCCTACTTCATGTTATATTTTTTCCGCAACGATAACTAAAAGAATAATATAACGAATTTTATTTTGTTTTTTATGTATTCAAACTGAAAATAATTTTGCATCAAGGCTACTTATACCCACACAAGTCAAATTGACTGGTTTTACAAATTTTTAAAATTCCTACTTCATGTTATATTTTTTTCTGCAACGATGCAACGACTCTCGCAACGATAACTAAAAGAATAATATAACGAACTTTATTTTGTTTCTTATGTATTCAAACTGAAAATAATTTCGTATCGAGGCTACTTATATCCACACCAGTCGAATTGACTGGTTTTACAAATTTTTAAAATTCCTACTTCATGTTATATTTTTTCCGCAACGATAACTAAAAGAATAATATAACGAATTTTATTTTGTTTTTTATGTATTCAAACTGAAAATAATTTTGCATCAAGGCTACTTATATCCACACCAGTCGAATTGACTGGTTTTACAAATTTTTAAAATTCCTACTTCATGTTATATTTTTTTCTGCAACGATGCAACGACTCTCGCAACGATAGCTAAAGGAATAATATAACGAATTTTATTTTGTTTTTTATGTATTCAAACTGAAAATAATTTCCTATCAATGCTACTTATACCCACACAAGTCAAATTGACTGGTTTTACAAATTTTTAAAATTCCTACTTCATGTTATATTTTTTCCGCAACGATAACTAAAAGAATAATATAACGAATTTTATTTTGTTTTTTATGTATTCAAACTGAAAATAATTTCGTATCAAGGCTACTTATACCAATACCAGTCAAAACGACTGGTACTTGTCAAAGTGCAAAAGGGTGTTGCAATCTGTTTATCGAACCCCAATTAACCAGTTCCCTTGTTTTCTACAACATGTCACACTTTTTGAAAATTTTTTACCGCGTATCATTCGATACGATGATATCAGATATCAGGAAAATTCCGGATCGATCGCTAGATAGCTAGATTCTAACGCTAGAAATACCACACTAGCCAAAATGACTGGTTCTACGATTTTATAAATGTGTTAACCCTCGTTTAGGGATGATGATCGCAGATGAATTAACAATACCAAAAATGTACTGCATAACATGAAATTCCTTCTGTAAGAAAATAATAAATCAACAAATATAAAAATATTCCATTATTACGTATTTTTTAAAGACCAGTCGTTTTCACTGGTTTTGGTAGAAATAGCTTCGTGTTAGCTATCGGTAGTTCTAGTGTTAAATCTACCATCCGAAATGTAACAAAGATTCGCTAATCAAAGTCTGGTTACCTAAAGACAAACTGCATTACGCGTGCAAACCGCAGACTATAAAACATCAGAATCCCAATGTTCGCCTCTGTTGCTTCCCCATTTGATTCGCAATCTCGCGATTCGCGACGTAGTAGCAAATCAGGGTAAAGAGAAAGGGTAGGAAAGAAGCGGTCATTGATCTCGCGAGAATATCGCAGCAGGATTTTTATTTTTCTATCTGGTTTTACAGTGTGCAACAGAACGTTGTACGGTGACGTCGGCCGGACCTACAGGGTGGAAGTTCGCCGACCGAGGGAAGATCGACTGCCATTCTTGTGTCATCTCAATTTCACTGCCGCCGGCTCTGATCTCGGAGATCTAGTTCAGGTGGGATGGAGGAAAAGGAGTTGCGAGCACGCGCGCGCGCGCGCGTCCGGACGAACGAGCGTGCGAGCAGCCAGCATTGAATCCGTAGGAAATAAACGGTCGACTCGTCGCGCGAGTGGAACGAGACTGTCACGAGCCAGACAGTAGTAGGGGACAATAATTTTTTCTCCTAGGGACGTACGGACACAGATAGACGCGTGGACGCGCGCGCGTGGTCGATGTTTTAGCGAAAATAGATCGTCTCTTGAAAATTGTTTTTGTAAGTTTGTTTATTTCTCTGTATGTCCTCTTTAATCGTGTTTCTTCGCTGTTCCTCTTTCCTCTTCTTTCGTGCCTCGCTTCTTTACACGTAGAATTCCCCTTTTTATTTCTGTCCATGGATTTCGCTATATTTGTTTCTTAATAAATCGGATATCGAGTTGATGCAGAAACTCTGCTCGAACCTTTGTCTCTCGGTCGTTTCAATTTAACTCTGTAATGCATTTTTAAAATGCGTTTTTACCTATCCATCGTGCTTTTACGTTAATCGTTTACAAAGATCGAGAATAACAGAATCAATTGGAAGGTTTTCAACTTCTACAGTGACCTAATGGTTTTGCGGTGACGTCTCTGCACGCTTTTCGTCCTTTAATACATACAAAGTTAGTTATGTACGAAATTAATTCTTTATACGATACCACGATAAGCACCATAGATAGATAAGAACCGTCAACGAGGAGAAAAATTATCGAGTATTCTCTGGAAATTCGTGATATTACAGTTAACATTCGACACGTTCACCGTGGGTCGATTTTTATCGTTCACGTCGGAAGGATGTCCGGATGGTTACATGACCATTCGGGAAAAGGGTCGACCAGCGACCGGAGGTCAATGGTGCGGAAGCGCATGGGGGTACACCGTGTATTACAGTGAAACTCCTTCCATCAATTTGACTTTGTATTTACTCCGGTTAGCCGAACAGGTAAGCGCAAATTTGCTTCTTTGATAATTATCAGTCGTATGTCGTATGAGAGTAAATAATAAGCACGAAACATAAGCACCAAATAAAAGTGCGATTTAGCGGCAAGTCACACACGAACCACTAAGGTCCGATAACAGCTAACATATGTACACAAAGGGAAAGCCCCTTAAGCTTCTTACAGACCTTATAGATCTTCGTCCATGTGACATGTTTGTGATTGTTCGGGTTTCGATGATGTTATTAATACGTTCCACTTTGTCCGACGTTTCATTGAATATTTCAGCTCGCTTCTTCGTCTCCTTAGATAAGGAGGTATTAAAATTGATTAGATTTACAATTCCTCGTCCATTCGTCAACGAGACTCGTTTCATCTTATTATACGCAAAAACTAAATTACTTATGATATTATCGTTTCTAATCCATTGGAAAATTCTTTTATTCGATTCTTATAGTAAAGAAGCAGCTCTGTCCTAATTAAACGAACTGGAACGTGCAGGAAACGTCGGACCCAAACGCAACGTCCTAATCGACGCGATTGAGACCCGAAGAATCAGAAATATGTGAAAGTTACAGATCTAAAGATCTTCGTGTACGTTTCTTCTTCTTCTTCAGATATACTTGTATATTGACTGTCAACAGGGTAGTGGCTATAATTTCGACTTCAAATTATCGTACAAGTTCCTGAGACGTAGCGAGGCGCACCTCAGATACGGGAACAGTAGTATGTCCACGTGGCGGGGAGAGCTGGTGAACGGAACGTACTGCGACCGTGTGCTTACCAAGTGCGACACGCGAGCCTGTCGACTTCAATCGCCGAATTACCCGGGCGTTTATCCCAGAAACGTCACTTGCTATTACCGGGTAGAGCAAAATCGGGCGCCACCCGGTCATCGGGCGTTGCTCGCTGTGAGTCAGCGGAACAGTCACAAGATACACATCAAAGACCAGGTCGTCAAGTACGATGGCAGCCAAAGGATATTAAGGTACCGCGTTATCGTACGACGTTTCTTCTTACCGTTTGAATATTTTAACGCGTTGATTGTCACGCTGACTGTCGCTGTGCCCCTTTTTAAATTAGAAAATAATACATTTTTTAGGATAACTGAAAAGATATACATTTCATGGAGTAACAAATTGTCAACAATGTGAATGATTTAGATAATATTTTCAGAGAGGAGAAACGCAGATACGGTATAATATTTTATAAAAATTAAACGTTATGACGTACTATATTTCAATCTGTCGCGGTCCTCGCAAATACTGCCAGAATGCGAGTAATATAAAATTCTTATTATTTTACAAATTAAATTACCGCGTGGCAGTAAGTCGATCGATAGAGCTTTTCAATTACTTTGTAATACAAATTTTTGGACAGAGTTGAAAATATTCCATTTCTGAAAGATCGATTAATGAAACGTGTTGAATTATTTTGTAATATAGAGTTTGGGATCAATGCAACGTGGTGCAAGATTACTTGACGGTGTACGACGGAGGTTCGACCTCCGACAAGGTGCTGGTTAGACTTTGTGGAGGTGACGCGGTGCCAGACATAGTTAGTAGCCATAACACGATGCTTTTGGAGTTCCACACGTCTCCGTACGACAATCCCTTTCATCCCGTTCCTTTGTCGTTCTTGCCCGGCTTCGAGCTCGAGGTTCAGGTAATTCCCAACAGGCTCCTAATTATACTTTTGCCAGTAACGAAATCTTTACCTAGTCAATCACATCGATGGTTCAAAGGTGCTGTTCGTCGACGAGAAATCCCGGAGTTTTGTTAAGGAGAACAACAACTGCGACTTTTATATACCCAGCGACGAAAGCTCTTCGGGAGTCTTAGAAAATCCGAAACATTCTCTGCCACCGAACACGACTTGTCGCTACCACTTCCAGGGCAAGCCGAACGAGATCGTTTGGCTGTCTTTTGTCAAGTACTATGCTGCCAGCGCCGATGCCGCCGCGAGCATCGACGTCGCTTCCGATTGCAACGCGAAGCTGCTCATTTGGGACGGCGATCGCACGCTAAATAAATTAATTCCTATGCGTAAGGTGTGATACTCATCTTTCTTTTTGTAGTTAGCCTTCTTTAAGCTTTTACGGTTGGCATATTTTCTGGTGGCAGTCTGATCAGGAAGCAATCAATATTTGTCCGACTTTAAAGAGAAATTTTAAATGCCGCCACTATGACAGCATCGAATGGCAAGAGTTTAACTTTCACGTCGAAAGAATTTCTAAATTAATTTTCATTTACAGAATATCACTTTGATGGGTCAGTTTTGTAAGGATGACACCCCGCGTCTCTGCGACCATAGCCTGCTACGGAACGGAAGTCGTCATGCGAGGCCTTGTAGCCTCGCGGAGAGCTACGTTTCCAGCGGCAGAGATCTCACCTTGGAGCACATATTACGTCAAGG
Source organism: Bombus vancouverensis nearcticus (assembly GCF_051014615.1). Lineage (NCBI taxonomy): Eukaryota > Metazoa > Arthropoda > Insecta > Hymenoptera > Apidae > Bombus > Bombus vancouverensis. Next base: position 17,633,288 of record NC_134914.1, on the reverse strand, counting down.
AAGTGCACTTTATCCGATAAGTTTTGTACTGCGTTACGAGTTCGTGCACGAGGCGGTCTCCTGTAACCATGTGTTCGGTTTCGCGTCCACTTCATCCACGTCTTCCACGTCTTCTTCATCCTCTTCTTCATCGTCCTCCACGTCGTTACTGTCGTCGCTCGCCAAGGCGGGGAAATTCGCGTCGCCGAAAAGTGTATTCTTTTACGGTCGCGGTGGTGCGCAGAACGTTAGCTGTGTGTATCGTTTCGAGACCGAGCCGGATCACAGGATAGAACTGTCCATAAGTAGAGCCTCGTTCGGAGATAAAGGATGTTCCTCGTACGTAGACCCGTTAGTCAATCGCTGGACTTGCGATCGACGCATAGGCGACTCCACCAAGTTTGGCACGGCTGAGTTGATCGTTGCCGAGTACCCTTGGCAGGGAGTGGAACTGGTACGATTCTCATAACATTAATATATGCTTAGAAATGTAACGTGAGATATACAAATCTCGCTAATGATAACATTGTTCGTATATATTCAGGTTCGCGATTGCCTGTGCTCGAACGTCAGCGATAGGATCGTTCTGAGAACACTGACATCCAACGTGATCGAAGTCCGGTTCACCGTGACCTTAATGAACGTCACGCAAGATTATAGAGATTTCTATTTCGAAGGGGAGTACCGTTTCGTCGCTTTGGGCGCAGAGTCGAGCGAACAAGGCTGCTCGACGAAGCTCGAAGAGCGACGATTACGCGGAACCAGCGGTGAAATTTCCCTCAGAAGTCCCCTGCCGCGAGTGATTCCCGGTGTCGCCGCCGTCGAAGAGATCCTAACCAATACGGAGGATCTGACTGCCACTCAATGTGTGAACGAGCCCTGGCTGATAGAGCCTGAAGATGCACGGATCAATTATTTGTATTTAAGGACGGCGGGATATAGTATCACGTTGGATAACGTCGAGGAATGTACAACGTTGAACAGAATCGTCGTCTACTCGGCGGCAAATACGAAAGATCGTAGCGTAATATGTCCCGAGGGCGGCGTTGACACTGCCAGAACGGTGGATTTCTTCTCCGGTGGTTGGAACTATAGCGCTATTAATACTACCGTGGCCATGATGCAACATTCCAGGAGCTTCGTTGTCGAGTTCCTCCAGAGAGAACCTGGTTTCTATGCCGTTACTTGGATGGCCATTTCGAAAAGGTCTTCTAGTTCTAGCGTCGGGCCCAATGTATTCTCTATAATGCCACACGAGGATTGTCCTTATCGGTAACGATAATTTTTTCTACATTATTCCGATAACTTGTAGGCTGATATGAAAGTAAAACAATGGGATCATATCTACCGTGTATTTCTATTTTGTAGATGCCCGGAAATTCAGGCGTGTATAAGTTCTGTGCTATGGTGCGATGGGATCCGTCACTGCCCTTCCGGTTTCGACGAGGAGGAGACCAACTGTTCGTACCGTTTCGGCGTAACATTGCTCTACGTGGCCGTAGGTGCCGGCGCCCTAGGTATATTTCTTATCCTACTGCTTGCCACCGGTTGCCTCAAATATTGCCTCTATCGACACAAAGCTCGCAAGAAAAAAAAGAACGTTGTCCTGAACGTGAACCATCTCCACGTGAATCACACGCATCATAATAACGGTCTGACCGGAAGTCGCCTGAGCGGTCGCTATAATCTCGCCACGCCGCAAGAGATGTATCTGGAAAATTACGGGAAAGACAGTATTTGTTGACAATACGCCATTGCCAATATCGAGACCACCGTGTGAATATTACAGGATTTTTAAAATACGCCTACCTCGCTGGCCTCTTTGATCCCCCTCACCTCCCGCGAAGAGAATGGAAGCAAACGACGGAATAGTCGATCGAACCCATCTCACAGCGCGTACGGCGCAACAAAAAAAAAAAAATATATATATATATATACGCAATAATCGTATTAAACTCTCGTAGACCAATTCGAAGGCATTTAACGAAGGAGCGGATTCCGGATTGTTTCGAAGCCTCGACCACGATCCACGCTTTGTCTCCAAAGAATCGATATTTTTAATTTTAAACCCGAGCAAGAGAAGCGTCTCTTTTCCCGGCGCTATTTAAGTTTCAAATTCGCACCGAATTGGGATATTATAAAACTCCGAATTTTAAAACGTTCTAGAGAACGGACAAAGGGTGAATCGAATCGATGAGAAGCGTGTGCGCTGCTCGAACAATTCGCGTATATGGTTTTCACGGTAAAACCGCCGTATCACAGTAGCACTAGGAACACACGTTTTTAGGATAAAGCAATGTGTGACGACGAGAAGAAGGAAATGAAGCATACAGAGCGCGAAAGATTATAACTAGAAAGAAAATAAAGAGAAAGACAAAGACGCGCACGGCTGATGCGTACGAATATATGCTTTTAAAGTGAAGTAGGATTCTGTAATTTGCATTGAGAGCGAGCGAGCGAGCGAGCGAGCGAAAGAGAGAAAGAAAGAAAGAAAGAGAGAGAGAGAGAGAGAGAGAGAAAGAGAAAATTTTTATTACGGTCGGTTGCCGGGAAACGAGTGTTACAAACGTCCACGACGAGAAACGACGCAGAACAGAATTGGCGGGAAAAAGAGGGAACTGACAAAATAGCGGCCAATATAAAATCCCTTTGAACGACTTCGATATAAATCGCATGTGAACATCGGGAGAAAAAAAGGAAACGAAACTACTGTGATTTATCGAAAAAAAAAATTAACCCTTTAGATGCCGTATAATATTATATCGGAGATACTCACTAGGCCGCGATTAAAGAATCTCAATAATAAGAAAGTTCAAACTAGAGCGCGAATACACACGCTCTTTGTATAGGCGGCACCACGCGCTTATGGCATTTAAAAGGTTAAGAAAGAAATGAAAGAACCTTGATTTTATACTTTACGAGAAACATATACAAAAGGAAAAGTCCGAAAAAAAAGAGAAAAGAAAAAAATAAATCAATGAAAGATTATTTCGACCGATATTTCTCACTTTTAAAACCGGTTTTATTCTATAATTTTATAAATTGTCGTGTCTGAACGACGATATTCATATGCAATTTATTCTAAGGAATTATACGACCAAGATCAACCAAACGCGTTATCATCGACCCTCTGGATCCATCTTATTATCAAATCGATGTCATCTGCGTCGATCCGTCAATAAACTCCATCGTTTTTTGTAAGAAACATGCAGCCATCACGACTACTAACGCGAGAGCGTAGCGACGTCTTCTATAACTGCCATTTTAGGATTTAGTTCGTGATCAATGGAAAATCCCGGCGGGCGTACAGAAAATCCGGTTGTCGATACTCTATGCTCCCGCGTTAACCGCGATCCTAACCTATCCAGATTTCATAAGTACGTTAACAAAGATGGTATAACATATAGTTAAAAATCACACATGTAACCTAGGTTTGATATCAATGCGCGAGGCTTGACTGGGACGTAGAGATTGGTGTATAGTTGATTATCGTTTAAACGAGTGCGAAGGCGAGAGAAGTGGGCAACATAAAATTGACAACGCATACATTGTAACTCTATTACGAAAGTGTTAACTAATTAAAAAAGCCATCGTTTCACGTACGCACACACCGCCACACGTACGAGAGGGAATACATTACTTACATACATACCACATACACACACGTATGGTAAAAGCGCGTATAACTTACGTCTGTATGCTGTGATAGAAGTAAGCGTATCAACAATCGGAAATAAATTTCTCGCGTAAACTTGGTCTGAATTGCATTCTACCTTTTCAACTGTACAATTAAAATACTGTCCGTTTCTCTTCTCCTGTCAATCCAATCGCATTTCCTGTTGATATATAAAACGTGATACTCATCGTTTCAGCAAATAAAAGTTACGACGTACCTTAGAAAAGAAATACGACTTTTTCATGAAAAGACTTCTGTGGAATGAAATGTTTTCTTCAAAAAGCGCCGATTTTATTATTTAAATCCCTCTCTCGGCCGACCTTCGAAGTAACGAGCGTATCCACTTACATATATCCTCGTCAGTTTTATTTGTTCTGTTCTAATATTCAAGCGGTTTTTAAAAGGACGTGCTTTTGAAAACCGATTTCGGTCAGCTATAAATATCGCTGTCTAAATGAAATATTCATTTGTCGGTCAGTGGAACGTACCTCGGCAATAATTTACCTATTTGAGTTGTTTTTTTTCAAAGTACCCTCTGAGATCATGGATGCAGATTCTTTCTGCAGTTCTATCTTACTCCAAAATCTCGAGGTCTTTTCGTTCTTATAGACTCTTTCATTTCTTAAGATCTTAGAATTAGAGTTTCAAGTGAAGTGCCCTCATCTTAGCAAAAGACCTCATGAATCAGTCTGTAAAGTTTTCACATGCGTCATACTTACCATCAGTCGATGCTTGTTATTCAGGTAGCATGCTTGAAATTTCGATAAAGTGCGCGTTATTCGAGTAAAGAATATGTATGTGTTAAATTCTAAGTATGACACTGTTCCTTCGGTGAACAATATGCTAGAAGCTCATGAAAATACAACAGGAAGCAACGATAGAATTCCAAAGGACGATAAATATTCCAAGTCCGCCATTTAATCATTCAAATAGAATATGGATGCGTGGAATCCAGTGGTCACCGAGAGACGTCCATTCTCGCTCCATCCATATTCTACTCGTAATTCAGGTTCATCAATCTGATCCGTTGTATTTCGCAAATCTGCTTTGTCTTTAGAGTTCCGTTGATTTCAGACAAACAATATAGTCTTCACTTTATTCATTAACGCTAAGCAATTCATAACAAATTAATCGATTTTTCTATCTTATTTGCTTTTCATTTTAATCGAATATATAAAATAATCGTGGTACGAATGAACTTTCGGACGTTCGCGGGGAGACGCGATCTCGAAAAAGCATGCCAACGGGAGTCGTAAATTCCCGTTACGATTTGACTAATCGACGCTATGAATCGTTCGATCCCCTATTTCTTGTGGGATAATAAGGGTGGTTGAGTTGAATAATATAACGCTGCTATTAACAGGTTACTATATATTTGAATGATCCAATAACTTCAGCGTTATACAAGATTGAGTATTTGAAATGACAACTCCGAATGAGTACGAACTGAGACTCCTTTCGTGTTGACGACGATGATGAGATATCTTATGTTGATTGACTGTTTTCGACTTGTAGATTATTGCTGTTCCTTGCACTGCCCTCTGGCTCGAGTTGATAGACTCGCTGATGAGATTTGACTGTTACTTGACTGTTCTGTTGATGTAGACTAGATATAAACTAGAGCGCAAGGAGAAGAAGTAGAGTTGACCCTGCTGATGTCGTAGAAGAAATAGTTGACTCTCCTGACCATTTCACGCGACGTAACAACGAACGAAACTAATTTATTTGAAAGAAAAAAAGACATAAAGTATTAGAATATTTTGGTTGTTTATATTTTGCACTGTACAATAGTTAAATATCCTGATTATATATAGATATAGTCTCTAGGACCTTAATTCAATACATTATTATTAGGTATAATTCAGGTACGTTGCATGGTCAATATGAAAAAATTTATTAATAAACATTTGTAATTTACAACAATGTTGATCCGATGTCAAACCATATTCCATCAGTAATGATAAAATTTGTTGAAAGACATTTATGTTTGCTAAGTTGACTCGAACATTCCGACGCTTAAGAGTAAATTTCTTCGCGAAAAATGTAGTGCTAGTACAGGAGTGTTTTTTGTCGCGAACGTTCGAAGGAGATATGATTCCGTATTCGTTTTTACATCCGGATTATGCGAAACATTCACATCCTCCAAACTCATTTCTTCGGCGAGTTTCGTAAAATCCCACAATTTGATCGTACAATCTAACGATCCTAAACAAATAATACAAACTATAACTTACTTCTATTTGCTTCATGGTTGTCAAAAAGAAAATGTAAGTAAGGAATATGACCAACCTGAGACTAGTATATTCCCATCTCTACTGAATGATAAGCAATGAATAGTACCAGAATGACTCGATAAGGCAGCGACAAGATGACCATGTGCTAAATCCCAAACTAAAACACGGTGATCAGCACCGGCTGAAGCCAGAAATCGCCCTTCTGCGGAAAAAGCAAGGGAGTAAATCGGAGCTTTGTGTCCTGTCATTAACCTGACTTGGCTGCCGTTTACGCAGTCCCATAATCTTACTGTCATGTCGCTGGAACCGGTTGCTACGTAGTTTGAATTTGGATGGAACTGCACTACCTAAAACAAAATTAATTTGTCATTTTGATTCACGTTTAGCATTTGAAGTTATACGAATATAAACCTACATCTATGTCTGAGTAGTGACCGGCAAATATTCGAAGTGGTTGATGAGAATCAGTTGCCCAGAGTCTAGCAGTTTTGTCGTGAGAGGAAGTTGCGAAATAATAACCATGAGGCGAAAATCTTACACACCACACTGGGAATAAGTGTCCTTTGTAGCATACTACACACGTCCATGTATGCAGAGACCACAGCCTCACTGCAATATAATATAAGTATAATACAATAGTTATTAAGTGTAATTAACACATCATTTTAAAACGCACCTGTACTGTCTTCTGATGACGAAAGAAGGAGATTTCTGTCTGGACTAAATGATAGACTGTATACAGGACCATTATGCCCGAATAACGATCTCGATGTTTCTGCTGTACGATCGTCCATCATTCTTACTAGTACGTCGTCTGTATCATAATATCAACGCGTTAGTAATATAAATTATCCACGTTTATCGTATTCCAAATATCATAACTTCATTGAATGAGAAAAGATATTACCTGCTTCTCTATCTATGTCCTGTAATTGTTCCCCTGTCTTCATCAGTCTTAATTTTTGTGGAACCAGACTCCAGACCTTTATACAAGAGTCACCAAATCCGATGGCCAGCAAACTCGAATCTTCTGCTACTTCAGCTGCTGTCACACTAAATCTCGTATTACATATATGTTACCATTTCTTTGTATAGAATCAATATGTGCGTAAATTTACCTGTTTACTGCATTCAATAGCGTGTAAAAGCATATAGATGGCAAAGTATCAGGACCAAGTACAACGCGTTTCGATGCTTCCCTCAACGCTTTTCCTTTTTCTAATTTATCCGCGTCTTTCCTACATTTATGATCAGATTGTGTTATTTCTTATATTAGAATACAAGAAACAAATTTATGAATAAAGCTCCATACAAGTTGGGCAAAGGCATTCTACCAACAGGAGGTGCATTTGGGTCCGATTTAGTTTTCTTAGAAAATAATGGATCCTTTTTAGCTTTCTTCTTCTTTGGTTTATCCCCATCAACACCACCCGTATCATCCTCTTCTTCTTCGGTTGGTGGCATACATTGAATGTCTGGCTCCTTCAAAAGTCCATAATATACTTTCGCCTTATTGTCTGAATTAAAAGTTATAGTTTAAATAAAAAGCATATTTTTATAAAAGTTTTGGCATTTAATTTGGATAAATTACCTTGTCTTGTTGCTTCACCAACCATTGCACCTGATGTGGCATCAATTTGCTGTTTATTCCTAGCTACTCCTTCGTACATATCAAAATAAAGATGCTCTTGTATAATATTTAACAACACGCAGTGCTTCTTCTCTTGCAAATGTCTTTTTAATATAGAGAGTGTATCCCTCGACATTCTGATTATGAACTGATTAGATCTGTAGAAAATTTGACAGATTATTTATATCATAAAATTATATATTATACATATAATCATTAAAATTTATTAATATATACTTGAAAGTGTCGGTTAATTCATTTCCAGCCATTTGTTCACGTTTTGTGACATTGGACAATCTTTTTAAGTCATTTTGATAATATTCCTCTAAATTTCCACCAAATCTTTCCAGTAATTGCTTTGCTTCTTCAGAATGATTATTGTAAACCAATTCGAGATACATATGTACCAAAACTGGATATAGAATTGTGCCTAATTCATGCTGTCATTGTTCAACAAGGACAAATATATTATTTCTATTAGTTTGTAAAGTTTATTACGCATTTTTTAATTTAAATAATCTACCTTATATATATCTAAAGATCCTTCTACAAATTTTTTTAGTTCACTATATGCTTTCTCATATAAAGCAGGGTCTCCCTCGCTTTTGTAGGCAGAAAGAACACTGTTCACTTCAGAATCAGTTTGTTGAGCTTCGTCCGGAGAAATGTCTATCAGATTTGCTTCTTTTTTAAATAATTCCTCTGTTCCCTGTAAGAATAATATTTATAAAGTTATAATGCATGCTTGCATATTACATATATATTTTTCGTATAAAAATATCAAACTGTACAAGAGTTGCTTAAATAAAGATTTAATGTTTATATGAATGTTTAAGGTTAGAACAGTTTAAATGACGAAATTATTTGCCAAATACCTTCAAATTATATTTTCTAAGTAGCTGCAGAACTGCCAGCATAGTACTTTTATCATTATCCATTTTTATCCGAATTTTTATGTCAATAAATTAAAATACTTGTTAACGAACAAATTATTCAGAGAACGAACATCCACTATACTATTCGTACGCGCATGTAGGCGCGTATGAACACTAGTCATATAGTGTATAGCCATAAAACCATGAACGAACTACGGCCACGGATAAATTAAGAGATAGATATGTAGTTAGATATGCAAGACATGATATGACAAGATAATGCCGTACGTCCTAAAGTACCGATTGTGGAACAAATCAGACAATTTTAAAGCGGTGGATTTCAAAGTAATATATCTATTTACAGGTACATATGTATACACATGTGCAATCACAGACGAGCTACGGAATAGAACGGATATGGAATTATGTTATCGTGTTGCATATTTTGACCACGGTTCCATATATAGATCTGACAACTCCGGTGGTGGGGACAGGGCTCTTAGTGATTGGTTAATTTGTCCGCGGTAAAGCGGTTCATTTGAAAAGTTAGGATTCTGGTTGCCTCTGTATCTTCCTCTCTGTCCTTGTTGCGATTACACACTTGACTCACGGCGAATCTGAATTATATATGAACTTGTTTTAAATAAATGGTAAAAAATGACGAAAAGTAGTTAAGTTCAGTCGTTGAGTAAGCTCAGTGGTCTAATTTATATCTTTCATTTTCAATGCTACCATCGAAAGATGGCGTTAAATATACAATCCTAACTTTTCGATCGCAACGTTTTATAGTGGCCGATTTGTAAAGCACAACTCCCGACATTAACGTAGAATCAATGTTTGCTTCGTAACTTGGTATTCTTGAAACCACGATAGCTCCTATTGAATTTAATTCTAGTAATCAGAGGCGAAATTATAGTCACTGTTCGTCGATGATGCTTGCTTTAATAGTCTTTTATTTCTATCTTTTTATACGTACATTTTTCAATAATTGTTTTCGGTATTAAAGTTAGTGCTCAGGAGATAATTTATTTAATGTATTTGTTTTAATTCATAGATTTTTAACGTGTATACGAAAGTTTCAGTTTTTAAAGTTATTAAAATTTGTTGGAATTTCAATTTTTATTATTATTGAAATAAATGACCGAAAGTTTGTGCTAAAATTTTGAAACAATAACCTTTTCCATTAGTTGATAAAGTAGAAATCTGGATCTAAATGTACGTACTTCTTCCATGGTGTTACCAGAATAGACGGTTTTAAATTAATACACTTACATTAAAGATACATATATAAAGCCTTCATTTTCAAAAAATGTATATAATATGGAGTTTTAGTTTTGTTGTACTTTATATTCTATGTTTATTACGTAATATAAGTAATGTCAGAGACAATTATTCTACTATTTTCAACGGAGATTTTTTATGCATATGTTGCTACAAGCCACTAGGGACTTTTGGTGTATAAAAGTTGTTAGCTTAAAGCGGCAAATGGGATCGCGAACTGAGAAGTGAGAGTTATGTTCGAGGTTTTTCGTTTGTGATATTTGAAAAATTGTATTTCAAGACGTTTCAAAGTAATGATCATTGCGCAACAACTTCGTGTAATTCATGAATCATTCTTTAGAAAAACATTCTACAAATGACACTTATGAAGTACGTCAGAAGGTCTAGTTCCATCACGTGTAATCGCGGTATGTAACATTTAATATACTACAGGACACAATTCAATTGTACGATATATTCTGTAATAATTAATTTTTTCTTTTGTGAAACGTTAATATATTTACAAGATATTCAAGATAAAACAACACACGTAGAGTTTTGGTTTTGTAATATATTTTTCTATTTATTTATAAAACAGCGAAAATACACAGTGACACTTTTTTCCATTCCTTTTTCTCGTATATTAACTGCGTGTGGATTACTCAATTAATAATACCTTCAATTAACACGATCAGTAATACCGGGTAAATTTCTTTTCATCGTTTATCCTGGCAAAAATGAATATGATTATTTTACATGATATAATCGACGAATGATCAGGATCTAACGTAATGGCAGTCAAATGCTTTTTTAATTAATACTCTGTTAATCGTTTCGACTGGTAAATCGAATGTGTTATTTAACGTATAACGATCACGATAAAAGCTCTTATTGGCATTTCATTGGTTTAGAATATTTTACATATTTCTGTTAATCTTTCGTTTCATAACATGGTAAAATAATTTAATACAGAAATATCATCTATGATGGCTTTCGTCAAATACAATTTCACGATTCCATGGTAATCGTAAACATTTTTACGAAACATTCATTTTCATAAATTCGCTACATATTAGTTCTATCGAGATACAACGTTTTAGCATTTAACTTGTTCGTTATCGAAATAAACTTTTTACGTCGTTTTACCGACATTAATAATATCAAAGTATAAATAAATATACATACGTATACATATACAAATAGACATTAGGAAAACATTTCCTTCGTAAATCAAAAAACGAAGAATTATCTCACGATAAATTTCTCCGTTCAAAGTATAATTTTTATGTTCGTGTTATTAATCCGTAGGATTCTCTTTCGCAAGCGACGAACTCTCGAGAAAAAGAAAGAGGACAATGGTTTTTCTTCTCCGTCGCACTGCGTACGATCGTTCGAATAGATTTTTGAAATTTCTCATGGTTTTTCACGCAATGAAAAGGCCATGAACGTTTCTCGAATCGGTAAGTGTTTTACGTTCGTACAAGGTAAAACGAGAGTATAGTCATCGATTTCGAAATATTCGTGATTTCTTGGTCGGATGAAAGGTACGATAAAGGAAAGAAATCTACACGAATCAACGCGTATTACGTGATAGAAAATCGTCAAACCTTGTGCTTCTTCATTTTTCTTCGCCGATAAAAATTTGATCGCTCGACAACGACGATACGAATAAAGCGTTGAAAAGTAATAGCATGGACGTGTGCCGTTTACGATATACAATTTGAAATTAGCAGCGAAACGTAACGAAGCCTCAGCTGGAACAGGAATAACAAGTCAATAAGTAATCCTTTGCTATCGAAATGTTCGTCGGGGTATCCGCAGGCTTAGGCGAGTACATTCCGTAAATGCAATTCCATACGTGAAACACCGATTTAAACGCCTGTATTTAGTACGAAATAATCTATCTCTATAGCCGTTTTAATTCGCATTTATACACAGATATATACAATATGGATTACAGTAACATACGACGTTGATACAATTGGTCGCGTGTCTGTGTGAACGCGCCTGCTAATTCTGATCCAGTGTTCGAACGTACGTCTGGCTCAAACGATACACGATTTAATATAGAAAATGAAAATACGATTTTTCGACTTCAAGGAAACACTCGGTCCGTACGAACCGACGTCCAGCAGCTCGTCCACACGATTCAACGATATGACTTTGCGTGTGCTGTCCTCTAGTGATCTGTGCGTAAATCTCGCGAATAACGAGACAATTTACAATTTATTTATCAACATTTAATTATTCAACGATATGGCCGATTTTATTCAGATATTCGTCGACCACGTTTATCTTTCCCTTGTTACTTGGATATTTTCATTTATCGTTTCGCCATTCACTTTTTCAAGGTTTAAATAAATTTTCCCAACAACCTTGTTGGTTCCGTGTTCGTGAATTGTTTGAGTTCGATGTACTCGTACACGCGTTCGTGTATTTTTCAAAATTACACAGAGCAATTATAAAAGCATATTCTCCTCCTCGTTTCGATACATGGCGCGCGTTTCTACCATCGAAGGGAAAAGAATCGTCGATTTAAACGGTTTTCTGATCGTTTCAGGTTCGTACACGATACTGTTCTAGCTTGGTACCACGGGACCCTCGGCCAAGTGAGAATTTCTTCGCGCACGTTTCGACGTAAAAAGAATTCGCTTTTACGATCGGTCTGCTCGATTTTGAAATATCTTATACTGTATACAGGAGGCAAAGGAATTATGGTTACAAGTTTTGTGCGTCGATAGAACGTATTGAAAGAAATGAGAGATGCGCGTGTTTTCTCCGGTTACTTGCTACAACAACGTCGAACGATTCCCGGAGAAACGTAAATATCAATTTCTTCGTCTCACGTTACGTTCGATAATCGCTCATATTTCGCACGTTCGCGTCGTCTATCTCCGAACGGATATCAAGTTTCCATAATATCGAAGAAATAGATAAATAGAAGCGTTCGTAACCGAGTGAATTTGGAAATTTACCGAAGGAATAATCATCGTGTTGATTATTAGCTGGTTAAATCGTCGTCGTTATTAAAATATTTTTCATTATTTTTCAATAAGTTCTATTACTCTAAAAAATTTGTATCTAAAATTTCCTTACAACCTCTATACACGTAAGTTAATTCAATATACATGTTAATTGCGTTATTTACAGAAGTAATTAAGACATAATTAAGAAGAGGAGGGTGGAGGGGGGGGGGGCTTCGTATAAAATTACATGGTATCGATGCCGATCATTCGAACTACACAGACGCAAAAGGTTGCTGATATTTTATAATTTGATCTGTTCAGATTCGATGTCAATTTGTTTGATTAATATCCGTTATTTTCTGTCGATTAAATCGAACAAACGTAATTGCGCACGATTTTCTTTCAATTTTTTCCATACGCAAGAAGAGCCACGGAAAGGTCAACCCTTTGCGTGTGAGCGTTTCACCTGATAACCGAATAAATTTTCGTATTTCGATGGAACTGTCGGCTCGTTTAAATCGTTTATTTACACATTTACGATTTTTCCAATCGTTTCTATCGTCGAAAGCCGTTCGCTCGAAAGACTCGAGTTTTTAGAGCGGAATTTGCGAAAGTTCGTAACCAGGGTAACCAATAAATTCTCAAGTACAAACGCTAACGATATCCGATTGTAAAAGTGTGACGAGTTTATCTTTTATCGCGCGCAGACAGGCAAAGTTGGAATTTGCGAAATAAAAATGACGAGCCTGCCGGTAAAGGCAGCAGAGATGGAACGAAACGAATAAGCAGAACGTGTATCGTTAAAATGAAACAGAACTCATTTATTAAAATCGTTACAGTTTATCCAATGTTTCAAACGCTACAAACGTTACTGAAAATATTCGGAAAAAGCGACGAGCTCGAAGAATTGCGTGAATTCTTTTACAATATAATTACCGCGTTAGGTAAGATTGAAAAATTAAAAGTTAGTAAAAATAAAAACCATTCATTGCTCGATCCTCGAGGGCAAATTAGTCGCTTAATAATTTCAATTATCGAGGAGTATCGATGTTAACAAAGAAAATGACAACGTATTGTTGTTGTTGTTATTGTTGTTGTTATTATTATTATTATTGGTATTAAATATTTACGATATTTAATTAGAATAGCAAACTTTTCAAACGAGGCTACAATTACTTAATAATATATATATATATGTGTATATATAAATTGGAACATTTATGAAAATATTGTTTTTCTCAAAGACTGCTAAAAATTTGAAACTCATCAGAGAAGTTATCAGCTACCCTATTTTTAATTTGAGGCACGCGTTACACATACATATATTTCCGATACCGTCCCCCGGAAAATAAATTCGGTTTGCCTTTATATTCCTTGCGGCAAGTGTATCGTTCGTTCGTTTTTCCTTCGTTTCTCGACGTAGAGGAAAAGACGAACGTTAATTTTCTTCGTCATATCCGCCATCTCTTTGGAAGATACGGACATTTTGTGGAATATTCAACGACACAAGATACACCGTCCAGCGATTTCTTTGGTACAGAAACGTATTTCGCTTTACAAACAATGAAAATTTTTTCTTTTTTATTTTTTTTTTTTTCTCCAAGCATCTGCATAATTAGAATTGTCGGATGTTCGTACACGAAATTATAATACAGAATTTCCTCTTTTCTTCCTCCCTTTCGTCCGATAGGCTTTCCGTGTTCTAAAGGACTAGAAGTGCTACAGAGGGCAATTTATTTACAACTATAACGTCTACTATAATCCGTTCTTTCATTCTTTCTTTGCTCTCCGTTGAACGTTACATTCGCTACGTGCGCATCCAGCCTCCATTACCGATAATTCGAACAGTCGAATTTAATTAACGATCACAACGATAACAAAATCTCTCTTTTATACTTCGTTCGTGTTCGGTCGTTGAACGTACGAAAGAATATATGTTTTTATCGGAAAAGGAAAACTTGGGCATTTTGTAGGTTAATGTATAATCTTCCTGGAAAGTTTTAGCTGGCGTCTGTTACATGACGTAGCGAAAGATACGTTATATTGGCTTGGCAACTAAGTGATTGCGGGCTTTGTCAATACTACCTAATGTCAAAACCCGCAATCACTTACTTGCCAACTCAATATATTAGGCCTAATTTAATCAACGAGAAACTTTGGTGCGTACAGTTTGGACACCGTTCGATCGGGTATTTTCACGTTTATCTTTGGTATGATAGTTCACAGAACAGCGAAGATAGAAACTAAACTAAAGAAAATTATGCGCTAATTCTTTTTTCCCTCGTTCAACTAAAATAAAAATAATACAACGATAAAAATACCTGCGCGAGCTTGCCAACTACTTCGGTAAATCGATAAATTAGTCATCGACTTTACCAGCGTTATCGACTCATGTACATCGAAATTCTCCTAATTTTGTTTTTCTCTCGTTAGCATATATTTTTATTTCTCACATTGTTACAATATAATTGTCACGTTTTCATTTCGCGATCAGGAATAACACACGTGATAAAGTTAATCGCAATATCGTCGTGGAAACTGTACAATTCATTTTTCTTTTCCCGTGCAACATCGTCGTTATCCTTCGGCTCTAAATACTCGTCGTAATCGCCTCTTCGCTTGCATTTTGATACCGCATATTGTCGCAGCTATTTACACATATTAAAATAATTACACATTCAAGTTACGTATAATCAATATATATATCCACTCGGCTTTCTTTTCTTCTGTTTAATCGTATCTTCGTATTCGTATTTATATATGTATATATATAATATCTTATCTGCTGTATATCGTATGCAAAGTTCCATACATCTTAGTCGTTTAAACAATATATTATGAATCTGACGTAACACGAAGAGTAACAAACACAGTCTACAATATGACTCGAACTGTAATACGATCATCAAATCTTGAACATTATTTACAACGCCATACTACGAAGAACGTTCTCCTTCTCCTTTTCTCCCTCTTTCCTTTCTATCAACAGGTTTTTACCTATGTCTTTGGTTTTAAATCGTGTGCACGCTAGCCACGATAAACTAGAATTTCATTACGAGTACAAATAACACTCTAAACAGCGCGTATAATGTATCTTTGTGTGTTATCATGTGTGTTAACCGTATTTGTCTGTTAAACGTGTGTGTTTACATGTATACGTATGTATGTATGTATGTATGTGTACGGAGTTAGAAACAGGACTTTCTCGTGCTGACGACGAACGCGTACGTTGACCGGCGTTCGACGTCCGACGATCGATTCTGTCGCATTTTGTCAAACAACATTTAACGTGGGCACACCGTGTTTGTCGATAAGTATCTTAGGCAATGAATCATGGTACAAGACGATAGGGCGTAACGACGCAGCTTCCACACGTCAGTCCGTCAGTCGCTTTGCACTGCGTTTTAAGCGACCACCTGCAATCAAATATTTCATTATGAATTTTCTACACATACTTTTCATATATTTATATAGTTCTATTGCAAACGTTTGAAAAAGTCGATATTTCCTTCTTTACTCTCTTCTTTGAGACATCGTTTCTTTCGATGTTTCAGGGAATACAGTTTCGTGTTCTGAATTCCGCGAAACCACGCGAGAAAGAAATTTTCAATGTTTTCGCATGGATGTAAAAAACTGGCGAGGATTATTTCGTTACGTCGGAAATTGTTTCTCGAATGATATTTTTGGACGCTTCCGGAGGGAAATATTAGGTTGTCCGAAAAGTTTCTTTCGTTTCATAAAGTGATAATAGACGAACGACAATTTCTGTTTTATATTATTTTATTGAACTAGGTATGATCCATTTCCTTCTATTTCTATTATTATGTTCGTGCATAATTCAATAAACTAATATAAAACAAGAAACATTGTGCGTCTATTATTTCCTTATAAAACGACAGAAACTTTTCGAACAACCTAATATCTCGTCGATAAAGCGATAGTTTGCACGAGATGGACTTTAGCGAAAATTATTTGCTACTCAAATGAATTGGTGTATGTGATACGTATGTAGGAACGAAAGTGAAAGTAGAAGAGAGATTTGTTACGTTAGAAGTATGCAGATTAGCTTTTCCTAATTACTTACTTCCAAGGGAGAGATTTTTTAAAATAATTTTTTAAAGAGTTTTTAAAGAATTGCATAATTTATATAACGTTTAATGCATGTGAAATTGCAACGACGAAGTTGTTGGATCGTTGCTTGAAAACTGTAAAAGATTTTATGGAAATTAGCTACTTGAACTACGCGTATCCTGCTCTGAAAAAGTTACAACTCTTTGATGTTTTATTCAGAGGATGTAGGCCAATTTAACGTAAAACGTATCAAATTCCACGAGAGATAAGCAAATTGAATTTGAAATGATTTAACGCAGAAAATATTATATATTCATTTACTTACCTATTAGTCGAACATGTTGAACATGTTGACCAGTGCTTGATGCGCTATGACTAGTAGGACGTTAATTGACAATCCACAGGCGAAATTTCCTGCAATCAAAGAACAGTTGGCGTCAAAAGAAGGAAACGTACTTTTATATCTTAACGTTAACATTTGCTCGAAACGTATTTTCAATGCGTTCCTCTATTTACTACATATCCTTGCTGGTTGTAGTCGATGCTAGTGCAGTTGCGTTATAATGCTCGAAAATCTAATAAAACATAAATGTAAAGTCATTCGAATTGGCTGGCAGATCGCGCGTATCTATGCGTTTTTACTATACTCCATTCCAATAAGGATGTTACGTCCCGGGGCTTACTATAGGCCGTGTTCCTAACCGTCTTCTTTGGTACTACAGTGTCGTAGCCAGATCGTCTTACATGACCAGCGAAATATACCCAACGTAGCGATAAGCGCGTAGCTGTCGTCAAGCAGCGAGTTCTAGAAACATCGATTCGCCTTCAGTTCGCTATTTTACACAAAGAAGGTAGCATACTTGATCATAGGCGCAAACAGTTGCGAGACTCGAGTGT
The DNA here is from genome assembly GCF_051014615.1 of Bombus vancouverensis nearcticus. Taxonomy (NCBI): domain Eukaryota; kingdom Metazoa; phylum Arthropoda; class Insecta; order Hymenoptera; family Apidae; genus Bombus; species Bombus vancouverensis. Next base: position 17,615,700 of record NC_134914.1, on the reverse strand, counting down.
GACATCAGTCACTTCTCAACCTACATCAGAGATGACATCGACCTCCGACTTTCGGACTCCTTTGGACACATCACCACCTTATCGTCATAACCTACACAGAGCCCCTTAACATCCTCAAACCCGAACGTATATAAACCGAGACTTCACCCAGCTCGGGCAGTTCTTGTTCTAGTTGCTGTTCTTGTACAACAGCCTTTTACGGTTATTCTGTTATTGTAAGTGTCAAAATTATAATAAAGTTCGATAAAAGAAAATTAATAATTGGGTTACGACTCGGCTTTCTTTTCTCTTACAACCCAAGTATCAATTTTACGTGACACGAGCGTGGTGGGGGTCGTCTCCCAGAGAAGACAAAGGAGAAAGTCGAAGGGCAGTCAGTATTATTTGAGGATTCAAACCGAACGCATCGAGAGGTTGAGAGTAATAAAATCGAGGTCGCTTAGTCAAACGGATACATCGAAAAATATCATAAAGTCGAGTCGAATTACAGTAACGAACTAATGGTATCATCGTTAAATCATTTGTGACGTGTTCATTATAATTTTAAATATTGTTAAATACACAAGTTTATATCAACCATGTTAATTCAGTGTCACAATCATTTGAACTATCTTTGTTATCCTAATCGAAACAGGGGAACGGCTGATTCGCGGCGTTGATCATCAGAATCGTAGCGTTTTCCTCGCTATCGCGTCTCTCCACGAACGGTCGTAACAAAGGAAATCTCCTCGAACTTGGTAAAAAAACAAAATTCATATCTCTGTCACGATCAGTTGCCTTTTTAATAAAATGCAAATATAAAGCGATCGAAATCAGCCGGTACATCATAAATAATCGTTTAATATGCGTTTAACTTCGTTTACAAAATTCAATTTATTTTCCTTTGCATCCTCTTGCGACAAAGAATTCTTCTCGAACATATCCTGCTTCCTTGCCAAATAAAACACGAGCTTAAAATTCATAAATCAGCTGCTACATCGTTGATACTTTTCGCAATTTAATCAACTTCATATATACGCTTATATCCTTTTCCAAAAAAAAAGAAAAAAATTCTTTTCCAACGTTATCAGAGGAAATTCACGTCTCAATTTCTTTTCCTTGTCCGGCCGTTATCACCGCGATCGATAGCGTGCTTTTTGCGTGCATTATTATTTCAAACGTAATCGACCGGCGGACCGGTTAACCGGTGCGTTACACGTCGATAAACATGCCGATGAGCCAGCGCGCTGCAAAGTATCTTTCACGACTGGAAATTATAGTCGCGGATACCATTTTCTTTTACGGTGGCCCGTTAAGCTTTGATTACGATCAGGCGAAAAGTTTATGAGATACGACAGCGGTATAACGCCGCTATACTTTGTTCGTGACACCGGCGTTACGCTAAGTCAGGGACCGCTAATGTAAACTGCATGTCCTTAAATTAGGGGAATGTGTTCCGCGAACCGGGCCGTTTCGCTTTATCTCTTCTTCTTCTTCTCTCACCCCCTGTCAGCAGAAGGGGTTTCCATTAGCAATAAGAATTAACTCGCCGACTACCGCCACGGCTAATTACTCTCTTATTTGCGAGCTTCCTTGTTTTACCTATTGTTTCCTTCGTTACCTTGGGAAATGTTTCCATTGCTCGAAACTTTTTTCCATGGTTGGCCGATTTAATCGTTGGCCAACGGGGAGGTGGAACACGGAGAGAGGGGTAAGACAGAAGCCAAGAGCGGACGTAACAATCGTACAGGACGCTTCGGAAATGGCCTGGCGAAAGATTTAATCGTCGACGTAGAGCAGTGCTTCGTGGGCGTTTCGAAAACGTACGGTCGGACGATTTAATCGTCGCTTCGGTTGGAAGTTTCTTCCATAACGGTGTGCGTTTCGGCAAGTTCGGTGAACTCGATGAGGAGAAATCTTCCGCGGGGAAAAGAACGTTACGCGTCGCGTATCATGCGTATACGTTGCCTCCAACAATTTAATCATCCGCGGTGGAAGTTGTTTTTCTTGCGCAATGTGTTTCTGGCTTCTGGAAAAGTCGATTACTCTGGATATATCTTGCGTTAGCGTCGCAGAATCGCGCTGCTATAAAAATTCGATGGAATTTCTGAAGTATTTGATCGCGATATTTCTCTGATTTACGATGGAAATTTGAATCTTTGAGATTTTCAAAGTCGAAGAAGACAAGAAGAGATGGCCCATATGATTAAAAATGCAACTTGGAATCGAATACAGAAAAGGTAGGTACTTGTGTATGATATTCTTGTGATAAAATTAACGTACTCCGGAACACGTGTTTCTTACGTTGCAATTATAAGAAAGTGCTTGGGGATTTTTTAAAAGTTTACAAATGACGAAAACGATTTTGATCTTGCTCCAGGAACATTATTCCCTTTGCTGACATTCATGAAATAATGTACCATACTATGTTCGGAGACTGTTGCTTGAATATTTTTAACATATTGGTTCTTCCAAGTTGTGTCACTCTTGAAACAAGGATGCGATATATATCTATAGCTGATCCGTTTAACGCTTTGACTGCCATGTTGAAATCACATGTTTCGCTGAGGGCGCCACGGGAGTATTTTTATTATTCAAAGTATATAATGGCAAAATAATAATAAATTGACGATGTAAGACAACGTTCTTCCCCAATGGATCGTTTATCTTATTGGTGGTCACGAGTGACCACTGTGGCGCCTTGATAACAGTCGATAGCGACATATTATAACGAGGCTTCGTTTATTTCAACAAACCATTCTCATTCGTCGTTTCGTCGTAAGCACAACGTGCAGAATATATCGTTGAAACGTGTAGGAGATATTAGTAAACGGTATTTGCTTATTCTATATATAATAGTACGATACGTTCATACTTCTAACTTCAAATATACGATTATAAAGCGGCATTTACGATTATTTTCTAAGGTGTGTTTATGATAATATTCGTAGATTACTCCTCGAAGATATGGATGCAAACACAGTGCACCGTTAGATGCGAGATTTGTTCTCATTTTTTTTATTGATGTTCTAATAAAAATGTTTAATCTTTCAATGGGGCACTTTTTGTTTCAAAGTATCTTCTATTTATCGGTTATATTCAAAATGCCCTAACTGTCAATTTTCATACAATTTTTACGACTGTAAGAAGTTGAAGCGCTCTGGTCACCAATGACCACCGTGACGTCACAGGAGAAACCGTGGCCGGTCGCATATGACCAACGTGGCAGTCAAAGTGTTAATATCAGCTCAGTTGGAATAACGATTAGTATTAAACTATGGAATTATGTTTGCTCGAACAAGTAGCCTCGAAAATCATGCGTTTTAACCCCTTCCCGTACTTTAGCGAGTCTGACTCGCGACCAGATACTTCGGCCAAAAGAAAACATAACAAGTCGAGCTCGCGGACTGTTTTTTGCCCGTTACGATCGTGACTGAATGTTAGTTCTTGTTTACGAGCATCAGTCTGGTCTGTTTAGCGCGCGTCGATGTCTACCGCTTGGGTCCGAGTTTCGTCGAACTAAATGGCATGGGAAGGCGTTAAGCGAAACGTTAGTATTTAACACTAGAAATACCACAGCAGTCAAAATGACTGGTTCTACAATTTTATAAATGTGTCAACTGTCGTTTAGACGCACCCAAACCGGCTGACAGCGGAAACGATCAACACATCAAGCATAGAAAGAAGAATAAAAAGGAAACACCCAACAGATCTCATAAAGGATATAACCTAACAAACACGAAGATGGTACCCCGCTGGGGGTAGCCACCCACATGATAATCAAACAGCTAAAAAATTCTACCAAATGTCCAAATCGGACAAATTGTGAATGTAAACAACTAAATAAAAAAAAAAAAGAACCCTCGTTTAGGTTGATCATGGTCCCAGATGGATTAATAATACTAAAAATGTACTACATAACATGGAATTGTTTCTATAAGAAAGTAATAAATCAATAAATATAAAAATATTCCATTATTACGTATTTTTTAAAGATCAGTCATTTTGACTGTTTTTTGGTCGAAATAACTTCGTGTTAACTATCGGTAGTTCTAGCGTTAATATATAAGTTTCGTACTAAATATTTTGTATTTGGAATTAATGCGATTTAATTACAGAATATATCCGTATATATGGAAACACTTGGCAATTTTAGTTTCTGTCGTCCATAATCAGGGAGACAGCAGCGAGTTGAAATTGAATGCTACTGATTTCGTGCAGTTATAGCGTATCCATATGATAATGATCCACTGGCGTTGCTATCTGATGCAAACGAGGTCTAACTTCCATGGCTAATTAGTGTGCATTGTTAGAAGCATTGACCGTCTGTGTTAACTTAATAACAAGTAGAAATTAAGTTTCCAAGTTCTTTGTCTATTGCTCATTTTGCTCTGTTCTAAAATGATCAAATGGAAGAAACTTCCTAAACTGGATATAAGCTTTTAAACGAAACGTCTGGCATCTATGAAATTTAACTAGATCCACGCTGCATATTAACATAATCCAATCTCGTTCAAGTTGAAACACGTTGAACGTGTTTATGAGCATGATTTCCGATGATTCGCGCTACCAATTAATCGAAAGACGTACTTTGCCAATTCTTAGCTAATTTCAACAAATTTGTATCTCAGTTTTCTTTGTTCTTTTTCCTTTCCTTTCTTATAGTATACTCTATAAATAATACATATCACAGCGGTGTATATGCATAAACGAGATTTTAATCATTTCAACATGGTCAAAACGAAATCAATCGATCACGCGCAATTTCTATTTGGTTGAAATAAAGATACGTTGTTCTCGAATAATATTAACTAATTGGCTCGCTTCCAAATTTATAAAACTGGTCGGTTTCGGAATTCAAAAATTCTTTATGTACTACATATGCTGCTTATATCATAATATATTCATTTCGAGGTAATTTATCGATGAAATATCGTAATATTTAATATCGCTCTCTTTCCTTAGTAGTAGTTCGATAATTATTATATCGACGATAAAATCAAATCAAATTAATCTACCAAACTAGAATTATCGTAGAAACGATGTTAATAGGTTAACAATTTCGATATCGCAAATTTTCAAGTACGTTCGAGTGGACTTTAGGACGAAGAAAAATTGTGACTCGACTTTTAACTAAGCTTTAACCCTTTGCACTGATATGTCGAGTATGACTCGACATTAGTTTTTATCTCAGAAGCTCTTTTGTCGAGTTTCGCTCGACATTCTTTCATATCCACCTTTGTCTGCAAAACGTGCGAAAGGAAACCAAGATTGCACGCTGGAAATTGTTTCAAGATGTATCGTACACTGAAAAATTACAAAATACAACAATAGTGTGAATAAAACTGGTGTTTAAGTGAATTTCTTTCTTCCTTTATTTATTTAAATTGTCTTATGTTTTAGTTCAAGTAAATTTCAAATAAAAATTGAAAGAAATTGAAATAAAATTCCCAGTGCGAAGGGTTAAACGTGAAAAGTTGTAAGTATTTAGGTCAAATGACATTAAAACTAAAAACTAAACTAAAAATATATTTCCAAATTCAACGAGATATCGTAAACTAATCTGTCCGCGTTTTCCCGTATTCGAGAAAACGCCGATACGTTTCCCGAAGCGCGGTGGCGTTCGAATTGCTTCGTCCTTCTAAAATCCTTTTTCTTTTTTTTTCGTCAGATCTGCCACCGTATTACGCGGCAAAAGAAAGTTACACACGCCGTTCCCCTTTGATGCTCGGCTAGAAACTTTAACGCGTTGCCGGCGATATGGATCGGCAAACTGCTTGATAGCGTTATCACCGAGGAAATTCGTGCGCCACTGTGTAAGAGGAGAAGGTATTAACGCAACCTCAACTTCGGCTATTTATTAGCGTAGCGCAGTAATGCCAGCTGATGAGCTTCAAGAGGAAATGCCACTTCCCTTCATCCCCTTCAACCAGAACTTACGCCGCTGTTAGTTTATTAACCGTATCCTTCGCTGATGCTCGATTATCAACGAAGAGATTAATCTACTGTATATACGTAGCTGGTCTTCGTACGTTATTTATTCTTTTTCTTGGTCGTCGTCGCAGGGAAACTCAAAGTTTTATTAATTCGCAGGCGATCGAAATTAAACGCCACGTCATTTAGCGTTTACAAGTTTGGATTTTTATCCTTAGTGGAATAAAAATTCTCCTTTTACACTCTGCAGTCTTTATTTTATACGAGCGAAATAAATAAAAGTTAAAGCGTTAAGGATGAGACGAGTTAAGGTATTTTCTTGGCCGGTTAAATTGTTTTTTACGATGAAGAAACCTCGTCGGTTTGGTTGAATTTCAGTTTGAGTTTCAGTTTAGTCAGGTTTTAAACGCGTGTATTGCGAGAAATTCAGAAACAATGTAGCTGCGGTGTATTCTTTGATATTTCATAATTATTCTCTTCAGCTTTGTTCGATGATTTAGAGACAATATAGGTAGAGCATATTTTTTCATACTTCAAATACTCTCTTTAAATCTTTCATTTGACGCAGTTTCGCTTTGACGGAGACAGCTTGAATTTAATTTAGTTTATCAGCGAGATTCAGTGTCTCTGAATTTTTTATTAAATTGCGTAGAATATTTGTCACACATTTTTTGTCTTTGCCATCCCGCGGCGTAAAACTTTGTTAATTTCGCCAGTACTTTTTCCTTTTTTCTCGACGAATTTGAATATTTGAGATTCAGTTGAATTTCAAACGGATACGTTAAACAGAATTCTTAACGAAAGTAAATACCTTTTACCAGGTGATTCCCGCGTGATTTCCTCTGCCCGTCCCATCGAATTAAAATATCTCTCTTTCTCGTTCTCCTAACAAATTCATTTTCATTTATAAAATCTTCTATCCCGCTGGCTTCTGAATAAGAATCTCGAGCCCCACTTTTTACACAAATTAAATAACATTTATCGTACGTTCTAGGTGCGTTTTCCTCTGTCTCTTGGGTCGTTTAAAGGAGTAACGTTGCAAACTGTGCTTGCAACGGTCGTTTCGCGTGATAAGAAACGGCAAAAGAACTCGGTGATTACACAAAAATTCGCCAGCTTCCTTTTGCCAGGAACGGCGTGCGAGGAAATAAGTCTTCTGTCGAGGAAATGAGAAACGCGATATAGCCGATACTGTATCACGAAAAATCGATTGGTCGAGGAAATTCCAGATGATTCGCTTATCGCGATTATCGACCCGCGAAACTACAACATTCATTTTTAAAAGCACTTTCGTTTCGAAGCGCTTTCGTTTCGAAGCACTTTCTTTTCTCTTTTTTTTTCGTTACTCCAACTGTTTGTTGTGTATTTTTAAACGACATAAAAAAGAATATAAAAAGAAGATTAATGAAAAAGGAAAATGGAGAGAAAGCGAAAGAAGAGGCGATGAATCAGAAGCGAAAGTAATAAATCATAAAGCAACCGAAATGTCGGCGCCTGTATCGAAAATTATTATCCACCGCTCTTTGAGAATTAATCTTTCGCGTGGCTAAATATTTATATTCTATTTCACAGAAAGACACTGGCCTGTTCACAAGCTTCGTTTACTAGTGCATTTATACAAACATTAATCTCGATAGAATATTTACGAAGAAACATAGTTGCCATTATAAAGCACGTTGCGGACTCCTGCTGTTTATTTATTTACTATGTCTAGAAATTGTTTGTATTTCCTCTTGCATACCACGTGCAAATACTTGTTATTTTGTTAGCCCGGTTGGCATAATTAACGTATAAATATTTTACTTGTCGATGAGGAAGAGGCGTGTTAGCAGAAGGACACGTTGCACAGTTGTTAACCGTGTTCGAGATGTTTGAAATTTGGGTTACATCGTTCGAGAACTTTGAGCAGATTGAGCTGTATCTTGTATGAAATTATTTCGGAGAAAAATAAAAAGAGAAAAAACAAAAAACAATTTTGCTAAAAATACGGTAACCAAAAATCTTTAACTGAGAGATTCTGTTATATGAAATCAAAGAGAAAAATAAAATAAATAACATAAACGAAACGATGGTGTAATATTGTTCGATATGTAAACTATTACTCTACTGCGCCGAGATCAAAATTAACTTTGTTTTATCCGTTGATCGTTGAACGCGTTTCACGATGCGTGTGTAACACTGATCGTAAACGTAGAACAGAGATAAAAATTGGACATCGGATGCAAGCAGTGAAACGAACTTAGGAAGTATTTGTATGCCTATGGTTAACAATTCTAACATGATCAGAGCATCGAACAGCATTTGGTGCCTCGGAATAAATGTCAAAGTGCGATAGAGTGCAGAAAACACGATGCCAAAAACAAGCTGTTCAAAGGTATGCACCGAAGCGAACGGTTTTTTGAATTGAAAGGATATTCACGTGTATAACATCGATTATCCAATGTACTTGTTCGTATAAAGAAAATTAAAAAGATACTTGAAAATCTCGCTTCTGTTCGATTCAAAGCGAACTACAAACTAAGAAATAATCTTTAAATCAATTTTAACTTTTTCTTTGTTTCCGAGTAAATAAAAAAAAAAAAAAAAAAAGAAAAGAGAAAAGAGAATATTACAGTAAATCGAACCCTAAGAGGGGATAATCTTAATATTTCTTAATTTTCTCAACTGAAATCTGACAGTCTATTGCCAGAATCTATGAAAAATCCACGTTTCCACGATATCTGTACGTTTCACAGTTTCGATTGCAGGATTTCATCCGAGAAAAGAAACAGATTTCGTTGGACACACGTGACTGTTTTTCCGCAACCGAAACGTTCGGCTACGAACCGTTCAAGGCAGAAAAACCGCGTGCTTCTTGTCGGCGGGTTCCTGCGGAATCTTCGCTTGCGAAATCATGGCCCCGAGCATCTAAAGCTATTTTCAAGCGTTCACGAGGAAATTTGGGCATGGGATCGGGTCGCGGGGATCGGAATCCCGTACGCAAGAAAGACAACGAGATCAATCTTGTCAAAGTTTCCAATTCTCATGAACGATGGTGGCTTATGGTGGTGATGTCGTGAATGGACGAGGAGAAATTTACAAGCCTTACCACCACCATTGCCAGCCTCTGAGTCGTTTAGCGCGTTCATCTCCATTTTGTGCTGCAGCTTCGTTGTAGCGGTTGAAGTAGTAGTAGGCGTTCCTGCACAATAAACACCACATATCGCGTCCATCAAGTAGTAAGCATATATATTTCTACGAACTGGGTAGTTAGAATGTTAGAGGAACGGATCTGGTCAATCGCGACTAGTTAGTTCGTTCTAATATTATAGTTTAGCTTGGTAGTAACGGTACAAGTAATATCGTTTCATAGCCTTAATTTGTTATATTCAAAAAGTTTCGTTAGGAAAAGAAAAACACACTGACAAGCTATAACAAGTTTAAACATGAATTTCTTTCGAAACGCTCACACCTTATACGTATATCATAGTTTATTCTTGTTAGAAAACTTAGAGAAGAAGCGGAGATTAAAGAATGAAAGAATATAGAAAATGAAAGTTAAGAAAAGGAACAGATATGGGGTTTCTATTGGGTACAAGATACATATTTTCCTAATGTGTACATGTTATTCTACGGAAGCGGTGTAATTTATTATAGCAATTTTCTATTTATTATAAGAAATGTACTACGTATATATAATACGTATATGTAATCATAATTATATTTTAATTTAAGTTATAAATTATAATTATATTTAATTTAAGTGATTTAATTATTTGTATCGTTGGACGGTTTGACAGTGACAGTGACAGTATAAAACAAAGATCATCGAAAACGTCGAATCGTTAGTAACGAATGAAACAAAAGATCGACCGAAAGACTAAATGAATCTGGTGAAACTTATGAAGATGTTTAATATGCGCATGCACTCGAAGATTATTCGTCTAATTGTACATATTCATAGCACGTTTTGTAAACGCAGTATAAACGCAGTATGGCGTAGCAGCGAATAAAACAAATAAAATTCTGATTGGAAATGGGTCAGTTTGTTCTGAGGTTTAGACGTGTCGCAAGCATGTTTTAAATATTAACGGACATTTCGTGGTCAAAACGTAACAATTTCTTTTCCAACTACTCTATTTTCTTCCTTGAAAGTATACGGAGATAATTGCATCAGATGGAAACGGAAGATAAATATATTTCCGCGGAATATTCCTTCGGCCAGATAATTAATGTTTTGCGGTTTGGCGCAACGTTAAACGAGCGCTGCATTATACCACATAATGCTTGGGAAACTTCAGGAGTCCTTTAATTTTATTATGCTAGTTCCGTGACAAGTGAGCGAGATAATCACGTAAAGGAACTAAGTTTTCAGCACGAGTTATCCAATGAGAAATGCGAAAAGTCAAAGTTTCTCGCGTCTATTACATTTGGAAAAATGAATTTCGTAATTACATCGTCTTCATGGAACGAGAATGACGTTACTCTATTAACATTTTATAATATATTTACGTAGCGCGAAATCTGTATTAATAATTTGTTAAGACAAAGATATAAGACACTTTGATCCATTTAATTTTGAAAAATAATTCTAAGGTATATATATGTAAATTCTCTAAGAGTTCAAACGCGGATAAACAAAGGGACTTTCTCTGTTTAACGGAAATTGTGGCCTTATTTGTTGTTACGGACAACCGATTTGTTAAACAGTCATTACACAGACAGACGGTTAGAGAAGAAGAAGGATTTCGAGCGATCATAAGAAAGAAACTATTATTTAAAGTATCGAAGATTGACAGAGGAAGAGTGGTAGTTTAGGACGTGGAAAATCGATCCTCGATTTTCAGGTAGGCCTTGTACAAAGCTTTGTTATTTATTATTATTTATTGTTATTAATCATCATTAATTGTTATTTACCACTGTATTTTATTTAAGTATTGTTGCAATAAACTCTATTTTCAGATTTTCAGAATCGATCCCTGAATTATCCTAGTATTGAACTTTATATATATATATATAAATTAATAGTTATAAAAGCGTTCTTCTTTCTCTATACTTTACCAGTCGGTTATAGTAAACGTTACATACGCGTAATTTACAAATTCGATTGGAAAATGTTACGCTCGTCTCACATATCGATTGCACTTTGTATATACGGTTAGTAGTAAAGACGAATTAACGATCGGATTCGTTTCATTCGATTTAACTCTATCTACCAATGGTATATTTTTCGTCTGCTAAAGTTAGAAAATGTATCGATTGATAACTCGGAGATGGAAGTGGTTGTAAAAAGGATATAAAGCGTTTACAGAGGTGACGACGAAAAGAAGTTTAGACAGCACGAGAGAATTATATTTTCTGCGCTATTTCCATATTGGAGGACAGAAATTTGTTATTCACAGCTGGTCGATATTTGGCTGACCACATAAATTACGAATACTCTTAGACGTTCTCTCCACAGAATTTAGAACACACTACACTCTGACGGCAAATAATTCATCATTCGTTCGTTTATATCAAAGTATCAAGCGAGTTTCGCAATTCAAATCAACCATTCCACAACACCGAAATCCGTCAACGATAAAAAATTTGCTAAACGATATTTGCCCGGTCTTCTACCTTCCTCCGGATCAAACGGCTGGAATCGGTTATTAGTCGGTGGAAGTTTGCGCGCACCTGTTCTGCCGTAGACGGCGTGACCAGTAGTACGTATCAATAATAAGTCGGCCGGGCGAGAGTTAGCGACGCGGATCGCGATGCTCGTCACGTGCGAGGCTGTCGAATAGACAGGGGCGCAAATTGGCAAACACGTGGGACGAACGAAGGGCTAACGAAGAATCCACTCTCGTGTGAAAGCGAGTCGCGCGCCGTTCTATAACGTGGAGTCGTATGTCACGAAGGATGATTCAACCTCCGTGAATTTTTTCCCTGGATCCTTCGAGGAAAAGCTCGTGAGACGTTTGGTAGGAGGAAGGAGGACAGGAAGATTTAGTCCAGCGAAGCGAGAGAAAATTGGACGATAATAGACGGGGCGTGCTGCTTGCGAGTACAAGCAATTTAGCCTGTGTGTAATTTAGTCCTTTCGTTCTTCGTCTACGCCGCGTGGCCACGGCTGCAACCGGACGAACTGAAAACCCTTCTTCGGTCGAGATGATAACGAGGCAAGAGGAAGGACGTGGCTACAAGTTTCACCGCAAAATACACCGGCCGTCTGTGAGTAAACGTGATGCACACGCCAAGACTGTCGACGCCCACTACTTGACCCATCGGCGCGGGCTGGTCCTCTTAGGACTTTGCCCTTTGAACTCGACTGCCATCGCTGGAATGTCATCTTGCCGAGATCAGACGTTGCCAGGATAATGGGAGGACACGTATAATAAGCCGAAACGCTGTACGCTTGATTAAGATGATTTTGGCCAGCGACGCTCGCGGTTGCGTCCAGAATGGTGATTAAGGCCACAAGGTTTTAGGTTCTGCCGGGTTTCTCGTTGAAGAGCACCGAGGTAGATTTCAAAGGCTCTTACCTTTATCACGTAGATTCCTACAAATTACATTTGCCGCTTCTTTTCTCGTGTATATTCATAGAAAAAGAGATTATCCTGATGATTTTCACGATTACGAGATTACAAGAGAATAAATACAGACTACCGTAGTCGAAGAATATGATAAGCGATTTTAAAATTCGACGATCAACTTGCCAAAGCTCCTTTTATTTGCTTCCGATGTTTAACACGTATTTTTGCTCTCCGTTGCACATTCCAAAAATGACGATCTTTAATTAATCGTTTACAAAATTTCGTCGATTTATCCTACGAGAAACATCTATATTCGTGAAACTAACGAAAGTCGTTTAAAACCATAAAACGAACAAAAATAGTCGGCCGTTTTCTCGCTTCAAGCAGACACCGTACGACACATCAAATACTTTGAACCTTCCTTCGCTACGAGTCCCACGTATTTCTCGCTTTAGTTAAGCGATCGTAAAACGTTATTTCGCGTTCCGCTCGAACTTTTACGAAACTCGACTTTTTACGGGATACTCGCGATTACTTCATCTCTGTAGTTCTCGTTATTTCTCGTGTCACTTTATTATCCTACTACGCGAGAAACTAATTCGGTCAAAAGAGAACGTGCTCGGCCGGAAGTCCGTCCGGTGGCGTTTGCAATATTTTCTCGCGGAAGCAGAGACGCGGAAGGCTGCGACATTTCCACACGTGTTCGTGTATCGTACTCGAAAAGATAGAGCCATGACAGGGGGAAAAAAGTGAAAAATAAAAAAAGCACGTGAATTTCCAGAATCGCAATGGTAGGGGGTGGTTTATTTACTGACCCAAAGGAAGATATCGCTTCGAAATTCAACGTTGACGTTAACGTTTCGTAGTACGTGACGCGAACGATGCGTATCGTACGCTCGTTCCGTACACGCGCATAAACATGTACACTCGTACGCATACATTTACACAGATGGGTACACACGTACGTTGCACATTCATATCTATACAGGGTTGATTTCGTTGACAATCGATCATGTTTAGTTTGTTATATTGACGCTTGTTGTTTGTTGCACGGTACAGAAAACATGTACACACAGGAGACACAATTGCACGCGAGCCAGGAGAATTCTTCGAATATTATTGAATAACGTCGAAATACATCGATGACGCGTTATATACATCGACGATCGTTACATTATATTTTGATAAATACGTGGGTGAAATTTTTTAGTAGCACAGATTTAGTCGACAGGCTTTGCGATACTCACTTTGCGAAAAGTTATTACATGTTTAGCGTTCGACGATGACGGTACTTGGCTTCGTAATTCCGTTTTCGGTATCGTTGAATCGAAGCTATAATTGTTAGAAAAGTACTTTCGCGATCTCTTTATGTATACCGTTGATCGTCGTTGTCCGAACGGAATATCTTAAATCGTTTAAAAACGTTAGAATCTTTTGTAAGAGAGAAAAGACAGTTTTCATACTGAAATAATTATAATCGTACCGTATGGAGAGTTTTCTAACGCTTTTACGGATCGCCAATAATTAACCCTTCAACGTTAAAACGTCTGAATCACCATAAATACCACGTAACATCTTGTTCCACGATCGAGAAATACATTTATCGTTATCGAGCAAACTATCGCGAATCTCATATATACTTGCGAGTGTTGACGTTGAAAAGTTGAAAAAAAGTTGAAAAAGAAGATTAAGGTAAACCAATTAAAACCACTCAGCGAATTTATCGCGGTTATAAAAGCGCAAACTTGGCTGGGCAAATATTTATGTCGCGAAACTGCCGGGCAAACTGAGTCGCGTTCCTATTAAAGGGTTGACGTAAATCGATTTTCCAAGGGACGCGAGAATAAAACGTCTTTAATTCGCGGTAAATGCGGCCTGCATTTCCTCTTTTCCCCCCCTCCCCCAAACCTCATTAACGAGCTATTCCATTTTTTTCCCCTGCTTCCCCTTTCTCGCCGCAATATGAAAAGATCGAAGGTAAAACGCTTCCGGTAGCGTGCGACAGAGAAAGATAGCAGAGACCGTAGAGATAGAGAGACGAAGATAGATAGGATAGATTAAAATACGTTTATACTAACCGGGATAGTAGACGGTTTTGTGGGAAACGTTGTAGTTCGCCTTTGGTATACCGAGCAAGCATTTGACAATCGCTGCTTCCGGTAAATCTTCGTCCAGTAAGGTCGTTCGTGATAAGATATCGTACAGTCCATCGTGACGCAGCGTAACAGTGGGCTTTGCTGTTTGCTTTTCCGGGACACCCCTGCAATAGAAGCGACGTTTGCAAAATTATCACGGCCACGTCTCAAGCTGAAATATCATGCAATATGTCGGCCGAATGAGCGGCCATTAGCATGTTAATGTTATTTCGGAGACGCACGCCCGTCTCTTGCTTCTCTGTTGTTACTGTTCTTGTTGTTCTTGTAAATTCAGATCGCTGGTCTTTGGAATAATATTCGGACACTTTTAATTTGCAACAAGAATTTCTCTAAAATTAAGCTTCTATATTTCTTTTTTTTAGCATAGAACAAGGTGTACATACGGTGAACTTAATTCCGAAGATCTGAGAAATTTTAGTCGTCGAATGAACGAAGAATTAATTTCGTTAGAAACAAATCTCGAATTGCACGTAAACAGAATTTAGAGTTTCGATCGACGCTTCGAATAATCAAATCGTAATTATTCGAAATGACGAATATTCCAAGTTTCGCGTGTAAGGTTTCAAAGTTATGACAAATTTTTTAACGAAAAAACAGTAATTAGGTTAGATAGAGATAACATTGGATTTTTCTGTAACATGCGAGTAATTTATAATTCTGTTGTTCGATATTTTATTTTACACGTTATGTTTAAAACAATGGTAATAATAATGCTTATTTAATATAATTAACCGTTGTCTCTTTGTACGGTTCGTCTGTGTTGCAGGTTTATTATTACAGACAACACAGTGCTACAAGACGAATCTCATAATTTTCATTGTTATCGTTGAGTGGTTCGCAGCGTTAAAATAAGACAATTTTTCCGTTTGTTTCCGTTTCAATGCTTTTATCATTTATATTTTTCCTACATACTTTTGTTACGCTTGATCCATGCAAAAGAGCTTCTATTATTAAATTATTACATCGACTACATAAAATATTATTTCTCTCAACGTTTAACAGAAAGCTCTTACGCTTTTACAATTATTACGCGTACTGGTTGCCTTCGTTATTTTACACGAACTTTTATTCGTCATTAGCGTACTCTGTAACACGTTAAATCATTAATTTCTTTTACCATAGAATGAGAATTTTGCGCGCGTGTAAAATTCAAGAGTAATTTTTACTTTTTCGCTTTACATTTCAATGTGTTTCGACCAGAGTAATTGTAAATTACGGTTTCATTCTTTTTTTTTTTTTACGAAAATGATAACACGTATCGTGTTGTTTCGTGCACAGACGTTTAATTCGCTAACAACGAAGCGGAAGTTCGTCTTTATCAAGATCTAAAAGTATCAGAAAATTAGGTAGTTTACCGTAGTGCATGGTTGAGGGGTTGAAAAGCTTGCTGGAGTACTTACTCGATGGATATATCCAGGGTGGGGTGTGGATATAATCCTTCTGCCATACACGTTATCTCCACCCCATCCTTATTATCTATAGTCTTCTTTCTATACGTAAGATCGAATTTGTCCTCCGTTGCTGGAACAAACAACAAGTTTTATTCGATTAAACGAACGAAGTATTACTGTCCAATTAGTTAAAATACTTTATAAAAAGGAATATGTATACTGTAAGCTGTTTTGGAAAGAGAATTGTTAAATTTGACGTTCACATGCATTTACACAAACAACATCGTAAGTTTCTTTTTTAGAAAAATAATAAAGATAATGATATAGCTCGTTTCAATCTTTTCGACTCTGTAGGTAATAGAGAAGTTTAATTCAGAATAGAAGTAATTTTTAATATCGTGCGAAGCGTCTTGTAAAAATTTAATTTTCACAGTCTATTACGATTTCACAGATCTTCTACAAAAACGAAGCTTTTCGTTGTTTTCGAGATTTATTCAGCCCGTTGCCTCCCTTAAACCGTCGACTCTTATTTTTCCAGTTCTCTGGCTTTTATCTATTTTTTCTACCGTGAGCTTATTGGCATAAGACAAATTGGCAGATAAATTCGACCGTGCACACAGTACAGACGATAAAGCTTAATGTTCGACAATGATTTCCGGACTGTTCGTCTGATTCAGACATATTCGAAAGCGGCCAACAGCTATGTCTGTTATTGTTGTAAAAACGACTTTGAAGTTTTATTCGTCGCACGTCCAACAAATTTACCTTCCATAGGCAACACTCTATTTTATTGCAATTTTTATTCAGACGCGTTCGCTTCCGAATATATTTTAAACCGTATCGGAAATCGCTTAATGTATCTCTATGTATTTTCCCCGTAACATATTACATTACGATGAATAAATCCTATGTTTTTCATTTCGTAACTGATTTATTGCTATTTCGTAACTGATATTGTTGTATAAAATACTGTGTGCTAGACTTATCGTTAGATGACTTGACAAATGGAAATGTTTCCTTTCCGCGTGTTTTTAAACGTTTTTAACGAATAATATAAAAAGATATGACATATCTTTTCTGTGACATTTCACTCCCTTCTTAAATGCTAATAGCTGTTTTGTTAAATAATTTTTTAATTTCGTTATCGGTCTATTTTGTCCTAATATTTCCAGAAATTTACTTATGCATCCGACTTTCCTTCTTCCGACCGAAAAATGTATTATACCTTCCTTCCTCTGCGCCAATCATTTATTAATAAATACACGCTCCTTCAATGGTTTGATATTATATATTAAATATTGAATTCACAATATAATATAAAAATAGTATAAAATTGTAGGACTCGTAGAAAAGACGCGATACTATTTTATTATTCTTTAATCGTTACTTTCACGAGGCGCGCATATTATCTTTCCATTTCAATACAGTTATGATTATGTTGGACGTTGTTTTCAGAAGTTACTGCTTCAAGTTATGTCACAGTTAATGTAGAAGATGATTCGGTAGCCATGTGCGCGTTATCCTAGTTAGACAAATTCTTACATAATTGCTATAGTTTCGAAGATATCTGGGTCGTAGCAATTACTAGATTCATCAATCGTACCATCTACTTATGTATACGTTTACTATAATATATACTTATACTTATATATATATTATATATTGCTATTAATATATACGTATACTTATGTAAACGTTTGATTATAATGGTACAGTTATTTTCATCATAAACTGGCATTCGATACAAATTAGCAGAGTTCTAAATCAAGAACTAGTATCACAGAAGTGTAATTTTAATTTTAGCTGGTAAAAAATATCAAAATTATAAAAATGATTGTTGCAATAGATTATTGGAGGTGTTCATTTATGATAAAACTTGAAAAATTATTAAATTTGATAGAATTTAAACGGAAAAATCAACTGTTATGACGTTCGTAAATTATTATTGTTTGATTGACATTTCGGGACATTGTCAAGTGCATACCATCAGGTATATAATTAACAAAAGACTCGCGCGCGAGCTCATTTGTGTTACATATCCCACATTGTGAAGATCGAAGAAGAAGACTTTCACCAGGTGAGTTATTAATTTATAACATTTGCGCTATTAATTTATAACTTCTAAGCCATTAATTTCTAACGTTTAAACTGTCCATTTATAATATTTAAACTATTACTTTATAACATTTAAACAATTAATTTAGAACATTAAGCTACTACTTTATAGCATTTAAGCCATTAATTTATAACGTTTAAGCTATTAATTTACAACATTTAAGCCAATAATTTGTAACATTTTAACTATTAATTTAAACATTTGCGCTATTAATTTATAATATTTGCGCTATTAATTTGTAACATTTAAGGCATTAATTTACAGCATTTAAGCTAATAATTTATAACATTTGAACTATCAGTTTAAACATTTACGCTATTAATTTATAACATTTGCGCTATTAATTTATAACATTTAAGCCATTAATTTATAGCATTTACGCTATTAATTTATAACATTTAAGCCATTGATCTATAACATTTGAACTATTAATTCACAACATTTAAACTATTATTTTATAACATTTAAACCATTAATTTATAACATTTAAGTCATTAATTTATCACATTTGCGCTATTAATTTACAACATTTAAGCCATTGATTTATAACATTTGAACTATTAATTCACAATATCTGGACTATTATTTTATAACATTGAAGCCATTACAACAGCAACATTTTACAACATTTGATTTATTAATTCCTCACAGTTAAACTATTAATTTATAACAATTATACCAATAATATATGACAATGTCCTGCAATTAATTTAAAATAATTATCCTCTTAATTTATAACAGTTATACCATTAATCTGAAACAAGTTTACTATTCATTTAAATCGATACAATCAATTCGTAGCGATTAAATTAATGATTTATTTCGTTTTATTTAATATTAACGACATCCTTGAAGTTTCTGAAATGGTATTTCATTTCTATTCAGTTTTGTCGTTTAATTTTAAATACAGTGTTTAATTTTTCATTCAACTATTTCGTATAAAATCAGTGGAAATGCAAAGTGTATTTATCAAGCGTCTATGGATGGAATGTAGTTCTTCATGTCCGCTTAAGGCCAAGGAATCAACGTCGTATTCATGGAATCAAGGAAGCAAGTGCAATTTAATCGAAGGCAACGAGATCTCATTATCCTTTCATGCGTACTACAATTGCCAAGTCGCATGGTTTGGTTTCTTCGACGATGAGTTCAGTATTCAAACGTGATTACATGGATCCACATACTCTACCTGTTCTAACTAATAAATTTCAATACACGCTATAAAATAATTTTGCATCTTCTGCTTTCGATGCTTAAAAACTTCTTACGTATATGGGACTCGGTAGTTGGTACCGTTTTCCAAATAATGATACACGAAGTACTATTTCGAATATTAGAAAGTTAATGTAACGTTAATTTTAATATTAGGATTAGATTGTTATTGGAAAACGATATATATTAATATTACAGAGTATTACTATTTGAAAAACGATATCAAACTAAAAGCTACTTAATATAGTTTAGATCATCCAAAACTGTTTTGGTGATCTAGATTGGACTAATACCCCCCCACGAGAACATCGTGGAACACCTTAATTAATCGTAAGATAGATACTTATGTTCAGTGCATTGTGAGCCCATTCTGTACAACGATACTTGTCCATCTTGGAACGAAAAATAAAAATCTCTTCTCTCTTGATCCCCTCGTTTACCACACAGGAAAAATTGCTCTCGCGATTTATTGATTTGCGATCCCTCAGTTTTTTTCAAACTCGTTCGCGCGTATTTCGGGTGCATACGGGTCAACAACGTGCACTAGACAACTCTTTGAATTTGTAAGTCGCCCCAAGGACACCTCTGTCTTGACGACTGCCCGACGACTTCTCGACGTTTGCATCGGATCGCGGGAGTTGCCGTCGTGCCGGTGATGTTTACGAATTTGTTGAGGTACTTTGGTACTCGGACAGGGCCTGCAATTTCACGTTCTCCGTAATCCTGTTGCAGTGGCCCCGCAGGGATGGACCCAACTGTTCAGTTGGAGTCTTGCCTTCGTAATTCTATTCAGCGGTCCTTCAGCGGGCCCCGCTTTTTAGTTTGAGTGTTTTAAATGCTGGATCACTGGCATCGAGCGAATTATTGTACGATGTTTGTACCGATCGATGTAATCGTTGTGTAGCGGCACGCGAGCAGGACAATTCAAATGCTGTTGTTGTTTTGTTTCTGAGTATCACGACCGTTAGGTCACAGATATTGCAAGGAGTAATAAACTCCGAGCAAAACAATGTCGCCGCTACAGTCGAGTTCAAACTTCCCGACTGTCCCCCGACCAGTTTAAATAATCAAACGAAATGACGAGCAAGGGAGTTCAGCGATCGCAGCAGAAGCATTCTGACGCATAGGACGTATATACGGAGTTTCTCGAGATAGCGCGTATTTATTTCGTGAGATTTATCATACCTGGACTTGTGTTTTGTGTCGAATTAATTTTTATAGACAATATATATATCTTTAATAAATTGCTCACAAACAGTTAGTCTGTTATTTTGTGATATCCGGTAAGATAGATCCTCTACAGTTGTGTTAGAGATGAATGTTGCGTTGTGTGGGAGATAGATATTGCGTTGTGTAAGCTTTGCTTTACCTTTGCAAGAATTCGTGTAACTGCTGCGTAGGAGATAGGTGTTTCGCGGTGAGGCTACGAAATAACTGTCTCTTTACGTGGGCCCATGAAGTAGAATAAGAACTCGACATTCTCGTTAACAGCTTGAATGTCGGGGCCGATGCACGATGTTCAATAATTCATGGGCGGGTCTCGTGCGTAGTCACCTCCTCGTGGTGAGACCTGGTAATTGGCATCCTTTTCCAAAAATTAATCAGTTGATTAATCTTTGGAAAACGATGCCAAGCTAAGAACTACGCACCAGTCCAGTTTGGGTCTCCAAAAGCCGCGAAAAGAATTTTGGATGATCTAGACTGGACTGCAACGTGGGACACCGTGGGATACCGTCGGTCCAGTTTGGGTCTCCAAAAGCCGCGAAAAGAATTTTGGATGATCTAGACTGGACTGCAACGTGGGACACCGTGGGACATCGTTGGACAACGTGGGACATCGTTGGACACCGTGGGACACCGTGGGACATCGTGGGACATCGTTGGACACCGTGGGACATCGTTGGACACCGTGGGACATCGTTGGACACCGCGGGACATCGTTGGACACCGTGGGACATCGTTGGACACCGTGGGATATCGTTGGACACCGTGGGATATCGTTGGACACCGTGGGACACCGTGGGACACCGTGGGACACCGTGGGACACCGTGGGACACCGTGGGACACCGTGGGACACTGTGGGACACCGTCGGTCCAGTTTGGGTCTCCAAAAGCCGCGAAAAGAATTTTGGATGATCTAGACTGGACTGCAACGTGGGACACCGTGGGACACCGTGGGACACCGTGGGACATCGTTGGACACCGTGGGACATCGTTGGACACCGTGGGACATCGTTGGACACCGTGGGACATCGTTGGACACCGTGGGACATCGTTGGACACCGTGGGACATCGTTGGACACCGTGGGACATCGTTGGACACCGTGGGACATCGTTGGACACCGTGGGACATCGTTGGACACCGTGGGACATCGTTGGACACCGTGGGACATCGTTGGACACCGTGGGACATCGTTGGACACCGTGGGACATCGTGGGACATCGTTGGACACCGTGGGACATCGTTGGACACCGTGGGATATCGTTGGACACCGTGGGACACCGTGGGACACCGTGGGACATCGTGGGACATCGTTGGACACCGTGGGACATCGTTGGACACCGTGGGATATGTCTTGACTATGTCGAATCTATTCTGAGAACATTCTGTACAATGATACTTATCTGACTTGAAACGAGATATAAAAATCTATTCTTTTCCACTGAATCTTGCAGTTATTTTGTGCACAAGAGTGCGTCGCGTGAGTCCATTGATTCTTTTAAAAGATCGCGAACCAACGAGTTCGCGCCCCGATCTTCTTTCATTGTCTGTTTATTCGGGCTTCTTCTTGTTTTCAATTTCCTAATAATAATTTTTAAGTACAAAAATAGCAGTATTTTCTAAATAAACGTTCGATAGGAAAAAGAAGAAAATTGTCGAAACGACGTTTCGCTTCTTTACACGCCCCCCATCCCCCTTGCCCCTAAACAGTTTTATTTTCAAAGAACCTCCATTTCCACCACTGGACCTTACACGGTTCCTGCCTGATGTTAATCTCCTTGATGATATTCGCTGGGATGGCGCAGCATCCATGGTACGTCCTCTGTTTCTCCGCTTCGAACGGTGAGTCGCATGCATTTCTGTTCCTCCGGTCACCCAATCATGTCGTAGGATGAAAGGTCCGAATCGGCACGGGTGACTGGTTGTATTACGTAGAATTTTTTGCGAGCATAGTGACCGCGGGTATTTTTTATACCCGTGAGTAGTAACATTCTTTTTTTAAATTTATTAGTTTAGGATAGGTCTTCTTGCACAGCGCGATTATAGTAATTGGTTTTTTAATAATTAGGTTAAACATATACACTTGAGAATATATTCGTGTTATTTAGAAATATGCATGTTAATATTCCGTATGAATATTTGCAAATGGCAAATATCTACACGAATATACCTGTATGACATGAATATACTTGATCTTAAGCAATCAATTGATTGTGACAATATTAAGTCACGTTCGTTTATTTCATTTCGGTTGGAATTTAAAATATGAGTTAGAATTCACTTTTTCCCGTACAAGAATGTGTGAAATTTTACGTGCAAGAAGACACTTCGCGACAGGCAGATTTTTTAATCAAAGCAATAATTTTGAACACTGCTTCTGCATTTTCGAGTATGTGCTTTGATAAAGAGATCGCCTGAGATTATTCCTTTCTCAGTAATATATTTAGAGTCAATTATTCCATTTCATCGAGTATTTTTCAATTAACGCTACCTTTTTTGCAATATTAAAATTTTGTTCTAATTTATTAAATTAATAAAGTAGAGTTACTTAGTTACTATTAAATTAATAAAGTGGATTTAATCAGAAACGAAGTAGTAAAATATAAAATCAAAGGACGTTAGTCCGTTAAATAAAAATTACACAAACTAATCATCTTTTTAGATCAGGATTTTCAGGTTTAACCCTTTCCGTGCCCATTGTCAGGACCCCATTCACGTGCCCAGGTGCTACTTGAATGGGAGAAAGACATTGGGCACGATGAACTAGAATTAAGTAATGTAATAATTTCTCAGCGACTGACGATGTGTTAGTGTATCGTGCACGACGTATTTTCCACGTTATGTGTGTGTGTTGTTAGGCCGTGGAATTGCGTCGCTTTTTCTCATTCCTTAAAACTTCAAATATTAAAAATGTCGAGACATATATCGATTCAATTTACGCCTCGATTCAATCACAATTTTTGATAATATCATCCACGCGATTAAGTGTAACCACGCTTTTAATATTGCCGTAAATTACAATTATAATTCCAAGTTTACTTACATTTATTTTAACGATATCATTTCCTCAGACGTGTTTTATCGCGTCTTACGCAATGGTCACTAGCCTTCGTCAGTCGATTTCAGGAAAACGGTACGTACCTTAGAGTGTGCATGATGTGTGTTAAGCTCGGGTGTCGGAGGCGTCCCGGGACGTCCTCTCTAGTGTAGGACCTTTGCGCCCGAGCGTTTGTGTGAGAACCGTGGAGCGAGTGTGTTGGTGTGCCTGTTTTGCCATTTTTAAATATAGCGCTAGGTAGGATAGGTAGTATACTTTCTGGTATGTCTGTTAATTATAAGTAGGTAGGGCCGGGCAGGTTGGCACAGTCTCTGGTCGGGTAGGCGCGTTCTCGCGTGACCAACCTGTTTCTGGAAATTTATTCGAAAAATCGACGGCGAAACTGGCACGAGTAGAGCATGCTCTCGTCTCTGGTTTTGCCTTTCGATTTTTCGAATTTCGCGGTCGCGGTCGCGAATGGGTCGAAACGAACGTTTATCGCTCGAGCACGCACATGCGAGTGGGCAACGATCACTGCTGTGATCGTTGGTCAGTCCATGTGCACTTCAATCAGCTTCCGCGGTTTATATTTTTATTTTCAAGTTTTTTTTTTGTTTGCGATTTAGAAGTCTCGAGCTTAGATGTAAGTTTCAGCGGGCATTGCGCCCGAAGAAAGAAGAGGCTATAAGCCGAAGAGGCCCGGCAAACTGCCACTCAAGAGGGCAACTATTAATGACTCCCCATCCTCTGGGTCATCCAGAGCATGGGAAGTCATTATCGTTACTACTTTGTCACTATGCTCGCTTTTAGTATTTGTAGTAGTACTAGTAGTAGTAGTAGTAGTCTTTGCTGTTTTGACCGATGTATATATCGGTCCATCGTCCCATTGGGCAAATCGCGGTTTTTCTTATTAGTGTTGCGACAAATTAATTACGGGTTGTGTTAGAGTTGCGAAATAACATCGCGGTTTTTCATTAGCGTAGCGAGAAAATGATTACGGTTTGAATTAGAGTTGCGATAAAATGATAATCGCGTTTGCTTTAGAGTTGCGAATTATGATATCGCGATTGTTTTTTGAAATTTTTATTATGAATTTTTAGAACCTTTTAGAAAATTGTACGCATCAGCATTTATCCTGTTTTCTATTATTTAAAATTAGATGATAAAAATGTTAGTTTTGAATTAATTTTATAGTATTACAAGTTGTAATATGTGAAGTATCTTTATCATATAGAAAATAGTAATTTTCACTGAATTCACTTTAAGAATTAGCGTTGCAATATTGTTCCATCGTGAGTTCTATTTATTATTTCCATTAGCGTTGCGATAATGAAAGATCGCGTTTTCTTAAGTAGAGTTGCGTTTACGAAATGCCCAAACTCTCCGACTGCATTTGTCGGATACTGGATCACACGATACAGTTACAAGAACTGTACAAGTGTGATCGTGCATCTGCAACCTCCTAAATGGTTGCACTGCAAAATGTCAGGCCCCCACTCGCGATTTTTCTTATTAGTGTTGCGATAAATTAATTACGGGTTGTATTAGAGTTGCGAAATAACATCGTGGAGTTTTATTAGTGTCGCGAGAGGATGATTACGGTTTGAATTAGAGTCGCGATAAAATGATAATCGCGTTTGCTTTAGAGTTGCGAATTACGATATCGCGATTGTCTTTTGAAATTTTTATTATGAATTTTTAGAATTTCTTAGAGAAGTATACGTATCAGAATTTATCCTGTTTTCTATTGTTTAAGATTAGATTATAAAAATGTTGATTTTTAATTAATTTTATAATATTGCAAAAAGCAATACGAGAATATTTGAAGTAGTTTTTTCATATAGTAAATAGTCATTTTCATTGAATTCACCTTAAAAGAGTTAGCGTTGCGATAATGAAATGATCGCGTTTTGTTAAGTAGAGTTGCGTTTACGAAATGCCCAAACTCTCCGACTGCATTTGTCGGACACTGTTCCTGGATCACACGTACAGCTGCAAGAGCTGTACAAATGTGATCGTAGATCGGCAACCTCCTAAATGGTTGCACTGCCATTACTCGCTATTAGTGTTGCGTATTGCTTAAATACGAGTGCGTAGATTTATATTTATTAGCGTTGCGTATCAAATATCGGGAATTTTCAGGCTTAATTTTTTTTTTAATGGTAGATTAATTGATATTGCAGATATAACGAAGCACTCATCGCGTTTGATTTTGAAAATTTTCTGCTTCATAAATATTTGTAGTAAATTAGTGTTGCGAAACAAGAATATTCAGTTCCACTCTCGGCGTGTTGATCGGGTTTATATAGAGTGGAATACAATTGAATTTTAGTAGCCCTTCTGGCTACTGCTTTGTTTCCTTTTCAGCGCCCCTTATTACCACGTTTATTACTGAAAATACTGCTATAAGACATATTTCTTTGTCAGCGTTAACGTTACCATAACTGCTAAAATACAGAAATTTATTACGAATGTATATTATATATAGATTTACATATTTGAAACTGTGAGCGATTTCATGCGCAACAAAGTATTATAATGAAATATCTTAAAGTTGCTATGAAGGCTTCAAATATTTTTTAAAATTTAATTCATTGCAATTGGAATTTCCGCTGGTGATTCTTCATTCTTAGAACCATAACTTTTAACATTTCTTCGACCGCGATATTTTCAATCTTTTAACAGTAATGTAGAATTTTATAAATATTCGAATTTCATAGTGAATTTTTAATTCAGATTAAATTCAATTACTTAAAATTCTTGTTTTCAACGTAACCCTAGTTTCGATTAAAAAGATACAAATGATTCTCTATATTTGCTAAAATTTAATCAATAGTAATTTGATCTATAATTAACCATTATTAGTAGTTTATTTTTCATGTATAAAATGTTCTCGTTTTAAAAATACCTGTTTCTTTCATATACCACACCAAGTAAACGAGTTTGCTTCAAATTTATCAATTAGCAGAAAGTAGATTTCAATTACATATATGAACATTTCATAGCATATTAAATATGTATGCTAGATACCCAAATGATTTTTCTTCCATTGTCTGATTCTTCAGGCATCTTCCCGTTTCCCCATTTTTAAAAGAAGCATATTGCGGTAACGTTGGAGTATATAACTTTTCGATATTTTCATAAGATTAGTACAATGAGTCGCATGTCTCTTCTGCAAGACTCTAAATTGTATATGCAGTGTCAATAGCTTCATTTCCATTCTTTCGTTCCAAGTTAGACAAATGTATCTTTGATACAGAATGTTGCCAGTACGGTATCGAATTATTGTACAATGTTTGTGCTGATAGATGTAATCGTTTTCGCAGATTAATCAGTTGATTAACTTTTGGAAAACCACAACATCCATAAATACAAGCATTGCACAATAATTCAATACCAAGCTAAGAACCACGCTAATACAGTCCAGTTTGGATTACGAAATGCCACGAAGAGAATTTTGGATAATCTAAACTGGACTGCAACGTGGGACGCCGTTGGACGCCGTTGGACACCGTGGGACACCGTGGGATACCGTCGGTCCAGTTTGGGTCTCCAAAAGCCTCCAACAGAATTTTGGATGATCTAGACTGGACTGCAACGTGGGACACCGTGGGAAACCGTCGGTCCAGTTTGGGTCTCCAAAAGCCTCCAACAGAATTTTGGATGATCTAGACTGGACTGCAACGTGGGACACCGTGGGAAACCGTCGGTCCAGTTTGGGTCTCCAAAAGCCTCCAACAGAATTTTGGATGATCTAGACTGGACTGCAACGTGGGACACCGTGGGATACCGTCGGTCCAGTTTGGGTCTCCAAAAGCCTCCAACAGAATTTTGGATGATCTAGACTGGACTGCAACGTGGGACACCGTGGGATACCGTCGGTCCAGTTTGGGTCTCCAAAAGCCTCCAACAGAATTTTGGATGATCTAGACTGGACTGCAACGTGGGACACCGTGGGAAACCGTCGGTCCAGTTTGGGTCTCCAAAAGCCTCCAACAGAATTTTGGATGATCTAGACTGGACTGCAACGTGGGACACCGTGGGATACCGTCGGTCCAGTTTGGGTCTCCAAAAGCCTCCAACAGAATTTTGGATGATCTAGACTGGACTGCAACGTGGGACACCGTGGGATACCGTCGGTCCAGTTTGGGTCTCCAAAAGCCTCCAACAGAATTTTGGATGATCTAGACTGGACTGCAACGTGGGACACCGTGGGATACCGTCGGTCCAGTTTGGGTCTCCAAAAGCCTCCAACAGAATTTTGGATGATCTAGACTGGACTGCACCGTGGGACACCGTGGGATACCGTCGGTCCAGTTTGGGTCTCCAAAAGCCTCCAACAGAATTTTGGATGATCTAGACTGGACTGCAACGTGGGACACCGTGGGATACCGTCGGTCCAGTTTGGGTCTCCAAAAGCCTCCAACAGAATTTTGGATGATCTAGACTGGACTGCACCGTGGGACACCGTGGGATACCGTCGGTCCAGTTTGGGTCTCCAAAAGCCCCCAACAGAATTTTGGATGATCTAGACTGGACTGCAACGTGGGACATCGTTGGACAGCATTGGACATCGTTGGACACCGTTGGACGTCGTTGGACATCGTTGGACACCGTTGGACATCGTTGGACATCGTTGGACGTCGTTGGACGTCGTTGGACGTCGTTGGACGTCGTTGGACGTCGTTGGACGTCGTTGGACGTCGTTGGACGTCGTTGGACGTCGTTGGACAACGTTGGACACCGTTGGACAACGTTGGACAGCGTTGGACACCGTTGGACGCCGTTGGACGCCGTTGGACACCGTTGGACAACGTTGGACAACGTTGGACAACGTTGGACACCGTTGGACACCGTTGGACATCGTGGGACGCCGTGGGACATCGTGGGACACCGTGGGACACCGTTGGACATCGTGGGATGCGTACGTTTTAGTCTTAATTAATCGTAAGGTAGATACCTATGTTAAGTGCATTGTGAGCTCATTCTGTACAACGACATTTATCCACCTTAGAACGAAAAAAAGAAAAATCTCGTCTCCCTTCACTCGCTTACCACACAGTACTTATTGTACTCGCGATTTATCGGTTCGCGATCACTCAGTTCTTTCAAACCGTAGCGTGACGTACTCGCTCGCGCGTATTCCGCGTACGTGCGGGTCAACGTGCACTGGACAACTCTTTGGATTCGTAAGTCGCCCCAAGGACACCTCTGTCTTGGTGACTGCTCGACGACTGCTCGACGTTCGCATCGGATCGCGGGAGTTGTCGTCGCGCCGGTGATGCTAGCGAATCTGTTAGGGATTCAGTCGTGGATCTGCAGTCCTGTCCGATTGGTACTTTGGTACTCGGTCAGGGACCTGCAATTTCACGTCCTCCGTAATTCTGTTCGGGCCCGCGGGAGTGGACCCCACTGTTCAGTTGAGGTCAATGCCTTCGTAATCCTGTTCAGCGGTCCCTCCCCGTGAGTGGACCCCACTGTTCAGTTGAGGCCTCTTGCCTTCGTAATCCTGTTCAGCGGTCCATCCCCGGGTTCCACATGTTCAGTTGGAGTGTGTTAAGTTGCTGGCCTATGTGCTGGATCCACGGCTGAATTACCCGTGGATCACTAGCATCATCGGTCGGCGCCATCGACCGCGACTCGTGTAAGTTTCGAACGGCGAAACAGGAATCGAGTTACGGTCAATTCTTGGGCTTTCCGCTGAACCTCGGGGTTATCTCGTGTACGGGGGTACGTCGTGTAGGTTTGTTAGTTCTTTCGAGAGATCGCGATCTCGTTCGTTTCGGGCGCGCCGCGATTTTTTCCTTTATCATCTGATTCATCGGGCATTTTCTTGTTTACCCATTTTTAAGGGATACTTATTGAGATCACGTTAGAGTTTATAACTTTTCGGTATCTTCAATATCTTACAGTGTCGCAAAAATAGAACGATAACTAGTTTAGTACAGCGACTTGTATGTCCCTTCTGCGAGACACGAAATGGTATATACAGTGTCAGTAGCTACATTTTCTTCCTTTCATTCCAAGTTAGATAAATGTGTGTTTGATACCGAATGATGCCAGTAGGGATGCGAATTATTGTACGATATTTGTACCGATCGATGTAATCGTTGTGTGGGAGATGGATGTTGCGTTACGTAGGCTTTGTTCTACGTTTGTAAAGATTCATGTAAGCGCTGCGTTGGAGATATGTGTTTCGCAGTTAGGCTACGAAACAACTATCTCTTTACGCAGGCCCATGAAGTAGAACCAGAACTCGACATTCTTGCCAGTAGGTTGAATGTCGAGACCGATGCATAATGTTGAATAACTCATGGGCGGGTCTCGTGCGTAGTCACCTCCTCGTGGTGAGACCTGGTAATTGGCATCCTTTTCCAAAAATTAATCAGTTGATTAATCTTTGGAAAACGATGCCAAGCTAAGAACTACGCACCAGTCCAGTTTGGATTACCAAAAGTCACGGATAGAATTTTGGATGATCTAAACTGGACTGCAACGTGGGACATCTTTGGATACCGTGGGATATCGTTGAACACCGTGGGTCACCGTTGGACACCGTGGGTCACCGTTGGACACCGTGGGTCACCGTTGGGCACCGTGGAATGCCGCTGGACACCGTGGAATGCCGCTGTACACCGTTGGACACCGTGGGATATGTCTTAACTATGTCAAGTCTATCGTGGACCCATTCTGTACAGTGATATTTATCTGACTTGGTACGAAATACAAATATCTATTGTTCTTTCTATTATTGTTTCCTTTTTGACTCTTATCTATTATTTTATGTACTGGAGCATGTCGCGTGGCTCCATTGATTTTTTTGAAAGATCGCGAACGAAAGAATGCGCCGCAATTTTGAATTTATTGTTTGATTGATTGCTGTTTCTCTTTGACTTCTTCCTATTTTTTAAGGGAAATTTAGTTCAGACATCTCGGAGTTCATAATTTTTCGAGATTTTCAGAAGTTTAGTGTCGCGAAAATAGAATATTTAAATAGTCCCTTCCCTTTCATTTTATTACATTGAGATTAGTACGTTGATCAAGTAAGCAGATATTTAGATTTTTACGTAGATGTGATTTATGGTTAGGTAGGCTACTTTGAGGTTGTAATCTAAGTAAGTAGGTAAGGTGTAGGTAGTAAATAGGTTGATATAGTAGTAAGAAGTATAGCATGGTAGTAAAAGCATGGCATCTTAGTAAAAGCATGGCATCGTAGTAAAAGCATGGCACTGTACATTTCATATATTATGTAGTAGTTAATTTTATATGGCACATATTTCATCCTATTCTCTTGTCCTCTTTGTTTAACTCTTGATTGTAATTAATTATTATAATTCTTAATCGTAATCAATTAGTTTTCACTTTGACGACAATAAAAGTCGAAAATTTTGATTTACATATATATATATACATATAAAACAGTACCCTATACAAAATTACAATTAGATTAAAATTTAATTTAATCTTTAGATTTCTGGTTTTTACGAATTCTAGTCAGGTTTCTAGTTTTCTCGTCGGTTTTTCTTATTAAATCTCCTTTTGCTGTTTGTTTCGAACATTGCGTAAACGCATACCAAAAGGAATATTTATTTGACGATGAATAAATTGTATTATTTTCTTGCGTAAAAGAAGGGTGAATGGGCCACGGATAGGGTAGGGTCTTCATCTGCACCCACCTCCTCGCGGTGAGACCCAGACATATTTGATATACAATTACTAATTGTATCATTATACAGCAAGACAATTAACTGTATAACCGGTACAGTTATTAATTATACGGCAAGTAATGCGAGCTAATTGGCCGCGACGTTTCTAAACTTTCTATGAACATTGACGGTTCGAGGATCACTTTGCACTCCACTTTCTAGGCTAACCTCCTTTCGTTCGTGTAAGTTTGCTCGCGTGCAGGGATATTTTGACCGATTTTTAATTGTCAATAACAAAAAAGAAAAAAAAACAAAGCCGAAAACGCTATCTTATTATTTTTGATTTTTATCTTATTTCAAGAATCAGCCTTTAAATTTCCTGACACCTGTAGCTCACTCTGTATATCATTAAATCATCGATTTCAAATATAATAATTTGATATGAAGTTTCAAAGATTTCAATCGAGAAATTTTTATCGCTCTTCTCCGCGATATTGGAAATATTGAAAATATTGGAAAGAGAGTGCATTCGAGTTTATGTTCATACAGCTCTATGCGACTATTTTTGCGAATAGTATATGTTCCAAAATATTCGAATACGTTCTTTAATTGTTGGAATAGTAAAAAGAAATAATATGGAGAAAGTGGCAAGCGGTAGACAAGCCGAAGCAGAGGTAACAAAACTAAAGGCGTACGCAAATGTAACTGCCAATACTTTTTACGCCGGTACACTTGGAGGAAACTCCGCGACATGTACGTTCCATTAGCTCTAAATCGAATCCTTCGTCCACACCTGTTCGTTTTTTCCACATCTCGCGTCCCACGGTCAATTCTAATTTAAGGCGGACATTGTTTCAAGGAATTTCGTGAGTCTATTTGCGACGAGAATTCGACTGGCCTCGAGGCGTGTCACCGCTACACAGAACAGGCGTCTGTCTACGAAAGAAATGAACGAAGACGAAGAAAAGTTAAATTCGCTCTTCTCTCGTTTGCCGAATAATGTAATTCAGGAAATGAACGAACGACAGAACGATAACTTCGATAACACAATCGGTTTTCGGAGAATACAGGAAGTCCTTTGTCCGAAATATCCGGATTCCTTTAAAACCTGGCCAACTTGCGCTTAACGAAACTTTTCGGTAAAAGCAACGGTATTTGCGTGAATATAGAGGGCTAGTCACTTTGGATACTTCCTCTGTGCATCTGCATTGTAGATTGTCTGAAACAATTTCAGTTTCACGAAGTATCGCTACAAAGTGATTTTAACCCTCGACAGATACTACGGAGTTCGAGTGACCCACATTGCTTCAAAGTGCACCACCTACGTAATTGACTATAACGATTGTCCACCTGCAGTTTCCTATGTCTTGTCCTCGATCTGTAGCAAATTTTGGTCAAACTTCGAGAAAGGAGAATTCCTAGAAGATTGCAACTACCGACCATCGACGTCGATACGATGCTTCCTATAATTTGGATTAATTGGCTTCATCGACGTATCGACTGTAGCGGCACATGATTAGAGGACAATTCAAATCATGTTGTTGTATTGTCTTGGAGTATCAAGATCGTTAGGATACACGTAATGTATGAAAGAATAAACTCCGGACAAAACAACGTGCTACGTGTAATCGTCGAACAAAGACATTTCCCCACTTTCCCTCGACCAGTATAAATGAACGAACGCAACCGAAAAGAGTCGAGTATATACCCAGTATCTATCAGCATCTACGAGTTATCTGCGAGCGATTATACACTGTCTAGCGAATACGTTTGTACGAGCATCTCACGACATTACTTATGTGGCGGATCGGTACCAACAGGACGCCGACAGGTCGAGGCATCAACGCGGTCGTAACACCTCCCGGGCGATCCGTGGGTACCAACCGCCAACGCCAGAGGGCTACTACGACGACAACGAGTCTGTCTGTCTCGCTAGCGGTCGAATATACGCTGTCACGATACAAATACCGCTCCTCTCGCGAGACTTTCTCTACGTCTAAGGCAGGGACTATCGGGTATAGCCTTACTGACGAGTCCACCGGTAGTCCCAGGACGAAACGCGAATTCTCTTTTCACACGGCAGGGCCATAACACCGCCAAACTTATTTATTTAATTATTTCAAATATATTTGACGAGTTGCAACAGCAAGTTCTCGTTACCTATTTACCAATCCTCTACAAATCTTCTACACGACCAATTCATTCCACTACTAATTTCATCGTTTGTCATATTCCATCTTGCCAAGATCGGAAGAAATTATTAGAATTGCACGAAGGAATAAAAATAATATCAGCAGTCACTGTACGAGTCTCTTGGAAACCAAACCCATCAGCTTTTTACGGCTTACATAAATTTCCACTTTTCTTTCTGGAAGTACGTACGATGGAGATGTCGAGTTCTTAAGTTAGCCCAGTAACTGGCATATTAAGAACAACGTTAAAACTTTTGTATCGCGTGAAAGGCAAGCATAGGGTCCACCACCTGATCCTTCCGGATCAGGATGAAACCGATGCCACCCACGTCAGTTATATGGCACCTATTTCAACGATGCACCGGATGACTGGAGTAGCCGGAACGTTGAGTCAGGCGATCGATTCTTTCAGACATCGTTAGAAGACGATGTAATTGCAACGAAATGATTTGAGACGGCTGTGCAGGAATCGAACATTCAATTTCGCGCGAGCTATTAACGGCTGGCAAAGGCAGAGGAATTTACGATCGTCCATCGAATCGAGACACGGCATACAGGATCTGCAGGTGGATATTTCGAGGCGGCCACACGTACTGCAATGAAAATAAAAAGGTAATAGTAATGGATACACCGTGTGCTGCTTCAGGTGGAAGACGACGTTGCATTATCGCGATAATGCTACACGTTTCTCAAGCCTCTCTCCTTCTCTCTCTCTCTTCCTTATTTCTGCAGTTCTGTTTTCTCGTTCCACCTCCGGCTCCGTTTCATTGCGACGGTTGGCAAGTTTTATTTTTCGTGAACGAGTAGCCGGCGCGATGCGCGGCTAGGAAAGTAAATGCAGCGGGGGGAAAATAAATTGCGCACGTGTCATCGTGACAGAAAAGTTCAAATTATATAGCTTCCGTGGCGCTGTTATGCTCGTGTCATCGACAAAGAAAGCCCAGACGTTGAGCCGTCGCATCGATCTAGGTAGCAGCTCAAAAGTGAATTCTGCCATGGACCAGGATAGTCCTGTTCGATCTCGTTGTATTTTTATCTCTTCCCTTTTTCTTTCTTTTCTCTTTCTGTTCTCGTCCCTTTTCTCTCTCTCTCTCTTTCGCTCTACCGTTGCTTCGAAGATTGAAAGAAGGTTTTAAGTTGAATTTCCTGGTTGTGGGATGAGGTACACTTGTGCGGATAAGTGGTCCTTTTATTTTCCCTTTTTTACTTTGGTATTTACCTTCAAGAAGCCATACCGACATTCCATGTACGAGAAATATAGATATATTTTGATACTCTGAATCGTATCGGATATTGGAGATATAATAAAGAATAAGAGCTTGTTAACAGAAAAACTTGTCGTTTAGCGAGCAATCGAATGAATAGTAAAAGAGATCTTGTAAAATCTGTAGATTGAGGATAAAATTTTGTCGCTCTGGCGTTAACGAAATAAAGAATAAAGTGGAAAATGATAATTCATTGAAAGAATCTCTTTATCAGCCAATAATTTACATCTAACTTTTTAGTATAAAGGAAACTGTTCCGTAGCTGTACAGAATCCGATAGCGTATCCAATAATATTGCTTTGAGTATCCGCAGCGGTATATAGGGTGTCTTAAAATGGAACATTTTATATACATTCGAGCGGAAAATTATCCTGTAACTTGTAGAAGCAAATTGAAGATGTGGAATACGATTTCTTTTATCTGAGGCCTCGTTCTAAAGAAAAGCAACTTGAAATAGAATAAATCGTCGATGGTTAAACGTATTACCGATTAGGGTTTAGTTATTTACCTACTTTTAACTTCAAGTACTCCGTGTATTTTAAACTCAACTTTTTTTAAGACAAAGTTTGAAACGAACAAATTTTATTCTATTTCCCAAACTTCCCTTTTTTTCATGTAGGATAACATTTTGCTCGAGTTAGAAGAATACCAGTTCTGGAACATTCTGTATAGTAATTTCGACGAATATAATAAAAATCTACGACGACAGAATCATTGAATATTTAGTATACCTTTGAGAAACTATTTGTTTGTGATCGTAGTTATATTTTATTTAAATCAGAATGTTGACCAGCTTGAACCGACTGATTCACAATATGCTCTCGTTAAATACTTGATTTAAATTTTCGTCCAGTCTGTACATTTTTCGTTGGCTGATAAATGAAAATGCGCGAGGACCTGTATGATTACAATCTTCTTGGTCGCATTCGTGTCAGTTGTAAAATTTAATTAATTCGAATATGTAAGGCTTACAGCGGATTCTGTTTATTTGCAACGGATAATTAATCGTCGTTAACAAGCTTCCCTTGCTGCTGTTTATATAACGTTTCATAATGTCTATAACGTTTGTAAATGAAATACTAAATCGATACGTTTATTGAAATTGTGGTAATCAATGGGTTTATCAAGTTGTAGATATCGCTTGCAATTCGTTAAATAAAATTAATGTGTCGCGATAATTGTTTCTACGACTACTGAAATTTAATGGTATCGTAACAATGCAAAAAAAAAAAAAAAAAAAAAGAAAAATGCAAAGGAGTTCTATTTTAAAAGGATACGAAAGAATGTCGAGAAATAGAAAATTCGAAATACGAGTAATAAGGTAAAAGAATATATATCGATGCAAGAATGAAAAACATTCGTGAAGCTTTGAATACGAAATTAATCTCGAAACGAACGTGATAATTAATTGATTAAGAGAATCTACGACCCCCGTAAATATTTATGGAACGTGATATATGCACAATGTTTGCATGTAAGTAGGTAGATAGTTTTGCGAATTATATGGAAGTTTGTGCGGGAAGTGAAGTCTTTGCTCAGAAACTTGCAAAATTAGGGAAGTACTTGCGAATATACCGATACGGTTTTAATGATTTTCTATTGGGCTGGCAACTAAGTGATTGCGGATTTTGTCATTAGATGGTAATGGCAAAATCCGCAATTACTTAGTTGCCAGCCCAATACAAATACAAAAGCAAATTTCTCTGTAAAACCGATAATCGCGACGTAAATTACAAAGCACACCGTGATATTGTCTCAATCCTCTCTGGAAAAAAAAGAAAAAAGAAGAAAATGAAGCTTACGAAGAGATACTACACGAACCTTTCATTTCGCTATATATTTTCTCAGTGATGTGACAAACCAAACAGAAAAAATAGAAGATCGGTTGAAACGGAAAGACGATGAATAGAATCTTTCCTAGGATGAGACTTTTTGATTTCTTTTTAAGAATGAAGTTTCGTTAATCGAGACAGGAAACTGTACAGGAAAGCAACATTGTTGTTAGTTCGTGGTTAGCTTGAAAAACAGGGAGAATGAGAGTTTAATCAGATTGGACGATGGAACTGTCTAAAGAGAGGTATTATGAGTCGTCTGAGAGCTTTAGAGTCTCGATGTTGGAAAATGAACGAGGCCGCTTGGGTTTAACGCGATATTAAATTATCGAGTATAAACGCTACGTTTAGCGATCCACCTGTTTTCTAGCGTAATTCTGATCTTTACCGACACGTGCGAAAACAAAGCAGCTGAAAATGAATTCATTGCACGAAGGAAATATCCGGCGTAAGTGCCGGAAGCAGATTATAATTATGCAGATACGTTCTTCCCAGATATCGTCTTCTTCGTCCTCGATTTATTTTACAGTGGATCCGTTCGCAAACGTTGATGATATTGTCTACGACCAATAAAGAAGGATCACGGTTAAACGTTTTGTTTAGTCGTTCGTTTATTTGGGAAAAAATTGTTGGAAACGCTGCACTTGTTGTTCAATGCAAATCTACTCCTATTGTAGCGTTACTCTATATCAATTTATCGAGAGACACGAATTCAATCCTGAATCAAGTGTCCTACGTATACTAGATGCAGTATCGAAACTGACTATTTTCTCGGAAACAAAGGCTTGTGAAAAATTCACCCTTTCATCTAGAACAGATTTGGATTATTGAACAATTATATACGACGTCTATTGTTTTCTATGATTTCATTCTACCGTACACCGTAAGCTTCTCCGTTCATTAAAAATCAAACTTTCGTCTAACTTTAGCGTAGCAGGTAATTCAGACTGTACGATTGATTTGTCGAATTGGAACAAAACGAAGCGCCACTGTATCCCATCCGTAGATTGAGATACATAAAAGCCTCGATTAACACTAGAACTACCACACCAGTCAAATTGACTGGTTTTACTTTACAATCTTATTTGAAAATTTCTACTTCGTGTTATATTTTTCCCCCTACAATGATGTAACGACTTTCGTAACGATAACTAAAAGAATAATATTTTTAAGAATTTTATTTTGTTTTTTATGTATTCAAACTGAAAATAATTTCGTATCAAGGCTATTTATACCAATATCTGTTAAAATGACTGGTACTTGTCGAAGTGTAAAAGTATCCTGCGATCTGTTTATCGAACTCTGATTAACCAGTTTCCTGGTTTTCTGCAACTTGTCACACGTTTTGAAAATTTTTACTGCGTATCATTTGGTATGATGATATCAGTTATCAGGAAAATTCCTGATCGATCGCTAGATCGCTAGATTGTTAGAATTTAATCTCGGAATTAAGATTAAATCTGTGGAAGACACAATGTTTGTGTTGAAATAATATTACGTGATATTTATTAAACAATTATTACAGGGAATATAAGTGAGTGTTGTGGAATGTAGACAGTTGGCTAGTTATTCTCAGACTGATTGGCTTAGTGACCCATGACCCTTGTGAAGGTTTTGAACCCCACTCTCTATGCAGTAATGAGTGTGACCTGTGTGGATGCCTGTGTGGCGTCACATGTGCCACAGAACCTTCTAGTAGCTTCTCCACGTGCCCAATGTTCCATCCATATCCTTACATCTCACGAACGCATGCTAGTGGGGATATCGCTGGGCAACGAAGGGAAGAATCTGTTCGATCAATCACCTCGTCTGTATGCGATTAATATCGTTGTATTCCAACATAAATGCTGACGCTAGAAATACCACACCAGTCAAAATGACTGGTTCTACGATTTTTTTATAAATGTGCTAACCCTCGTTTGTAGTTGTAAAAATGTACTACTACTATAACATGGAATTCTTTCTGGAAGAAAGTAATAAATCAATAAATATAAAAATATTCCATTATTAGGTATTTCGTTAAAAAGTCATTTTCACTGGTTTTGGTAGAAACAGCTTCGTGTTAACTATCGGTAGTTCTAGTGTTAAGGTTTGGCAAAGAAAAATACATTAGTGAAATTTTGATAGAAAGATGGTTGTTGAGTCTCATAACGACATGTATCACGGTCAGACCCAACCGCTATTTTTTGAGAAATAGGTTTTTAGTACTACGATCGCCTGCGTGTTACCGCTCAAACGGTAATTTTGCGGATTTGCAGTAGCATGTACTTTTAATTTTAACACTTTTCCATAGCTCAATAACCGAAACCCTGTTATAAACCTCAGAATTTCCAATCCGTCATGCAACGACGAATCTCATGGTTCTCACAACGTAACTCGCACGCTCTCGAATATTTCTGTAGGGGTGCGCGTTCAACTACTTCGACGAACACTGCCACACAGCACTGGGTCTTGATCTACCCCCTTGCAAGGGCGCAACGTGCAATGGAGGGGAGGATACGAGGTATAAAGAACGAGGAAAGAGGCAATCGTTGGTCAGAATAGTCAGAATCTACGGTCACGCCGGAATAAGCAAAATCAGTTAGAATCGCAATGTTAAAACGAGCATATACATATATAATGGAACACACGAATACACTGCAGTTTGTGTATAAATATAGTGAAAATTCATAACCAAATCGGTTCAACGATCAATCTCCTCCGATCACACAACACGAGAACGAATGTGATCGGTTACAGCCCTTGATCGGACGCGCACCCATTCGCTCGATTCTATAGCGATGGTTCTGATTGAATTTTTGTGGCTCGACAAACGTGTCTACGCTTGCTGCATTTAAATAGTTTTGGAAAAATGGGAAAAGACTATCTTTTGGTAGGATGAAAAATGGAAATGAATTTTTCATTCATCCCTTTGTAGTTTCTCATGGGACGTTAACGCGTCTAAACTGTCCTTCGTCACCGATTTGATCGTAAGCACGTCGGAAAAAGGGATGAAATCTGTAAAAATAGTAGGATGTTGGTTCATGAGAGAGAAACGACGGTATAAAGAGAAGCTTTGACCAAGTAGAAGAGGGATTATAAGAAAGGAAGATACAGGGCGAAAGATTAATTTCACGGGATCAGGTATCTCAGCTGGCGAGACTCAGATGGTTCAAGTTCATCTTGGAGGGTAGAAGTTTTCATGGCTGGGCAGCGTTTTCTTTAGTAAAAGCGTGTGGATTAACTTTCATGTAGAAATGGAAGTTCGTAGAGAGAAAAGAAACAGAAAATTGCTGGCGACTTGTACCATCCTAACGAAACAACTTGAAACATTTTAAATCGAGCCTCCGCCCTGCAAACGTTGGTGGTTGGGCTGAAAGCATTAAAATGCTTGAAAGTTCCAACTCGAAAGTTAAACGTACGCTTTCTACCACTTGTATGTACACGATGCGAAGGAGGCAACGGTGTAACAGATCGGAATGAAACTTTGAGCTGTTTGTCGAGTCTCGGTCGGCCAGCTATTCCCATTTCATACGAAATAGCGACGATTCAATGAATTTATTAACCTGCTGTTTGCTTGTAAATTTAAATCCGCGTGCTTGTAATACGTATCTTGTTGTTGCGAATTATCGACTAAAGAGCAACTGGTCAGGTCAAATCGATCGGTCGATATCGCGTACCTCGAATGACTTAACGACTCAATGACTTAATGACTCAAGGTGGAAGAGGTTTAACAGATCGAGTAATCTGGTAGATCTAGTTGTTTCGACCGTTCGCGGAGAGGCGCGATCTCGAAGAAGCGCGTCAACGGGAGTCGCAAATTCCCATTACGATTCGAATAATCGACGCCACGAATAGATCGATCCCCTATTTCGATTAGGATAATAGGGGTGGTTGAGTGAGTATAACGCTGATTTTAACAGGTTATAATATATATATTTCCAACAATTCAATAACTTCAATATTTGATACAATTGTGAGTATGTTGACTGCCAAACTGCGAGCGAGTACGGCCTGAGACTCTTTTCGTATCGGCGACTGTGTCTTGACTTTCACTGTTGTCGAGATTCGACCCTGACTTGGCGACTATGTCTTGACCTTCACTGTTGTCGAGATTCGACTCTGACTTGGCGACTGTGTCTTGACTTTCACTGTTGTCGAGATTCGACTCTGACTTGGCGACTATGTCTTGACTTTCACTGTTGTCGAGATTCGACTCTGACTTGGCCACTGTGTCTTGACTTTCACTGTTTTCGAGATTCGACTCTGACTTGGCGACTATGTCTTGACCTTCACTGTTGTCGAGATTCGACCCTGACTTGGCGACTATGTCTTGACTTTCACTATTGTCGAGATTCGACTCTGACTTGGCCACTGTGTCTTGACTTTCACTGTTTTCGAGATTCGACTCTGACTTGGCGACTATGTCTTGACCTTCACTGTTGTCGAGATTCGACCCTGACTTGGCGACTATGTCTTGACTTTCACTATTGTCGAGATTCGACTCTGACTTGGCGACTGTGTCTTGACTTTCACTGTTTTCGAGATTCGACTCTGACTTGGCGACTATGTCTTGACCTTCACTGTTGTCGAGATTCGACCCTGACTTGGCGACTATGTCTTGACTTTCACTATTGTCGAGATTCGACTCTGACTTGGCCACTGTGTCTTGACTTTCACTGTTTTCGAGATTCGACTCTGACTTGGCGACTATGTCTTGACTTTCACTGTTGTCGAGATTCGACTCTGACTTGACCACTGTGGTGATTTGACTTCTGTCGATCGACTGTCTTCGACTTGGCGACTGTGATAACTGACTTTTACTGACTCTTCGCTCTCGTGTCATCACGCAGGAAAGCTCGTTGTGGGTGGGTTTTAGATACGAAGAAAGCGGATTCGTTGCTGACACTTTTCGTTAGGCAAGTGAGGGTAAGCCCATTGGTTATGACCAACGTTAATGAATGAGAATAGGTGGAGGAAGCCTCTTACCAACGTGGCTCGTGTGTGACATTCTTCATGAGAAAACCCGCTTTTCCGTAATTTGTAAGAGCGCACAATAAACCTAAGGACTGTTCTAAGGACCATTCATAAAACAAAATACTTACAGGATTACCGATTCCTTCAAGCGAAAAGGACTACGTTAAAAACATTAACTTCAAAGTGTTTACGTTCTATGGTGGGCCCTTAGGTTTATTCAGAGTCTGAATAATGACACGTGGACTGTTGATGGCCGGGCAACGAGGGATGGTGTGCGAATTGTTTCACGCGACGTAACACTAGTAGATCTAGTAATCTAATAGATCAACTAGTTAGAGTAATCCAGCACTGTTCTATAAAATTTGCACATTTTATATAAAAGTAAAATGTGATGTTATGAACACGGCGGTGGTAAGATCTTGTTGGGAGTGAAATATTTCACCCGGTACGATGTCTCACGATGAACCGTCTTAGTACGTTGCTGATTCTCTCTCCCAGCCGTTGAGTCTCGTCCATCCGTCGTGCCTTCCCGACCGGGGGTTTCCCTGACCTTTGAGTCCTTAGGTTTACAACTAGGGGAGGAATGGGCCTGTCCGTGCCATAAACGGACGGCTATTGAAAATTCCGAACATTTTTTTGGATATATTTTTTTGAATATTATACGCCTACGATGCATTTTTGGAAATTTCAATTTCCGATAAACGCATAAAGTGTCAACAATTTATTTGTAAGAGACGAGTCTATTGTCAATGTCTTCTGTAAGTTAATTTATACATAGTAAGTAAGTGTTATAATAATGGTACAGGTCAGTGTATAACTGTTGCCGGTTAGCATTTTAAATCGTCGAAAAGATCGCGGAAAGTTTTTCATCGTGAACCAGCGTCTTATCGTCAAAATAATTTGTCCGTAAGTTACGCTGCCTCAACCTTGCCAGGTAAATATTTGCAAGCACTTGGAGAGGGCGGCACTTTGATCTTTTGCGTGTTACTCGCGCGTCACACGATGCGTAGTTTCTCTTTCACGGATCGATAATTAGTCATCGACTTTATTGCCGAAGAATACCCGAACGTCACTCCACGAACATATCTATCCTCTTTGTTTCGTGTATACGGTGTGCTGAATTACGAGAATCCTCTCGCACGTTTGGATGATTCGTTGAAATTGGAATTGGCAATAACATGGTGTTAGGGAATACAGAACGGCGTTATAGGATGAACGAGACTGGAGGAAAATTTTAATTGGAAAAAATAGGAAATTTTAGGTAGCGTTGTAGGTAATTGTCAAAAAGAAAATTGCAACGAATATCTTTTGGAATGAATTTTTGAAAACGAATGGAGGGAAGGAATTTGCAGCAAAAGTGTATTAACGATTTATTCAAATAAAAAAGAAAAAAATGTTAGAATTTAAAGAGATATTTGTACAGACTTTTATTTTTAGGATCAACCTACACGATAAAGATGATGCAACAAATCTTATATCGTTTTTAGACTTCATGTTACGCAATATAGTTGAAATGTAATTTAATTAAAACCGAGTGGTTGTATCAAAAGAGTAGAA
This sequence comes from Bombus vancouverensis nearcticus, assembly GCF_051014615.1. Taxonomy (NCBI): domain Eukaryota; kingdom Metazoa; phylum Arthropoda; class Insecta; order Hymenoptera; family Apidae; genus Bombus; species Bombus vancouverensis. The sequence continues at coordinate 17,572,713 of NC_134914.1, read as the reverse complement.
AGCGAAGCTAAGAAACTGTTAAAACAAACAAGTTAATTACGTGTTTCACGAATAGAATCGTTGGAGCATAAAATTTCGTATTAAAATGCTTTGATAAGTTAAAGCTACTTCACTGGGAATTTGATGAGCAAGAAGTATAACGTTGTAAACGATGCTAAAACGATTTTGAAGATATTAACAATATTAATTTTCATTAATTAGAATTGGATGCACCTGGAGCGAAGTTGATTTCGTTCTGGTATTTTGTAATTACATATCCTTTGCAAATTTCATAATTAATTTATGCCCATTAGATAATGTTTTTGGTAAAATTAATTGTTATTGTTCATAGGAAAGTTGTTATTGTGTGCATATTACGTTTTACCAATTTAATTACCTCACGAGGGAATATATAACTGTTTTTCAAGGGTAATTTGCTTATTTAATTAAAGTCTCATTTACATTTGCCTGATATCGAAACCGAACGATTTCCACCTGTAACGATATCATCGTAGGTGTCGCGTTAATCACACTGTCGCGTAGTTTTGTTAATTTTCCGAATGTGTGAAAATCCAACGTATAATTTTTATCGACATGGATGGATAACGTATTACAAATTCATCTGGTATAATTATAAATTCAAACAACCTTTTTATTAATACCCTTCCCCTATTTATATCGTTATCAAATGTATCATTTTGCGTAACACCTTACTCCAATCATCGTATTTCAATTTCACAGTCACATATAAATAAATTTACTAAATTTCGAAAGAAAAACGAAATAGCATACGCACATATTTATCAGGATGTGTTTATAATCCGATAAAACAATGATAACGATCGATCGAATAATTATCATGGAGCATCACGTAATCCACTTATCGCAAAAGTGAAACAGCAAATTATTAAAAACACGTTGTTATTGGAAAAATTTATTCGACGAATAGTATACTCGTAGTAAAAACATTTCGATATTATTTCACGTATTATAAAGCTATACTAAGACTTATGTTAACACTAGAACTATCACATCAGTCAAATTGATTGGTTTTGCAATTTTATTTTAAAATTCCTACTTCGTGTTGTTATATCTTCTTCCGCAATGGTGCAATGACTTTCGCAACGATAGCTAAAAGAATAATATTTTTAAGAATTTTATTTTGTTTTTTATGTATTCAAACTGAAAATAATTTCGTATTAAAGCTACTTATACAAATACCAGTCAAAATGATTGGCACTTGTCGAAGTGTAAAAGGGTTCTGCAATCTGTTTATCGAATCCCAATTAATCAATTTCCTCGTTCCGTACAACTTGTCACACGTTTTGAAAATTTTTACTGCGTATCATTCGATATGACGATATCAATTATCAGGAAAATTGCGAATCGATCGCTAGACGCTAACACTAGAAATGCCACAGCAGTGAAAACGACTGGTTCTACGATTTTATAAATGTGTCAATCCTCGTTTAGGAACGATGGTCCCGGATGGATTAATAATACCAAAAATATACTACATAACATGGAATTCCTTCTGTAAGAAAGTAGTAAATCGAAAAATGTAAAAATATTCTATTATTACGTATTTTTTAAAGACCAGTCATTTGGACTGGTTGTGGTAGAAACAGCTTCGTGTTAACCATCGGTAGTTCTAGCGTTAACCATTAACACGTTGACTGTCGCGTTACCCATATTCGGGTAACAGCTGATCGGACCGTGTCACCCTAGTCGTGGGATGCTTATTTGCCTACTTGCGAAGGATCGTCGTAAGTATTTGAAAAGATATTCCACAGGAAGTAATAAAACTATCGAATTGTTATAAAAGTAATACGAAAATGGTTTATTAAGAAAATTACTTAGAATGTACAACTTTAAAGCGTTCTGTACAAAGCTGAGGTTGGTCGGGACAATTTGGACGATAAGTGGTTGTTTTCTTTAAATTCGACGTCTTTTATCCGCATAACATAGTTTGCGTGCGCGTCTAACGCTTCTTCCGGAATCATTTTTCCAAACAGCGACATTATACTGACTCTGTGTAAGACAAGGATTTTTTGTATTCTCAGACAAGCCTAATAATTTTGCAGCCAATAATTCTCTAAATCTTCTAATATTTACATCCTTCCTTGTTGCAATTTCGTAAACCGTGAAAGCGTTTACAACAGAAATTCCCAGAAGAAGTCGAATGCCAAGTTTTCGTTACCATTTGATTGCTTTTCTAACTGTGGTGGCATAAGAAACCATTCGGTCGGAATAATCTACACCACACTCGTGGCCTGAAGGAGATTTCATCGAAAACAGGCGCGGCAGTCAACGTGTTAAGGATTATAATAATTCTTTGTGTGAATTGTGAAATTTCTCCTCGACGCGAGTATCGTCACTCCCGTTCCATTTTTATCCTTTTTAATCGTCCAGGTTAATTACATCGTGCGTGACGCGTGTACTCTCTGATTATGATTGAAACCGTTTCGGTGCTAATTACGCGCGTAACAAATTATTGTCGCGCAGGTAAAAATTCACGGGCTCTGTGGAGAACGAACGTCGGTCTCTGGTTTCGTTTCGATCGAGCCTGGCGGCGCCTTTTGTTCCGTGTCGCGTTGCAATTTCAAGAATTATTTCACGCGACATCACTCTAGCTCGCGGGACGTCACGTCAAACTACGCGGGGCGTGTAAAAATGCTACATGACTTGACAAATATTGCGTACTTATCATGCGTCACAAAGCAACACGCGATATCTTAACACGTTCGTTTACAGTCGGTGAGAAAAATAATTGGACAGGTGGTGGAAGTGGGTATCGATGAACTATAACCGAACTAGCATCGTGCAGTGTCACATACTTCAATTTTATTTCTTACGTGTCTTTGTAGTTTTATTTAGTAAATAACTGAAATACTAAACGAGGCTGGAGAAAGACTGACAGAACTAAAGACAATAATAGAGAAGAAAAGGGCAATACAAGACGGCAATAAGGAAGCACAGGAAGGAGGCAAAAGCCCAAAAGTTGCCATGGTTTTAGAGACAGAATAATTAAGGGAGTGCGATATAATGGAATGGATAAGAGGAGAGGTAGATATACAAGAAGCGAAATAGGTAAACGAGATGTAAAGCCGAAAGCTCGTCCAAAGCCGAAAGGCACGGACTAAGCAATAATAAATAAAAAATAAAATAGTAAATAATTGAAATTAATATTTATACGTTTGCGTAAACACCTGCACCTATTTCCATTATCTGTCCACGTATTTTTGTCTCCTACTGTATATATATTGTATATATCTTTTCACGGCGAGTGTACAATCAGAGTTTCGAAGTCAATGTCGCGAGAGCAATAGCGTCGCGTCTCGCGTTTCTGTTGTCCCATTTTTACGTTTCTTTCGTTTCGCTCCTCTTTATATTCTTGTTTTATTTAATGCGCGCGAAAACAGAATTCCAATAGCGTCAATAGGATTTAAAAAAAAAAGGGGGGGGGGGAAACGGGAGAAAAAAGAAAGAGAAAAAATCTTGCCACATCGATAGCCGACGCTAAGCCGTTACTGAAAAATTGCGCGCTCCGAAAATTGGATTATACTTTCAGGGTGATTTCGGTCGCCCCCGGCGAGGCTTTGGGTGTATTTTTAATCACTGTATTAAATCATAGTAGTATCTAAAACGTAGTAGCTCCAAGAATGTTATTAAGCGAATAACGGAATTAATAGACTAAAGTTTCATGAACTTTAACCCCTTAACCTACGATTTGCGTTCGAGAATTTTGATAGTTAGTTTTGATAGTTTTGATAGTAAATTGTTGACTGTTGATAGTTTAATAAACCTTTTTATTGAACATCAAGAGTATTTCTTGTGGGCACCTTCACCAATCACCTCAAATACACGAACGAAATTAATTCGAATCGAATGTTTCCAAATATCTTCTGAAAAGGGATATTTGTTATGCGATAGCGAAATATTATAGAATACTATCTTTTATATGTTATTAGTTACTAAATTATTATTCGAAAAGTTTCTAATCAATTTTTTTAACGGATCATATTCCCTCGAATTACCTCATGTCCGTTATGAGACATTATATTTCCTCATCTCCGGAAACTTTTTAACAGACTGTCGTCTTATCGTGTCTTACGTCACACAATTTTTCGAGCGATACTTTTTGATAGCTGATATTGACTGGACGATATTCTCGGCGAAACGGATATCGGAATCTGTGTCATCGATTCTTTTCTGTCGCCATTGCGTCCTAAATTATGCCGAAAATTATCCTCTTCTTGGAACGACAACAGGCAAAAGGGAAATTACATCGTTCTTTGCTGATAATATTCTTCTCGCCGAAGAAACCTGACCGATCAGCTCGATTCCTCTTTGAAGCATTTTAAACGGTTCCTCGAGGAACAATCGATCCTTCCGGGAGAATGATGGTGGAGGATGAGGAGCGAAACTACCGCCTGACTCGACACTATCCCGATTTCATATTCGATACAAAAAAGAAAAAAAAGAAAGAAATATCGATAAATCCGTGGATTATATTAATAATCTCAGCTGAAATCTGACGTTTCGATCTGCGTTGTTGACGTCGATATTATCATCTAGAATTGAATATTTGACGGTGTGGTTGAGTGTGCCGATTACACGCGAAGAGAATTTAAATCTAGTTTAATCTTTACGAAATCAAGCCAATATTGCGATCTTCTGCAATTCTTCTGCAAATCTTCTATAAATATACAGCGCGTGTCACAGGAAATATTTCGCAATCTTGTTCGCGCTATAACTAGATACCAACGTGCTAAGATACTAAGATAATACCAATGTGGAATACCAAAAATTTTCTTTTTTTTTTATTTGATAGAATTTTTACGATCAATTCTCATTGACAATTAAAAGTAAATTATTTTGGTGTGGTACTTGGTAGTAACTTGGATTATAAGAGTGTATAGTATGTTTGATTATAGTTGAATCTAATGCTTAAATCTAAAGGGCATTGTGTTTTTAGTCTGCGGATCTGATCCGTCGAGTCAAGTAATTGGGTAACTAGTGAGTTTTGGTGGTTGTTAATTCTTATGTTATATCTATTACTGATTTTTTTTTATTTGATAGACTTTTTACAATCGATTCTCATTGACAATTAAAAGTAAATTATTTTGGCGTGGTACTGTAACTTGCACTATAAGAGTGTATAGTATGTTTGATTATAGTTGAATCTAATGCTTAAATCTAAAGGCCATTGTGTTTTTAGTCTGCGCATCTGATCCGTCGTGTCAAGTAACTGATGGATTTTGGTGGTTGTTAACTGTTATATTATATCTGTTACTGAATTTGGATATTTCTTCTTTAACTGTGGGTATCTCAAGGTCGCGATGTATTGTTTCGTTGGTAACATACCAAGGTGCATCTATCGAAGGTGCATCTGATCCGTCGTGTCAAGTAATCGGGTAACTAATGGGTTTAACTCTTACATTATATCTGTTACTGAATAAATACCAACAATTAGAGCGATTATCGTAACGTTGGCGCGAAGCAACGTCTGTTGGCAGTGAGAAATCGAGATCGTGATATTCATCGTTGACGCGACACGCGTTTGCAATCGAATAGAGGAATAAAGAAGTAAGCTACGGTGAATGGTAGGTTAAAAAAGAGAAGATAAAAAGAGAGAGAGAGGAAAAAGAAGAAAATCGCGGAACCATACCGGTAGAAGGATAATTGGCCTGGCATTCTATCCAGCATAAATCGACATAAAGGATCGTAAATCAATGGCGGTTGGCCGTAAATAGCGGGATACTTACAATACACAACCATGGAGCCGCTTGCAGACTGCTCGTCCGCGTAAGTGAATATGACGCACGTGTACTCGCCGGTAAGATCGATACCGGGCTTATTCAATTTCATGGCTCGGTACTTGGTGTACGGATCGTCGCTGGCTTTGTACTGCAGGTCGATGTACTTCCGCGCGGTATCTCCAGCCAAAGGTTCCCTGCCGTATATCCATTGGTAAGCCACTTCGTTGGTGTTGAAGAACCATTTCACGACTAATCCCTTGCTCGGCGTGTTCTCGAGATCGTAGTCACAGTCTAGGATCACGTAATCGGTGTCGTCGGCCTTCACCGTCGCCGGTACGTTCACGCTTTTTATCACGAGTTGCCAGCATTCTGAAAAATCGTAAAAAGATCATCGTTAAGAAAAAAAATTCTGCCAAGAGAGATCGTCGGAAGGACGAAGAAAGGCTTGAGGATTCTTTCCGTATGCTATTTCCTCGTTTTCTCGAGGACCGATTCGCTGTACTATGGGCGGAGAAACGTGGCGAGAGCTGGTGCTCTCTCCGCCAGTGATCGACAAGGGCAGGCTTCAGGTTTGATTTTTCGCGGTTGGAAGATTTTCAGATTTCAAAGTTGCCAAGTTATATTTTTATAGTTTATAGGGAATTTAAAGGTGTACAGATTTATGGAATGCGTAAAAATATGGAAAATATATGTGCCAAGTATAGTACACTCGTTATAACGTTTCAACTTCTCAGGCGTCGAACCGATCTGTTTTCGCTTCTTCTTAATCTTTTCGTTTCACTCGTGCCAAGAAATTGATACAAACGATGGTAAATTCTAAGGTACATTTAGAAAATTATGTTTATGACATCATCGCTCTTGTGTAGTTTCCAATTTGTAGAATTGTTAACGTAGGTTCTAGCGCTTTAGTTTTCTTCGTAAAAACATGAATTTGCATAAACATCCAGACAGTAAAGATAAAATACTGTTCTTAATTTTCGTATCACCGAGGATACGTGGGTTTCGTAGAACTCGTAGATCAAACAAACATCTTCGTCTTTACAAGCTCGTCTGAAAAAATATGTTTCTCGCAGGCTGAAAAGGAATTCGGCGTTGAAAAAGCTAAATACGTAATCGATTTATCGATGTCTCGAACCCAGAAACACGATATTCGAAGGTGATACGATTGTTTGGGATTTTCGAGGATGGAATTCTAGATTCGTCGCATCTTCTGTCCCAAACGTGTCGTTGATGTTTCAGCAATTATTGCGCAAATGAATGTATGCATTGCGTTGGCTAGGACATGTTGCATAACAAATGACGCGAAACGGAAATTACTGTTTAACTGTTACGGAGAACGTTATTGCGATATTGTTGCAACGAGATGATTGCGTAATTATTCATCGTGGAGCAGCGTTGCCTTGAGTACACTGCGACGAATTTCGTACGGTCTGATGCAATCCACTTTTCTATGCGAGCCGGCACCAAGTTTGAAAATGTTTTGAAATTCATGAGCGCTGCACGCTGGAAAATCAAATCAGTTTCGACGCATATGTTTTATTCGTTCATTGTTTTCTTCGTTTTCGAAAAATCGTGCCGCGTCATGGACTCGGATAGTTGCGTGCTTCGTATAATCAATAATTCACGTGACAATTCGCAAATACGTTATCGTGTATTCAACGCACTCGCAATGTAATTTAAATAGAGTGGCAAAAGAAAAGTATTTGGCAACTTGCAGAAAGCCATTTTCACGAATACGTTATATAGGAAGCATTTAAAAATTTTATTAGCGTCATAACCGGGCGGAAATATTATTTTTCACGATTATTATTATTATTCAGATTTTTATAATTATATATTCTGTTATTAACAGTTAATGATTTTATTATCGAGAGTTGGGAAAACTGAAATTTTTAATATTCGAAGAAGAAACTTTGCAAGCCCTCCAACGTGCCAGAAACTATTTTAATTGGCCATTAAACCGCTTCCATAATGCTGATATTTTTTTTAAGTAACGCACCAACTACATTTTCCGTCGATTAAAGCACCTGCGACGATATTAAAAATTGTACAGTTTAAAATTACAACGGCTTATGTACGTTTCAATTATTATATCAATCTTATCGAAGATATAAAAAAGACACGTTGCTCAAATCGTATTGTGCAACCGCAACAATTACAAGTACAGTAAGAAGAAAAACAGAAGAATGGACGGCGATAATTATGAAATATCATTTTGCGGAAGGAACAGTTCGCCTATCTAGCAGAAAAAATAGCTTCTTTCATCACCGGTTCCCTGACTTTTTTCCCTCTCCAGCCCGGTACCTTTCTTGCCACGCGTAAACGCTGTCCCGCGTGTCTCACTTTTTCACCAGCTGGAAAGTTCCCGGCAGCGGAGAAGCACGCCGCTTTGTCCACGACGAGAGTTCTTGCGGAAATTTATGGGCGCTGGTGTCAGGATCGCGCGAAAATTTTCACTTTTCGCTGGGCCACGGCCGCCAACTTACCTACCGACAAGATATCCGTACGCTGTGCCGACAGAAGTTAGCCGACCGCGAAACTACGTGGAAACGTTCAGCGCCCATCGTTGCAATTGTGCGTGATCGTGCCTTTCGGCTTTTCCCCATTCACCGCCTTGAATTCCTATTCTAAGCTTGTCAGGGTAGCACAATGCTGGAGAAATGTAACTGGTGAGGAATTTTTCGGACGCAGCGAGGGCATTCGAGATGAACTGAAAAGGCAAAGACGATGGGATGGGAGGTAACAATGGGAGACTGAATAAAATACTAACGCACTGAGTACTAGAGCTAGTATTTAACGTCAAGCTTCAGCTAAGAGATAGGAACTTGGTTCGGTAAATATGTATTTAATTAAACTTTATATCGCCAACTCGTTTACCTGTTATCGTTATTAAGCGTTTAAATACACCTATTGTCGGTAAACAATTTCATCCGCTGCATAATCGGTTCCACGAACATCGTAAGAGGCAACGCAATTGTTTCCTGCTCGCTGATCGTAATGGACCCTTGTTTCGTAGCGAATGAATGATATTTGGAAGCACGCAAATGAAAGACGCAAGAGAGAATCTTCCTGCCGTTTATCATAAATATTTGTTGTAGTCGAAGTAGCTGCGCAAGTTTTGTCGATATTCTCGAGTTCGTCGCAGTGGATTGCTAATTGTCCTCGTTAATTGTCCGCATGGGTGAAATCAGTTCCGCGCGTTACAAAGGGTTGGTGGAAGGAACTGCCGACCACAGGTTTTCCTCCAAACCGTTCGTAATTTCTGTTTGATGCCACGTTTACAAATAAATCCTCAAGTACCGCGGAAGGAACGCCGGTAACTTTGTCAACTTTGATTAAGGGCCTGGCTGGCCGGGCGGTTTCAAAGGACCGGAGCTACATTTTCCAGTGAAAGGTACAAGGGGCGTTGCAAACAAGACAACACGGTGGAAATCTACGTATCCGTAGCGGAGAGTTTCCCAACGACGCCGACATGCATCAAGGTAACTTGCCGGGGAAGGTCATCAGAAGTTGAAGAGTGTCCGGCCGTGTGCATTACAAATTAGTGTCTTTGAACTAGTTCCGACCACTGTCATAGACCACTCATCCTCACGTCCCATATATCCAAGCTGTTTGTCTCCAACCCGAAATTTCATTCATAGCTTCCGGGCAATCGCCTGTTCTATCTTTCGTTGGTTTAATCAGACTAACGACTTTCGATGGACGCGATCCCGTTGAAATTGTTGGGAATTTTATCGTTAAAAACAGAGGGTTAATGGAGATCGATGTCTCGTTGTTATGAATAATATGCAATAGGATGTACTAATTGAAATTATACAAATACAAGGCTATAAAGATGATGGAAATTAATAATATACGGTACAAAAGAAAAATCTCGATATTACATCGTTAGCTTCAAAAATCTTGGAAACGTGAAAAGTGAGAATTTGGTTCGAGTGCTGAAATTATACGAACATTATATGCCATTATATTCGTTGTAGATCGCGGTTTTTTGGTAGAAGCGCTCAAATTTCTTTTAGAGAAACTGAAAAAGGAAATGTACAGATAGGCGAAACAGTTAAAAACGAGAGTTAAGAGTCGACAGAGTTCGTAGTTCGGAATTGAGGTTATGTCGAGGCAATATCTCGTTGAACAGAATAAGAATAATAAAATCTATATTTTATTATCGTACTATTATCGTACATATAATTATTATCGTACTATTTTCTATTCTACAAGTTAAAAAAGTCGATCTATGATCAAACGTTTCATCGATATCTCTATCGAAACAGACCTAACCTCAATAACTGATATAAATCGCTATGGCGTATATTCTACAACGAAGAACAGCAGCAGGGAATCACCGAATTTCGAAAATATTTAAGGAGAAAGAAATTCCTAGATGGAAAACTATTTTAGATGGAAAATGTTGAAAGCTCGAGCTCGTGACGCATTTGAATCGACAAAAGCGCGAGAACGAAGCATGAAAAGGGTGTTGTAACTACAGGCGTTGCTCGTTGAGGAAGAATTCAATTTGTGCGCGTTTACCGCGCGAGACAAGAGCGCGGTCCCTCTTGGTTGCCGCATTTCATCGATGTCGATGTTATAGCGCGATGATAATAACAATGATAATAGAGCAGCGTTGGATGTTTGTTCGGCCGATAATACAGAAACAATTTCAAGGATAACAAAGGAACGGGATTACAACGTTGGACGGTTGATGAGAAGAGTATACAGCATCGTGTTTCGAGGCTGTTGGAGCGTCCACGATGCATAAATCGTTAAGTCGCTTAAATGGAAAGCCGAGAAAAAATTCACCCGCATCCCGTCGCATTGTAAACCGGTCCTGGCAGATTCATCGTTTCATCGAGTTCAGTTTGACTAACGATAACCCCCTTTTTCCTCAGTCCACTTCGTTTCTTTCACGCGTGCTTTATTTTTCGACTTTAAAGTTTGTAAGGTGTCGTTGTCTGTGAACGCAACTCATTTATTCTCGTAACCGGGAAAGACGATGAGCGTTAAAGGATGGGAAGAAACGGGTTTGTAATTTATTTATTTGGATCCATTAGAGCACGAATAATAGGAAATACTATTCAGAAGTGTAATATCGTGGACGAAAGGTCTAAGAGATATCGGGCGAACTATAAACAATGTCGCGAGAAAGCCGAAGTGCCGACAGGCCCATCACTGTGTCGCCGGTCCTTCGATCGAGTAGTTTCATGGAAAAGGCCTGCGTGGCCCTGGTCACGAGCGGTTGCGGAACACGTGCGTGGTGGGGTTGAGACAAAAGACAAAGGGATGCTAAGGGAGAAAGACGAATTAACAGTTAGTGTCAGTGGAGAAACCGGAGAGTGCGAACTGCGTTGTCGAGAGAGCGTGGTCCGCGTGAGAGAGAAAGAGAGCGTTGGATCCGTGGTGACGAGAGTTGCAAATTAACTATTTAGTTGTCTAAATTATAGTACGCTATTGCGATTAGTTCGCGTTAAAGAACCATCGTTTCCTGTTTAATCAACGTCTGTTTAATCTACTCATTGTAAATAAACTAAACGTAGTAGTAAGATAATACAGAAGCAAGGAATGAAAAAAAATGGCTTGATGGATAATATGAAGGTTCGTTTTCTACGTAATACGTGCCATGAGAGGAAACAGTTACATTGAGAAATAAGTCAATCGTAACACGACTCGTAAGCGTCTGCACAAGTACACGCTAACTGAGAATTCAACTGGTATCGCGTAAGAAAATGTCAGATGTAAAATATAAACACAATCCGATTTCGCGATTGTGCTCCCATTAATGTCAGATTACAACAGCGCAAACTGCAACAACAGACTAAGAACAGAGTACACGAAGCATTAGCAGAGAACTGGCATGATCCATCAAACGGAGCCCATTTCCAAAGAACTTCCTCGCCTACGTTATTTCGATTCCATTTTAACCGCGTTTGGCGGTAACGTTTTCCAACATCATCATTCGTATCAAGGTGTTCCACGAACGAGGCACGGCCCGGCTAGTAACGTCTGGTGGCATTAAGCCGGGGAACGAGCGATTTTCTCGGCAGCTAGCGCACCGAGTGCAAATAAGAAGGGAGAGTTAACGACCCTGAATTACGTGTAACATTTCATTTTTGCGGAATGATAAATCGTCGCATACATATTGCGTCGCAATGACATTACATACTGACACGTGAACGTGATAAAGAAACAAGGGAGTCGCTTAAACACGCAGCCGTGGCGAGCACGTAATCGCTAATGCAGCCTTGGCTGACCAAGAGATGAGGTATAAGTCACTTTTCACAGGCTACATTCTGACAAACGAGTTCTCTTCTGCTCTATTTACCAGTTACCATTAGTGACAAGCTCAAGTACGCTCGTAAGTAGGTTAACATTGGCTGACTCGATTCTATACAACTCTTTATAAGCATTTCGAAAAAAGGAAGCAGTACTTTAGGAAACGAAGAAAATACGCTCAAGTAGAGTGGAACATCGATCGAATAAGTTTGAAATTTGATGAGCATCTTAGCAGAAATTCTCCGTTCTCTTAAAATCATTTTTACTTGTTTATTTTTCACATACCATCGTCGTAATTGTTCACTACGTATCGTGAAGTAACGATTATTTGTGTAGTATCAAAAAAAGGGGGTATACGCTTGGTCTATCATATATCTAAGTTCGAGTTTTCTCGGGATAGTATAAGTTGTAAATTTAAGGCGTAAACTAAGAATCGTAAGAGTGCTGGGGAAGAGAGAAAAGAGAGAGAGAGAGTGTGTGTTTTTTTTATTTATCAAAATTTACAATCAATTCTCGCATCGAGAATTTTCTATTATTCAGAATATTCAGAATATTTGACAAATGTGATACAACGAACGAACCGCATTATTATACGTTACGACCAGTGTTCGAATCCTGTGACGTGAACCTTGGCTATCGGATTTGATTCGGATTTATAAGGACATATCGAACTTGATCCTATCACTGGTTACTACCCTTCTCGTGATCGCATGAAAAGCAGCCGTTTCGCTCGTACAAGGACAACTTGGAAATCCGTGACGATCTTCTCGCCGATCTCGAAAGTAGACGCATTCGAAACTTGAACGCGAACCTGCCCGTGTAATTTCTGATCTCCACCATCGAGAGGGGACATTAACAGCGCTGGTTTACGGTCTCGGCGCCTACCTTCTCCTTGGCAAATTATTCCCACAATCGGACCAACTATCGACTACGCAATCACCACCACGAAATTGCTTAACGATCGTTTAATGTAATGTTTGCCGCGTTCGAGGAACGTGTCGCTACTTTATGGACCATTCTCCTTTCGCTTGACGACGAAATCGTCTTGCCGTTCTATAGCAGTTTCGGATCGTTAGGTGTCGTTATCATACGCTGGCTGCCTCGTTAACGAAACATTCGATTCACTTAGCTCGTCTCGCTTCGGTCGCTCGTATTAATTCTTGTAGCTTTAGCAGTTATAATCGTGTCAAAGGCTGTTTATTCAAATATCCAGTCTCCTCGTACATTTAATTGACTCAGCTATTTGTAAAATACAGATTTTTTAATGCAGCGAGATCATGTCTTTAACACGTAGTATCAGAATATCTTGTTTCAGTTTCGAGCTTTCAGCTTTCGCGAACGATCTAGGCATTAAAATTATTGAGATATGTATAATTTTGTGTGCTACACTAGATTAGCCGCGAAGTAGTGACACACTTCTAACTTTATTTAATCAGCCGAGGAAGCGATAATAAAAGCGAGGTTAAAAGTACCAAGCGCATACTGCGAAAGGGAAGATGATCGCCGACAATACAGCTTCCATACGTTTCTACAAAATTGCCAGCTTTCATGTGGAATTGCTGTGCGCTCTGACAGCTCTTCCGGCCGGGACGTCGTTAGAGTTTCGAACGCTGGATTCTCGTAGCTCGACCTAGCAACAAATCTGTCGAAAGTCTTTAGCGTCGGTTGCTAAACATCCGAGCGTTTCGTTTAAAAACGTGATGCAAGCTCGAGATTATTGTCTCGGTACAACCAGGCTGCCTGGCCAAGGAAAATATTGGCGAGCATGACATTCGACCATTTTTCGTATCGCGATAAGCCAGCTCGAAGAGACCTTACTCTGTAGATGGTGGTAAAGGATCGTTCATAAGGTGTGGGTGTTGATTAAGTCGGTAGCATGCAAATCGTTCATTCCCGTGTCTACCTTCCTTCGTCTACCCTTTTATCAGCCAGATAAACTGCCCCCAAGCTGCTCCGTCCCCGCTCTCCCCTTGAAGCGTGCCGGCCCTCGACATAATTATACGCAATTTATCATAATTGAGGACGGTATCGCGATCGCGATCTACTGGAGACTGTCTACGCAATTGGAGAATACGCCGCCGAAAGATGCACCGGTGAGTTAACATCGTTAGACCGTGACGTGCTTGAAGTAAATTGTGCAATCATCGTCGGTGCATTCTGATCGGTTGGCTCTCGCGTATCTTTTTTGTTCCTATTCTGTTTCCTTTTATTTCAATTTTTAGATCAATGCTGTATAGTTTGATCTGTAGGAAGTGTAGTTGCTGCCAGCTGCTGTAGTTGCTGTGAAAAGAGAATTCGCGTTTCGTCCCGGGACTACCGGCGGACTCGTCAGTAAGGCTGTGCCCGGTAGTCCCTGCCTTAGACGTAGAGGGAGTCTCGCTAGGTGCGGTATTTGTATCGTTACAGCGTATATTCGACCGCTAGCGAGACAGACAGACTCGTTGTCGTCGTAGTAGCCCTCTGGCGTTGGCGGTTGGTACCCGCGGATCGCCCGGGAGGTGTTACGACCGCGTTGATGCCTCGACCTGTCGGCGCCCTGTTGGTACCGATCCGCCACAGGTCAATCGATAAAATTTCAATAAGACAATATCAACACGTTGACTGTCGTGTCACCCGTATTCGGACGACAGCAAAGTTTCCGATCGAGCCGTGTCACCCTAGTCGTGGGATGCTTGTTTGCCTACTTGCGAAGGATCGTCGTAAGTATTTGAAAAGATATTCCACAGGAAGTAATAAAACTATCGAATTGTTATAAAAGTAATACGAAAATGGTTTATTAAGAAAATTATTTAGAATGTAAAACTTTAAAGCGTTCTGTACAAAAAGCTGAGGTTGGTCGGGACAATTTGGACGATAAGTCGTTGTTTTCTTTAAATTCTCTCGTGTCTTTGATCGATCCGTTCGACGTCTTTTATCAATATAACATAGTTTGCATGCGCGTTTAGCGCTTCTTGCGGAATCATTTTTCCAAATGGCGGTATTATGCTGACTTTGCAAAGATCAGGTCAAAGCCTGGCGGTTCACTGTCAGGTAGTATGGAATGACGTGGATTTGGGTATGGTCGTTGCCACAAGATCACCGTCGATCTATCGGTTTCGTGATTTCTCGTGTCTCCTACGTGACAGAATCGTAGTGACGACAGTTGTGAATTAACTATTTACCTGTCTTAGTTATAGCACATTTGAGAGTAGCTGGACATATCTGGAAAAGAATAATTCAAATCTGGTTGCCATTTTAGTCAGTCGTATTAATTTATACATTAGTATAGTTGACACTGTAATCCTTTTTCACGCATCTTGAAAATCTTAACTTGGAAACAAGTTACCACGTACTAGAAGCGCGACCCCAAAGTTCTTTGCCAGAGATGATTAACCGCAAATGTGTTTCTCGCGTAGACTTGGCGTAGTTACGGTAACTAAATGCTTCAAACAATAGTTGCATAGACCGAAAATTACTCGGAGATGATGGTTGAAGAAGCTGAGAAACTTGCGACGTCTGGCACTGATCGTTGGTAGTGGACGTTCTCGTTGTATCAAACCGTATTATTGTTGCTTGTTTGCAATTGTATGTAACGTTACGGGGGAAACGTTAATAGACGAAGATGAGGGTAGGTAGAACAGAGAACCGTGCGATTAGAGAGGCTTCGCAGTTGCACGGGTCTCGAAAGTCTAGAAACTGCGAATACGTAAGTAGGAAACGCGTTATTTCTCAGAACTTTGAATGATTAGAAGGAGGCGTGATTGCGGGTCGTTAGAGGCGAACTCGGTAATAATAAAAGCCACGGAAGTAACTAAGCCTCTGCAAAGGCACTGTCTGTGCCTTGGAACGCGTACTGTAACGCGGTATCCTCGATATTTTCTGTTTCGTCGCTGTTCCATGCAACGTGTAATTCTGGCGAGTTTACGGTGTCAAGTGGTAGCGGATTCTTAAGCGATTTGTAAAGGTTTGCGAATCGTTAGATGCGATGAAAATGCAGGCAACGTGGAATCATTAAAAGATCCGAGTCGCTAGGTACGCCAATGTAAAGTTCTTTATACCGTCGACAATTTTTTCGTCGTCGACGAATAACTAAACGAAGCGAGATACCGAGCGATGTTTAAATGAAGCAACGAGGACACGTGGAAAATGTGTTACAGTTTGGTTTCCGTGGTGAAAATGTATTCAATTCACTGTATTTTCTGTATTGATTTTTAGTCTTGAGTGGTTCTCGTTGTACGCTGCTATTAATGGTTTTTGAAACGCAAAGTATCATATTATATAGAGGCGTGTACGTACGAAAATTTGCATAATAGATTCCTCGCGAAAAACTAACGACGTGTACACTCCACTTGCTCATTATGCAGTTATTCAGGTTTCACTTGGTCCAAGTACGGTGTATTAACACCGCAGAATCTCGCGTTTCGTAGTTCGATGAGTTTTCTTTTAACAAGTTTCTTCGTTTTTAACACCAGATTTAACGTAAGATGCGTAAAGTTAGTGTTTAACAAATTTCAGCTTCCTGGTAACGTGCTTTGTTTGAACGAAAGATGCGTGATCTTGGCCTAAGCAAATTTCGACGGTAATTTACCAACGACTTAGACCATAGATCGTTTACAAAAATTAATCGTCGTGTTAAATACAATTATTTCGTTGTGTTTTAACGCGCAATTACGTTCGAAACGATTTGCACGTTTATCTTTCGAGATAATTCGACTCGTATTTCCTGAAATCGGCAATTTGAAATTCTTAATTGCGTGCAGTGGAGAATCGATTATTATAATTTTTTGTCACTTAATGGAGATTGGGAGGGCGGTATTTGCCAGGCGGTATTAATTGACCGGGTCCGGATGGTCGCGTGAGAAACCGTACTTGCAGAGGACGAGCGAAAGCCACTTGAATCTGTTGAATCCGCGAACACACAGCCACTTTATTGTACATACATATTAACGTAAGCGAATGGGAAAAAATAGTACGATGAATTGCAGATCGTTGAGATATTTGCATCGCAAATGCCCGTAAAGCATTTTAATTTACGAATATACGCGGCCGAAACGATCGCGATTCTATTAAAAACTTTCGCATTCGTCGTATCTGGACCGAATACGCACGGAATATTCGAGGGGGTGGCAATTTTTAATTAAACAACTACCAATTGTTCGCACCAATCACAGCTTCGGTCGATTCGATTCGATTCGATTCTGCGATTACATTCGACGATTAATAAAAATAAATGAAAATAAATGGTTCATATTTATATTAACGCGGTTTAACAATTTTTGTAATGTTTAATCGATCCTCTTGTGTGTCCTACCTTGATCATTTTTTTTCACTTTATTGTACTTTATTTGTTTTAACGTGACACGAGAAATAACAGAAATTATTGCGTTAGATGGACTACAAGATTAATATCTGTTTTTATCTTAATTTTTACGGAATAATATATTTTTCCTCAAGATTTTTTGTACTTTTGTCTTCGAAGAATACATTCGGAGACGATGATCTTCTTTAGAACCTTAGATCGTATTATTTTAGTAATTACATCGCCGGACTACTATGTTTGACAGTCGTCTCGATCCGAACAGAATTATAAATTGTGTTTAACTTTCGCCTTCTGTCGAAACGAAAACTCTTCAGTGCCGTAGTTTGTCCGAGTTTCTTAATTTCGCAGTTCCTTAATCTCCTGACGCACTGTGTTCTCAAGTAATATTTTTCAAGAGTCGAGGATTCTCAGGCGTATTCGATAAAAATGTTCCTCTTAATCCATCCATTTATTTAAAGATCAACTTTTCCGCTTACCGTTTGCACGTTACGCCGAAGTTTTTCTGCTAAATTTGTCAATATCGATAACTAGATTCGAAGGGAATTTTTGTATTCTTCGTTTCTATCTTATTTTATCACGTAGAAGCTGCCTTTAAACTTGCGACCAACTGTTGCTGAATACCACCCTGCACGCACATACAAAGGTGACAATGTTCGTTTCCTGTGAGTACACAACGAGTTAATTTACAATGAAAATTCCCAGTTAATTACAGCAAATTACAATACGGGTAGCAGCTATAAGCGTTGAAACAAGTTTTAGAAGCTCGATTTAGCCGGTTTCGTGAAAATGTCAGACTTCGCGCTGGCAACGATATTTGAAATTGAAGTTTATAAGTTCGCGGTACACGTAAGAACGTGTCGAAAACGAAGTCTCGAAGTCATTTGGCACGTAAAGACGACGATAGCTGTATTTTTTTGCCAGCCGATAAAAATATGCACACGAGCGAACTATTCCGAACTGCAAAGCTCGCCCCTTTTGCACGGCTTTTTCTTTTATTTCTTTCGCTTCAAAGCTATCGCTCTGCGGGATCTACACGTGTACATCGAGAAGAAGGATATTTTTCATGCAAAACGTTCAGGGTACTTCGGCGAGAAAACCTGCCTGGCGTAGAAACCGAGCTATTTTTCGAGCACGGCTTGTACAAAAACCACTATCGTACGCTTGTAAGTGAATCTTTTTGCGTTACGCGATATTTGACGCTCGACATTTTGTCAACGATCGAGGAAGCGTGACAGAGGTAAAAAGGATATTTCACGGTGCAAAGAAAAAGATCGGCCGATCACGTGAAAAGTAGTTAAAAGATCTGTACAAATGTTCGAGAGAATCTAATGACAAAGCAGTTTACCCTTCGCGTAGTTAACGTTTTAACCTTGATGTTTTCAATATCTGTCTCTTTTTACTTTTTTTTTTTTTTTGAGACTTCAACACGTGTTATTTTATCGTTTCAACTATAAGCAGTTATTTTGTTATTTCTGTACTCTAAGTGACACAAATAAATTTACTTGGAATAAAATCTTTTAACCTGTCAGCCTTTAACTACTATCAGGTAGATGTATCTTAATTCTTTCAACACAAATATGATATACTAATTTATATTGCTACATGTATTATTGACATTTATCCATATCTATGATTTATATTCCTAGCAGAAGCGAAAGAGAGCATTGTAAAAAGTATCGTTTCATCGATTGCTCTTTTCCGAGTAACAGCTTCATTCGTTTAATGCTGCAAAATTTACGAATATCATAGAGATTTCTTCTTTTCAAGCAAAAAAGAACAAGCGATCGACGAACGAATTCTTCTATTAAAATAATAATAATAATAATAATAAAAAAACAAATAAAGATAGAAGCTTTTTGACACGGTCGCCAGACGGAAATCTTTGACCTAAATCCAAGTTCTTGGCCGTATTTTCATCGCGAAATTGTTCGCACAATCTTGCACATAGCTCGTTAATTTCTTTCGTCTACACAATAGCACGAGCTCCGATAATTTTCAGCGAGGATCGCGAATATCGAAACCCGATACTTATCCTCTTCGATTATCCGCGAAATTTATAATAGAAATCGCGATCGTACGTCTCGCATCTAGCCGTCGTCGTGATTGAAACATACAAAGACTCGACGTAATTTTCCGGAACATGGAGAAACAGGATTTTAGAGTGGTTTGTTCAAGCCCTTCCTCCCTCTCCCTCTCTCTCTCTCTCTCTCTCTCTCCCTCTCTCTCTCCCTCTCTTTTCTTCCCTCTTCATCCCTCCTCCGCGCAGAGAATTTATAAACGTATTTGCATACGCAATTTTCACGCTTAACCTCCTGGAAACGGGATTGAATTTAAGATAATGGCGAGCCGAATATGCATGAATTCTTTTTACCGGCCGCAACAATAAATCAGCGAAAACGATATTCTAATATCCTGGTCTCGATTCATCCGTTTCCTGTCTGCTATGTACCTCGTCTCTTCGTTTCTCCGTTTCGCCAGCCCGACGATTTTTACGATGCAGCTGGCCAGAGAACAAAAAACCGAATAACAAGGAAACGTTGGCCGGTAATCGCTTGGAACTGGCCGGGTCGTTGATAATCGAGAGGAACGATCGAAACACAGATTTTATTTCAATTTATTTTCAATGGCCAGTATTTATTTATATTTGTCCAGAAGTCTTCCTTATGAATATGTAGAGTAATTTTTTTTTTACTACACTTTTTTTTACCCTACATCGATGACGATTAATCTCGTTCGGAGTACCACTACATCTATTCCTTGCCCACGTCCATTACAATTTCGTTTTATAAAATCGCGGCGATTTTTTGCGTCGACGTTTACCTTTTAAACTATCTTTTGTCCGCCAGCGCACAGTGAAGCGTTTTAATTTTGTTCGAAAGTGAATTTACTTGCCCATTGAAATTCCATTTTATTTATCGTTTTCTCAAACGAAAGATCGCGTGGAGAGGCAGCAGGGTCCGATAGCTAACAAGCTGCACATCATGTTCGAAACAAGCTGAACACACAAGCGTGAAAAAAAGAAATGGAATTTCCAGACCAGGTGTAGGGTCACCTCGGTCGCCTCTATGACCCTGCAATCTCGTCTTTGTGTCTCCGCGGAATTTTAATTGACGTCATCAAAGCCATTCAATAAATTCATTCTGACCGTTTAATCCTATCCGCCGGCGGAACATGGAAAAAGCGTTGGCGAATTTTCTCTCTCTCTCTCTCTCGTAACTCTCTTACAAGCATCACTCTTTTTCCGCGTGCTCGGTCACGTGTTGGCTAAATTACGTTAGCCAGCGCCATGTCACACGCGTGCAACTTTTGTCACACGTATCCTCGCTTTCCTTCCTGGCTTTTGGAGCGGAGCGCGTGTTAATACAACACACGGCTCACAATGTGCTGACCAAACCGTACGAACCGACCGTGGATTTCCGTCACGTATTGTTTTTCCGCCAATCGCGCGCTTTCTACCCCGTTGTTCCGCGACTCGTTTCAATCTGACACGTACCTAACACTCGCGTTAATAGTTTTTCTCCATCTGGACACCGCTCGATCTAGTCCGCTCGTAAACGTTTAAATTGGCGCTTTTTATCATTTTCTCTTATTTCTCGTGGTCTGATGGATAGGAATTTCCTAACGATTTTCGTGTCACGTTAATTGCTACTAGGCCACGAGTCGGATAATTAATTGGTAAAAAGGCAGAATCGTATTTATAGGTTCACTTTTTAATATTCGTTGGTTTTTTTAATTGGAAATTAAAATGGCATTACCTTTTGTTCTCTATCGCCATCGTTAACCCCTTAACTTACAACTACGGGCATAGCCCGTAGTAGACGACCGGACCAAACGTAAATATTACGGGCATAGCCCGTAGTACGATGATCGGGTCAAGTATAATATACAGGTTGGTTGGTAACTGGTGGTACAAGCGGAAAGGGGGTGATTCTACGCGAAAAAAGAAGTCGAAAATATAGAATAAAAATTTAAAAATTTAAAAAAATAACGTCAATCGAGACAACGATCTACAGTGAGATCCGTTATAACGAGACGCGATAAAGTGCACGCGTACCGAGCGAAAATTCAAAGTCGATTTTCTCGAAAACAAAGCCTCGAACGAACAATTTTTATTCTATATTTTCGACTTCTTTTTTCGCCTAGAATCACCCCCTTTTCGCTTGTACCACCAGTTACCAACCACCCTGTATAATAGCTTGTTTACGTTTTCGGCCTAAAATTCTCGAACGTAAATGGTAGGTTAAGGGGTTAATTGCCGATCGTTGTCTTAGGCTTCGCGAGCAATTTTCGTGGCGATGATTGTTTAGTGTTTGCATCGATAAGCGTTGGATTCGACGCGTCTTCATTTTATCGTAGCGAGTTTCGTTGTCGCATCAAATGTGATCACAATCGTAAATGTGATTAGCGATGAGAATATTTTGAGAAATTATGTTTTCTCGGAGAGTATTGAAGTCTTGAAGAGAATATTTTTGATATTCGCTTGTGAGCATCCAGGTTGTCATTTAAATGACTTCCAATCACATACAGGGGAAATATCAGTTGAGATAATAAGTTGAGATTTAAGAGATAAATAAGGCAAGTGTTTCTATTTTGTGAACGCGTATATCAATGTGCTTTGATGTTTCAAAACATATCGATCTTTCGATTAAATCGTAACTTCGCACAAAGATCGTGCCTTTTGTACCAGTTTCTCAGTTGCTTAATTATTATCGATGGCTATAAAACGTTGAGTAGGCGTGGATATCGATTTGTAGCCTGTGATCACGAAAAGAGCGTAGAAATGTACTTCAAACTATTAAAATCCGTTGGAATTTGTTTGGATTATTTTGCAATATTTACAGAAATGTCTTTTATATTTTATCTGTAGGTTCTCAAGCTTCTCGTTTGTCACATCTCTCTGCTTAAATTCGTTATCCTCTTGAAATCAATATTTGTGTATTTTAATCCTGTATTTTATTTGTTTGGCATCTATAGCAGATTGAAGTCTTTCAAACTAGTGCTGGCATGTGAAAGAAAAAGTCGGGATTAAAAAAATTTATTTATTTGGGTTCCATGGCAGATTGAAGTCTTTCAAACTAGTTTTGGCGTGTGAAAGAAAAAGTCAGGATTAAAAAAAAATGTATAGAAGGCTCGATTGGATGTTCAGTTTTCGATACTGATCTGACTTGCAGAGATCAGAGCAGTATTAAATTTGGTTCAAGCTTCAAGTCCGTGTGGCTATACGTATGTTTAATTCATAACCGTAGCTATCGACCAATGGACATTTAAAAGTAGTATTCTTTTGCTCGCGGAGAGCACAGGTTAACCGTGCTTGTACCGAAACACTTTGTTCCTACCCTCAAAGAATTCCTCCCTCTCGATTTCCCAAATTTACCATAGTATTTGTTCGAATGAAACTTTAATATTTCGATACAGTTTTCCTGTAATAATATTTCTTTGCTACGTAGTAAAGCCTGTAATCGTTTCGTCTGTAAATATATTACTTCTTTACGTTAAGATCGATAAAAAGTAATAGTTTTCATCGAATCATTTCTATTTATTCGTAAATCGTTTATTAGAATAAAATACACGTATCAATGTATCCTGTAAAACATTTTTTTAAATGATATATACTTGAATGGTTTGTATTCTTTGTTCACTATGTACGTCTTAGCGTCAGATTTGAATCAATATATATACACATAATACATATGTATACGTATTAGGTTGTTGGAAAAGTTTCTTTCGTTTTACGAGGAAATAATAGACGCACAAGGTTTCTTTGTTTTATATTATTTTGTCGAATTACGTACGATCGATTTTGTTATGTTGAGATAAACACCGAGACATTTCACAGACTTGGTTTCACGTTTGTACGAAGGTGCACTGTTGTAAAAAACACGTTCAAAAAGAAAGACACTTTCCGGACAACCTAATACTTGTATGACATGAGTACAAAGTAGACGCGAGTACAGTAGATGTATTAAAAATTACAATTAAAAATATTTAAAAAATGTCTGTTTCTCAGTTACGCTTAATATTATTGTATTTAGATTCATATTCTTACGAACATAAAGAAACGAAATTCATAATACATATGTATACATACATGTATGACATGAGTACAAGGTAGACGCAAGTACAGTAGATATATTAAAAATTGCAATTAAAAATACCAAAAAGACGTCTGTTTCTCAGTTACTCTTAATATTCATTATTGTACTTAGGTTCATATTCTTACGAACATAAAGAAACGAAATTCATAATACATATGTATACATACATGTATGACATGAGTACAAAGTAGACGCAAGTACAGTAGATGTATTAAAAATTGCAATTAAAAAT
This sequence comes from Bombus vancouverensis nearcticus, assembly GCF_051014615.1. Classification (NCBI taxonomy): domain Eukaryota; kingdom Metazoa; phylum Arthropoda; class Insecta; order Hymenoptera; family Apidae; genus Bombus; species Bombus vancouverensis. The sequence continues at coordinate 17,549,079 of NC_134914.1, read as the reverse complement.
ACCAAAAAGACGTCTGTTTTTCAGTTACTCTTAATATTCATTATTGTACTTAGGTTCATATTCTTACGAACATAAAGAAACGAAATTCATAATACATATGTATACATACATGTATGACATGAGTACAAGGTAGACGCAAGTACAGTAGATATATTAAAAATTGCAATTAAAAATACCAAGAAAACGTCTGTTTCTCAGTTACTCTTAATATTCATTATTGTACTTAGGTTCATATTCTTACGAACATAAAGAAACGAAATTCATAATACATATGTATACATACATGTATGACATGAGTACAAGGTAGACGCAAGTACAGTAGATGTATTAAAAATTGCAATTAAAAATACCAAGAAAATGTCTGTTTCTCAGTTACGCTTGATATTATTGTATTTAGATTCATATTCTTACGAACATAAAGAAACGAAATTCATAATACATATGTATACATACATGTATGACATGAGTACAAGGTAGACGCAAGTACAGTAGATGTATTAAAAATTGCAATTAAAAATACCAAAAAGACGTCTGTTTCTCAGTTACTCTTAATATTCATTATTGTACTTAGGTTCATATTCTTACGAACATAAAGAAACGAAATTCATAATACATATGTATACATACATGTATGACATGAGTACAAAGTAGACGCGAGTACAGTAAATATATTAAAACTTGCAATTAAAAATATTTAAAAAATGTCTGTTTCTCAGTTACGCTTAATATTATTGTATTTAGATTCATATTCTTACGAACATAAAGAAACGAAATTCATAATACATATGTATACATACATGTATGACATGAGTACAAAGTAGACGCGAGTACAGTAAATATATTAAAACTTGCAATTAAAAATATTTAAAAAAATGTCTGTTTCTCAGTTACGCTTAATATTTATTATTGCACTCGGATTCATATTCCTACGAACATAAAGAAACGAAAGAAACACGAAGAAAAGAAAACAACAGACCTAGATATTGCAACAAGTGCTTCACTTCGCACATTTCATATATTTCTTCTCCTTTGAATTCCCGATGAACGTAGAAACCATAATCCACGCTCTGATAATCAAAATTCACTGACAACTATCTCCAACAAAATCGGACGATTAACCATCGATCTCTTAAACGAATTTCCATCTTTCTTTCTCATTTCTCGTCCAATTACTCGAACCTCGATCGATACATTCCCATGCAATAGCCACGATTAACCCATAAAATACTGTTTGCCAAGCGAAAGCGATCAGACGAATCGCGTCAAGGTATACACGGATTTTCGAAACGTAGCTATCATAGCCACGTAGCTTTGCTATCGTTGGTCGCACGAGAACGGATGCAATCACCGAGGATTAGCCGCGATTCCCGGTGTAGCAGAAGAAAACCGGCTGCCATGCCGGCCAGTCGCTGGTAAACGCGTCCGCGTCAGAAATTATTGGCCCTCGGAGAATCCGGTAATTTTGTTAAGTGCCGGTGGCCCCGGTGTATCGTTTATCGGCTATCGAGTCGCGTTTCACATGCATCCTCGTGCCAAGGCGGTGCACACAGATACGCTACAATTAACATGATTACTTCACGCGGCGGAGGTGGGCGTCTAGCCTGGCCTAGTACCCGGCCGCAGTGTTCATTCCGTGTTTGCTCATCGTCGCCGCTGTGTACTTATCTCAACGTGTCCACACTGCGACGAAGGAGCGAGCAGGGAATAGTTTATCCGCAATTAGTGGTCGTGGTGAGAATATTCCTGAGGAAAACAGTGCGGTCGTGCACCCACAACTAATCTCTCTCTTCCCTTTTCTCTCTCTCTCTCTCTCTCTCTGCCTCTTTCTTTCTCTTCTCTCTCTCTCTCTCTCTCTCTCTCTCTGTTTCTTGATTCTGTAGGAATCGTTCGATGGAAAAATATTCGTTGATGGAAAGACTCGATACGACCAACGTTTTCTTACTCCGATACCGGGTCGATCGAATCCCCTTTACCGGCATCGGCTTGAATTTGAATAACGCAAACGGCCTCGGTTACTCGCTCGAGCGGAGCGCCAGGGAATAAGCTAGCAGGTTCAGATCTGGCTGGATCTCTGCTAGAAAATTTCAAAAATAAATAGGTCCACGGAATGATAACGAGCGAAATGTATTTTTGGCGGATGTACTTTTCACAGAGCTGCCACCGAGCTTGCACACAGGGTGGCTCGTTTTTAGCGCGAAGACCCGATTGCCTGGAGTTTGCGACACACGGCTCTCTCGGTTTACCGTAACCAAAGTACTCCGTTCTTTGCGGACGATTCAATTCTCTTTTATTCGTCTATAATTTTTCTTTATTACAGTAGGTATAGTACCTAGGAGTATCTTGTTCGAGCGACGATATATTTGTGCCATTGCGTTGTCAGTAGGTATTTTTTGATACGACGTTTCACGTTGAAATATCAAGAGTTCCGTACTATGAAAACTTGTAAGATACGATCTACTAACAACTTGGGTACGATTCCCGAAATCAGGATATGTATTTTGAGAAGAAAACGATCGTAAATGTTTTGCCACGTCTATTATTCGGTATCCTTCTTCCCCTTTCTCGAGCTAGATATTCAAAGTATAAAATAGAACGTGTTTTTCTGGAAACGTTCATTTCTATTTTCTCGTCTACTTTCATTTCCGAACAGTCGCGTACACGTCGATGGATGAAGCTAACAATAGTTCTACGCTAATGTTGCCGCTGACTATAATCGCAGTTGTACAGCCGACATATTTTTGAAAACGAGGCTTCGTAAAATTCGTCTCGGCCGAGAATATTTGCGAGTGAGAAAATAATATCTTGGCTATGTGCCACAGGGCAAAGACGCGATGTTTGCACTTTTCTTGTTCGCATGTAGCAAATTTGAGATTGCGACAGTTGGCGTTTTTCGTTGAGCGGAAAAAAGGACGCGGAGAAGAGAGGATAGAAGGAGAAGGAAATAATCCATTTGGCGAGCGGAGATTTCAACATAAATTTTAAACACCAGCGCCTTTCGTGATTGCCGTGTCTTTCTCTCGAAATTTCGCTGTTTCTCGCTTTAATTTGTCACCGGCGTCAAAGCAAGAACTTTCCACGGGAATGTCTTCGAACTGGATAAGAATCAGTTGGACCGGCAACGAAAAATTGTTCATTAGTGTAATTTTCACCTTGTCTTCCGAAGGAGTTGAGGACCGCAGTAGCTGAGCTCGGCTAATTAAGGTCGCTGGTCACATACAGGTCTCGCAACTAGTTTCTGAAGTCGCTTCATTCCGCATTCATTTCTCTCTGCATTCAATTAAATAATTCTTCTGTAAAGCCCGGTCACCACCCGGACTAACGAACGAGTATTCTTAGAAGTCTGTTCCGCGTTTAATACGTCCAACAGCTGCCGCCTGTGCTGGCAATTAAGAGATCCATGACCCTTTGTGCCAGTTTCGATTCGAATTTTCCACACGGTATTTAGATATCGATGGATTTTACATCGCTCGTGATCGATCAAGTTAGACGAGTAATTGCTGGCCCTAAGAAAGAATTTTATGGCATAGAGTGTCGGTATACGTATGTACACGGCTTAAGTTTGTAACAGAGCTTTCGATTGAGACGTACACACTTTTTTTATCGGGTTTAAGGTATTTATAACGCTAATTTTCAAGTATCGTGTTGTACGTAGTATCGTGCGATATAATTTGGAAAACGATGGCGAATGTAATGGCAGTTTGCAGAATTGCATATTCAGCACTGCGTTTTGTTCGTGTCTTAACTCGATAGAAACTGCACTGGAATTATCGAAACCATTGTTTATCCTTTGCTGTCGACTCTGATATATTATGCAAAATATGTAAAGTAACGTCTCGACGTTAAAAGCCAGCCACGTGCTTTAAACGTTTGCAATCCAGCAAACCTAATAATTACCAGATCGATTAAACGAGATGTCTCTGTTAAACGAGAAGAACTCGCTGGTATCGATCGAACATTCTTAAACCATTGAAATTATCTCGATCTCTCTGAAACGAAGATTCAGCCTGTTCACAAAAATACGAAACTCCTTTCCTGTACCCAACAATACAGTTCCTCGAAAATTTCAAATTAAATAGCATTCCTTTCTGGCAACTATCGAATAATACGATCGCAGTATATTTTATAAAATTCTCTTTATGAAATTGCATTCTTGGTCGCGTTTGTTATTACATTAAGTGCAGCGTTCCGTAAACGTTGTACGAAGTTAGGAAAATTGTAACGCAGTTTCGACACCAATCGGGAATTCTTGCAAGGTGGCGCGCGGTTTCAGACGTTATAAAGTGGTTATACTTCTTATACTTGCACGATATTTCCTTTTCTCGCCGGCCTGTTGGAATGACCCGCGTTTTCCAAAATGACTTCTAATGGCGAAAATTGTAATGTTCTACCGCACGCGATCTCACGCGCCATTAAATTCCTCCTTTCGTCGATGGTTTACACACGACACGTTGTGTCATATTATCGTACGGTGCATCGGCTAGGTATGTCACAACATCGCGAAACGTTTCTGTGTCAACTATAATGAAGAAACGTTCGTGCCTGTTTGAAATAATCGCGCGCTCGGGAAGACTGTGAAGGAACGAGCGATGGGAGATTAAACCGCCTCTGTGTTGCGCCGCGATGTATTATGTCGTAGAGAAACGTAATAATTATAAATAGGCGTCATAAATTGTTTTCGTCTAGTTAAGCTTTCGCTCTATTTATTTAACGCTTCTATTTATGTTCCGCGAATTCTGCACGAAAATTATACTCAAGTAGAATCTTGCATCAACTATCGTCCATGAATATACACACGAATCGGCGGATTTACGAAAATGGCGAATTTTTTAGACTCACGTTCTTCACCCGTTTTCCTTTCGATAAAATTACCAGAATAATTCAATGGAAGGTTTTAATTTGAAAAATCTACGGTATTGTTCGATCAACTATGACATTTTCCTACCGTACCTCCACTCTTCGTCTTTTATCTATTTTGAATCTATTTTGAATCTAATCTACACTCGATACCAAATCCTACAATAGAAATAATAGAAAATAAAGAGTACCAATTATTAAATAATAATAATATATACGTTTGATAAGAAATTATTGTTAGTTGCAATTTATGTTGATTATTATTTTCTTATTGTACATGTGCTATCGTTTCGTTTTTAAAATAAAACAATTTTTTTTTTGTTACACACTAAACCTCAGAATATTTTTCATTATTTTCAACGAACCGCATATTCTGAGCTCGTAATATTTTGATATTGTACGTTACAGACGAAAAACTTTGCACGCGTCATTGAGAAATTAAAGATAACACACCTGGGCTATCTGTTTTATCAATCTTAATTCAATTCATGAAAAATTGTTAGGTAGATGATACATTTACACTGTACATGTGAATGTGTGTGTAAACGTCAGAGGGCGTCCAGGTCTCAGTTGAGACAAAAGACGATTGGAAGCTGTTAGAAGAATCCAGAAGAGTCGGTTGACAACAAGCGTGCGTGCAAGAAGGTTATCGAGGTCTTCAGAGTGTAATATACAGGGTGGTTGGTAACCAGTGGTACAGAAAAAAGAAGTCGAAAATATAGAATAAAAATGTAAAAAAGTAAAGAAATAACGTCAATCGAGACAACGATCTACAGTGAGATCCGTTATAACGAGACGTGATAAAGTGCGCGCGTACCGAACGAAAATTCAAAGTCGATTTTCTCGAAAACAAAGCCTCGAACGAAAAATTTGTATTCTATATTTTCGACTTATTTTTTTGCCTAGAATCACCCCCTTTCCGCTTGTACCACCAGTTACCAACCACCCTGTATATGTATAGCTGTTGTGTGTGAAATAAAGTAAACTATTTGTATTTCCGAATCCTCTCTATACCTTAACAAAAATCTTTTAATTAATTTCTGTAGATATTTACAAATTTATCAAGCACAGGAATCGATGAAAAGATAATCCTGTGTGCGTTCATCCGGACGAGCACCATAATACCCGAAACGTTCACAGGTCTGAAATTCCTTTTGACTTCGCCCCTATCATCGACATATCCTGACCGTCTACTTGCCACAGTGTACTCGGTCGTTTGTCCCCTTAGCCCAGTTTATTTTCTCTTTTTTTTTCTTCTTTGGTTTGGAGTTTCCACGAATGTCGGACGCGTTACGAAACGCGGAGTGGACACGAACACGGTGCCGATCCGGGCTGTCTATCTATGCTGGCGATCTTTTCGCGTTTAAAAGGCCGTGTATGACTTTCGTGTAATTCAACTACCCAGTTTCAAAGAGTGTTACCAGGACTAGATTAGGAGAAAGGTAGGGATTAGGTGGTTCGCCCGGCTGGGCCCATTTACATGGCATGTGCAAGCCGTGTTACTCTTACAGACACGCCACCATGTTTTCCACGTGTTGTATACACATGGAAGAAAGAGGACTGGACGAGAGGGATACGAGTTCCGTGCTTAGAACTGTGATTATATGGTTACCAACCCTTACGTCTTCATCTAGCAGAGGTTCTCCACCCACGTGTACCATAATGCACTCTGATAGCGTGTAATAGAGTTGCGCCACTTTCTGGTAGCGCGCGTGTGCCAGCTCGTTGGTCGCTTTCATTCGCTAGCCCGTTTGCAACCGCGGGGTATTACGAACGTCACATTGCGAACAAGACGAAGTTTGCATCGCGTATGAGATTCCACGTTCCCATAATTTTATTTCCCGTGAACGACGGCTTGTAAGCCTGAAAGGATCTTTTAATTCTCAACCTTCTCTTCCCTCGAGTTTGATAGACGTAACGTTAGGCGAAGTGGAGGAAGCTGGGATTCTATCGACAGCTACGTAACTTAAATGAAATTTTAATTAAAGACGAGGCGATGTGACATATTGTTTCGCGGATATCGTTTCTCTGAAATTTGAATATTTCCATTAAAGTTAGTTTATTTTCTGTAGAGACATAACGAAGGATTTTATTCGTGAAAAACGACATTGGGAAAGTATCGGTGCTATTGTATTTGTAAGAAGCAGAGGGAAGAAGAGAAAGAAGGGTGCAAAGGGTGGCAAGAGAAGAGAACTCCTCTTGCGTGTAACTGCTATTATTTGTACCGATTTCGAGGTTCCAGCAGGAATGTGCTGGTATCTAATGAATGTAACGTGTTGAAAATGACAACGTGAGTTTGCGCTCACCATCCATACGCAGATGCGTTAGTTACAATAAATAGTAACTAGAAGATAGTTCCAGATATAATCGATAGGTTTAAGATATTCTTTTGTTTTTATCTCTAGTCCATGTAAGAAAGTGCAATAGAGGTTTATCGGCTCAGAATGGTGTGATAGATTTATCCAAAGAATAAAATAACAGCCATTGTGATCCTACCTCTAAATACAGAAATAACAACATAATGTTTTAATGCCATTCTTTCTTATTACAAGAATCAACGCTATGATGTAGATTAAATCCGCTACATCCCTTAAATACACACGGTGGATTTTTCTAAATCCGTAGAATTTCTTATGCGTTTTGAGAACTGCGACCGCTCTGCAGCGAAACTTTAGTTGCGTATTTCTTTCAGAACAAAGATCAAATAACAAGTTGGCACACTATTCGCATACAAATTTTATTTCTTTATTTTTTTATATATGTGTAGTATCCTAAATATAATAATAATTAGTTTATTAATAATAAATGGATTAAACAGAAAACAATGGTTATTTAACACGAACTAATCGTAACAACGTATTACAATTAATTAACAATTCTCGTCAACACAGATTCAAGTCTCTCTCTCTCAACAACGCTAACAACACTATCTCGACAATGCAATCCGCACTCTCTGGCTTCTCAACTCATACTGCCGTTAATTCGTTTATGTCTCTTAGCAACACTTTGTCTTCTGTCTGATATCTTTTGTTTAAGCCCCATCATGCACACGTTCAGCAACCGCTCGTTTACAATTCGCACGACACCCCCTTAGGCCCCTCGTCCACGATACTACATATGTAATATAAAAAAAAGGGGCTATACGCTTGGTCTATCATATATCTAAGTTCGAGTTTTCTCGGGATAATATAAGTTGTAAATTTAAAGTATAAACTAAGAATAGTAGGAGTGCTGGGGAAGAGAGAAAGAGAGAGAGAGAGAGTGTGTGTGTGTAAGAGTGTATGCCTTGGTGACGTCAAAACTAAATGAGTAAAGGAATGGGAGAAGGGTGCGAGGGTTGAGGGTCAGCATTTTTTGACCTGAGAAGACAGAAATTGTCTTAGTCGAGTGTTAGAATAAGACGTACGAAGATATTGTAATTAGTTTTTGCATTGGGTATTGCTTGTAAAAATAAAACTAAACTTCACTTCAAATAGAACACCCTTTCTTGTCCTTACTCTAGACTATTTAGGTACTACATATATATATTTAATAAATTTTATTTATTTATTTATTAAATTTAGAAATGTTCGATATACTGCGCACAATGTAGACGTAGAGTTTTCTACGGCACGCGTTCAGTGACTTTCGTGTAACGACGCGTATAAGACACGTACGATCGTAGACGATACATCACGGGGGAATTAAGAAGCTGCGTTAAAATCAAAGTTATTCTGATAGTCGTTAATAGAGTTGGAGAGATTGGCGAAGCGGCGCACGCTCGGCCGATGATGCATGTCACGTTGCAAAAGTTGGGCAACAAGGTTTGCATTGCGTACGAGTTACGTTTGCTCGTGTCGTCGCATCGACGAACTTACCGGCAAAGTCAAGAGTCGTCGGCGTATTCGCTATAAGTTTTGCGCGTCGACGTCGAGAATTGGGGCTGAGAAGGCTGAAAAGGGTGAATTTTCGAGGAAGAAACGCGAAATGGCAAACTTTCCGATGAGATCGCTGCGACAGAAACGCACCGATAAGCTGTTCGTGGATCGTTTCGCTCGATTCTGACCGATCGTTAGATGTTTTCCAACGATTCTTACCTGACAGTTGATTGAAAGCGTGAAATTGACATTTTATGGTTCGTTGTCGTTTTGACAGATCAACTCCGTAGATTGAAAACTGGAGAAAAGCGACGATATTGCGAACATTATGTTTTAATTTATTTTGCAATCCGTGATTATTGGTGGAATCCTGTTGACGAATATTCGTATTTATCAGGTTGAAAAATTTCTTTCGTTTTATGAGGAAATAATAGACGCACAAGGTTTTTTGTTTTATATTATTTTGTCGAATTACGTACGATCGATTTTGTTATGTTGAGATAAACACCAAGACATTTCACACACTTGGTTTCACGTTTGTACTGTTGTAAAAAAACACGTTTGCGAAAGAAAGACACTTTTCGGGCAACCTAATACAAAGACACTTGATTTGTTACCTTGCGGAGACCGAGCGCTAATTATGCCGCTAATTATCCCCTAATGAAATCGAGAAATTTACAAAACAATTTGACTTTCGACAGATTCGTTTATCGTGCGCCGTTGCTTTCCGATGAAACAGTATAATCGAATTTGCGATAATTTAACTCTTAATTTAAAGGAAAAGAAAGAATCTCTTATATCGTCGTATTAGATTTGTTGAATCATTGCAGTTTGATTTCAAATTAACGCTACCGATTGCGTAGCAGAGTGGGTTACACGAACGTGACGTGGCCTTGTTTTTAAAAATGGCCAGGAATAGAAGAAGAGGAACAAAGGAGAACACAGTTTACAGTAAAACATACGAGAGCCATCTCTGAATCTTCAAAATGTCCCCATTTACGAAACTTTCGTTTGATTTATCTCGCGCTTCTATCTGACCCGTTTTCTTTCAAAAGTAGCATGAATGTTGACACAGGGAGTAATTTCAAGTATTTTTTTTTATTATTTAATTTGTACTTTGGAATTTGTCCAGCTGGACATTTGGTAAATTTTTCCAACTTAATTGCTAAATAACACGTGGATGGCTACCCCCAGCAGGATACCATCTTCGAGTTTGACTATTTTATTTCTTTAATGAGGTCAGTGGGGTGTTTTCTTTATAATTTTATAGTCGTTAAACTTTCATCCACCAAATTTTCTTTTAATTAAGGATTGCGATAAACAAAACGCTACTATTTCCTTCTTATCTTTGTCTACGATCGCGTTAAATAAAAAGTCTTATCTACAAATAAGCGTAGCGATATTCGTTCGAATAAATCGTTAACGATTAAGGAAACTTTTTCGTTGAATTAATGAAAAGTAACTTTTTAACGCAGTATAATGTTATCAGACTACATTTTACATCTTCTTTTGGACAAGCCATCGTTGTCGTTCAACGAGGTTTATATTTTCTATTATATGTACAAGTGTTGATTTAACAGGGTTTAATTATTTAACGTGATTATTAGACACTCTTAAAGTAAAGACAATGTTCTTAGTTTCAAACGAATCCACGACCAACGGGATAACTCTTTGTACAATTGAATATGTTTTGGAACTCAAAGTGACGCTAGCTGTGACGCACGGTATCTTTCTGACTGATTGACCAGACGTTGTGTGTAAACTCTCCAAGGTGATCATAAGAATAAAAGACCGACACGATCACATTTGTCAATTGCGTATTGACCGGGGTTATCAACAATATTCCAGGCGCCGTTACTAGACAGACTCGCGTGAAGCCGTCATTGCTCCTGCCCTGGGGCTTGTTTGTTAATACAGCGTATGTCCCTCGATATTGGTACTTCTAGTGTTAAGTAAAAACGTTCATCCCGTGACCGTGGCTACGTTCGGCGACCAGTTGTGTCACCTCGAGCCCAAGCTCACTGTCACGAATCTCGGGCAAACATAATCAGATCGTATCACAACTACTACTTCCAAGTTCTATTATTTAAGTACAGCTTCAGTGAATAGTTTAGACCAAAGTATCGAGGATCTTCCCAAAATTCCAAAAGAAAGGCCCGATGTCCCGACATATACATCTCCTCTTACAAAAGCAAACTACGTAATTTTTAAATATACATTTTCAACATTTTTCTAGTCGCTACGTCCTTTAGCCATTTAACATATGCTGAACGCTTTTTACTCGAAAAAAGAAAAAAAAAAAAAGAAGAAAGAAAATATCAACGAACCTCTACCAAGGGATAGTTTTATCGACCTCTAGTTATCGCCGCGACCGTTTCGAAAACTCGTTTCCATGTCGGCGACTCAGCTCCTTATTATGCTTTAAAGTCACGAAACGAAGGGTTAATGGTAGAAGAAGAATATTTCCGAGTGGCGTGCAATTTTTATTGCATCGTATTATTTACGGCTGTTTGGAGTGGGACGGTGACCACGTTGTCGTTTCGGCTGTTCGATGAGCAAAGTATAGCTCGTAAAGAATACGCCTGTGTTTCGTTGCAAATTTGTGTTCCGCGAATGCATTGTCCCTGTCGTCGTTATCTTTTTCCGCATCCCCTTCGATATTCGTTCGAACGCCTGTCTCTTCCATTTTCTTTGTTCAGTTTCACTTTTAATATCACCCGCTTCTCGCTTACCCCATTGTAACGTATTATCGCTGTTTTCACCCTATCAGCCTGTTTTGCTTCGCACGATATCGAATCTATCGCATGGTTGGTTAAAACGCGATTAAAACGCGATTAAAATATGGAAAAAGAGTCGCTGGTTAATATCCAGGGATATACGATTCTTTGATTTTGTAACGTTTTTGTAACTTGACGGCTAAGGGAGAATATTTTAACGTGACATAGATGGAAAAAGGGAGGAAATGTGTCAGATTCTAAGATACGAATCTTTGTAACAATACATGGTGACGACATTTGTAACGAAATTTGGTAAAAAATCAGCAGCGGTTTTAACGTAATAATTAAACTGCGGATGTTGGTGCAATGCTCTTATGAACGTGATCGAAGGAATGGCAGTCTACCTATTGTTTTATTATTTAAGCTTTTCTTTCACGTACGTTTTTTTATAATTATTTATGAAAATTACCGTTAAAGCAATCGTCCTGAAAGACGATTTTAAAGATATCTTGAAGAGTTTCTATATTTGTGACGGTGAAATATTTAAATTCGAGCTATACATTGAAATTTGTTTGATTAACGCGTACATGTAAAAAAAAGAGTGCTTTTCATTTCTATTTATATTAATATTTTCACATTGCGTTTTCACGCGAGAACACAGAGAAGGGCGATGAAGTGTTTTTCTTTAAAGAAGAGCCATTCAATGGTCCAATAAATAAACGTACTATTTATTTGAAAAAGTTACGATACAGCTGTATGGTTCTTCATGAAAGCGTATCATATATATCACAAAAGAATCCCGATGAACTTTAAAACATCAAAGGAAGAATTGTGTTGTCTTCTTCCCAGTTTTCCAGCGAACTTGCAGCTCTCTTCATTCACGAGATATCCTTTCCTCCTTCTACAATCCTACAATCTACAATCCTCCTTCCTGCGCGTAAAAGCACCCAGCCAAACGTACTATGTACTCTTTATAATCGTTTTGAAAGTTCGATACTTTTCTCGTTGCAACTACGAACAAGGTTTCGATAAGAAAGAGAATGAAAATTATCGCGTCAGATTCGAAAATATGTGACATCATATATTGGATAATCCAGGTCACGATTATCCTTGTTCCTGCATCTTGCAGAGAAAGGTTCCTTTCACCAGTTATCACCGATAATATCACGTAGCTTTTCGCACAATCTTTTCTACGTCGTTGCGTCGCGTTTTCTCCGCCATTCTATTTTCTTTCCTTCGTTTTGCCTACGTTCCGACCTCTCCTTCGACTTTCCCATTTCCTCGTCCGACAGTTGCCGCATTTCCTTCTCCAACCTGCCTACTTCTTTTTTTTCTTTTTTTTCCTTTTTCTCTTTTTTTTATATTAATCCTCGTTTCCTTTCAATTCGCTATTTTACTTTCTATTCCCAGTAAAATGCACGGCATGACATTTCTTTCGTGTTTCCGAGTTTACTCCCTTAACGTTATATCCAGCTGCTTTTATCTTTTCATGCACTCTCCGGCTTTCCTTTCAACTTGTGTCTGCCGTACTTTTCTTCCTTCGTTTCGTAACTCGGTTCGCGTTTATATGCTCTTTCTGTCGGATTCCTCGCCTCCTTCCAGATCCCCTGTCCTCCATCTGTCTCTGCCTCTCTGCCTCTCCATCCCATTTTTCTCTGTTACTTCGGTGCATCTAATTTTCCTACAGAATCCTTCGCGGCATTGTCCACGACACAAAGCAACCGTGCGTTATCCTTTGGAATTTTGGCTAATTTACGCGCCGATTAAGTCTGTATACTTGATCGATTGGAGATTCATTCTAGAAACGACGATCGACCGATTCTAAACTAATTACAATAAGAAGCTACAGATTCTGTTCTGTCACTCGAGCGCATCTCTTAGGAAAAATTTTAATTGGTTCCACAGTGATTGCCCGAATGTACTTTATGCTGGCAGAAGTAGCCTTTAGTTGATTACTTGCGGCGAGGAGCGTCCTTTCTGCTACTAGTCAGCTACTAGTCAATTTCACGGAAATTGTTTCTGGCTGCTATTTGACAACCGTAGACGATTCTAAGGATTCCTTTGCCGTTGCAACTATTTCAGACGGTCTGTATCTCGAATCGATAGTGGGAAATATAATTTATCGTTACACGGGCTGCTCTCGAGCAATGCCTTCTACGTCGATGGGAAGATTGGTGAAATTCTAGCAGCGAGGGCATAGAAATCTAGTTTGAAGGATCGAAGGATCGTAGAAACGGCAAGAAATATTAGAAAAATGGTAGAGACTTTGATGGAGAGATCGAGATTTCAACCAATCGTGCAAAAGCTTGCAGATTCGTATCATCTTGCGGATAAACGAACATATAGTTCTTGTATCGTTGCTTGTATTTACCGCGTTTTTCGAACTAACGTACACCCCCACCCTATGATCGTCAGGATTGTCGCTATTCAATGATCGAAATATACGAGATGCGTTAAAAAGTTTTGCTAGAGATATAAAAATTCGCAGTCTACCTTTTAAACATACAAGTTGTACTAAAACCGAGAAAAATAGGTGTCGAAAGGCTGTCGAAGAGAAATATCTACCACCACTTCTCCATCGAATTCCTTCGTATGAAACGAATATCAGCGTATCAATGAGATTATCCCAATAATTACACAGCTGGAGTGTCGGCCGACACGCGTTACGTCGAAACGTCGAATGAAATCCCGTGAAATCGATTCGGTGCGAGGAAAACGGATCCCGGAAATTGTGAGACGAAGGATTGAAATGGCCGATAAGCGGAAGGCTGCAGGAAACACGGACAAGGATCGTGCTTATTGATTCGGTCGCTCTTTTCCCTTCTCCTCTGTACGTGGAATCGCCTTTCCCTCTTTCGATCTTGTCAAGAGGAAGAACAATAAACGCTTTCACCTGAGCTGGCTACGTTATCCTCACTGTCGGGAAGAAGTCCGTGTTTCGAGTCAGGCTTAAAGTGGCTCGGTTCCTCGGCTTTCCTAAGGACGCAATTCCCTTGGATCCAGATTACGCCTGGATCCTCTCTCTCTCTCCCTCTCTCTCTCACTCTCCTTCTCTCTTTATGTACTTGCGGCGGGGTAAACGGAAAGGAAGCAATCCGGCCAGTGCAAACGACACCCCGCCACGTCAACAAGGACGCTCCGCTGTTCTGCAGATTGCCAGCGAAACCCTTGCGAAAACTTTGGCGGGGATCAAATTCGAGCCAGTCTGTTTTGGTTTTCTGCTTGATGCACGAAACTCGCGCGAATACGAGTTTCCAAGTATTGTATGGAGTTTGTGAATGATGGGAATTGTGGATCTTAATTGCAGAAATAAAAGCAAAGGAACACTAAGGTTACACTTGGAATTCATACTAAAATAGTTTTAGATTTATTTAATAAACGATTTCCAGGATCTTCGTCGATATACATTTGCACGCGTCTCAGTACTCTCTTTGTCTCGATGTTTTCCGCGATGCCGCGCACACACATACTTCCACACACTCATATTCACATACGTGTGTTACTACTACGCGGCTAATCTAGTCTTTTTTTTTTAATTTGATAGACTTTTTACAATCGATTCTCATTGAGAATTAAAAGCAAATTATTTTGGCGTGGTACTGTAACTTGGATTATAAGAGTGTGTAGTATGTTTGATTCTAGTTGAATCTAATGCTTAAATCTAAAGGGCATTGTGTTTTTAGTCTGCGGATCTGATCCGTCGAGTCAAGTAATTGGGTAACTAGTGGGTTTTGGTGGTTGTTAATTCTTATGTTATATCTATTACTGATTTTTTTTTTATTTGATAGACTTTTTACAATCGATTCTCATTGAGAATTAAAAGCAAATTATTTTGGCGTGGTACTGTAACTTGGATTATAAGAGTGTGTAGTATGTTTGATTCTAGTTGAATTTAACGCTTAAATCTAAAGGGCATTGTGTTTTTAGTCTGCGGATCTGATCCGTCGAGTCAAGTAATTGGGTAACTAGTGGGTTTTGGTGGTTGTTAATTCTTATGTTATATCTATTACTGATTTTTTTTTTATTTGATAGACTTTTTACAATCGATTCTCATTGAGAATTAAAAGCAAATTATTTTGGCATGGTACTGTAACTTGGATTATAAGAGTGTGTAGTATGTTTGATTCTAGTTGAATCTAATGCTTAAATCTAAAGGGCATTGTCTTTTTAGTCTGCGCATCTGATCCGTCGTGTCAAGTAACTGATGGGTTTTGGTGGTTGTTAACTGTTATATTATATCTGTTACTGAATTTGGATATTTCTTCTTTAACTGTGGGTATCTTAAGGTCGCGATGTGTCGTTTCGTTGGTAACATACCAAGGTGCATCTATCGAAGATCTTAGAGTTTTTGATTGGAATCGTTGGAGAATTTCCATGTTGGAATTACTCGCTACCCATAGGTCCAAACTGGTTTTAATATGGCTTTATATAGCGTTATTTTACTCTGCATGTTTAAGTTGGAACGTCTGCCAATGAGCCAGTAGAATTTTTTTAGTTTTGATTTCAGTTGTTTGGATTTATCTACGATGTGCCGTTTCCATGTCATTCTTCTGTCCAGGATCATGCCCAGATATCTGACTGTATCTTTGTTCGGAATTGGAATATTATTTATGGTCACCCGTGGGCAGCATTGTTTTCGCAGCGTGAAGGTTATATGACTGGATTTATTTCCATTTATTTTGAAGCGCCATTGGTGGAACCACTTTTCCATAGAGTCGAGACCTCGCTGGAGAGTTGAGGAGGCAATTATCGGGTCTGAGTGGGATGCTAATAAAGCTGTATCATCGGCAAATGTCGTTGTAGTTATCTCTGTTGAAGTTGGTAAATCGGCAGTGTAGATGGTGAACAGCAGAGATCCGACGACACTGCCTTGGGGTATGCCAGCTTCTATTGGAAATGTTGCGATTATAGCGTCTAAGTATTTAGTCATGAACAGAGCCTATTGGTTAGATATGATTTTAAGATGGAGTAGTAGGTGTGTGGCAGGATTTTCTTTAGTTTGAACGAAAGTGCCACACTTTGTCGAACGCCTGCTGACTGTCCAGGAATACCGCAGATCAATATTTTTTCTTTCCTAAATCTTGGCTGATTGTATGAGTTAGACGATGAATTTGCTCTATCGTAGAATGTTGCTTCCGAAAACCGAATTGATGATGTGGCATTGTTTTCAGATCTTCTAAGAGACATATCTCAATAGTGAAAAAGTTTGCCTCGGTCGTTGTTTCTCGTCCGATAATCGACACAGACCAGTTAACATCTCGCTCGAGTTGTCAACTTGTTGCGACCATCGATAATTTCGTTATTCGTTTAGAGGTTCGCTGGTTAAAATATGGCAAACCTTAAATTGATCCGCGTGATATTCGCCTGTTTAATTTTATTTACGACTGTCAACATCGTCGTGTTAAAAGACTACCAAGATGATCGGCTAAGGAAATTTACTGACAAGTTTCACGTACAGGAATAGAGAAACTTTATGGAATAATTGATCGCCTATTTCGTCATTCACCAGACGATTTTATCGTGCCTTCTTCTTTGAAGAATTTGACGCTGGTACCGTGATGCAAATATCGCAACGAACATGAACGAAGATGAAGGTAGTCTTTAGACCAACGAAATAGCTGACGGATTTATGCCAGCTCGATACTATGGTTAGTTGTTCGAAATTAGTAGAGTGAAAGTTCAACAGCCGACTCGTTTATCTTCACGTTCCTTAGGACGTTTATCAAACGGATCCTTAGACAGAGTTATATCTCTGATACGAGTGCAATTTGGCAAATTTATCCTTTCTTTGTGGGCCTTCTAGCTCAGAGACGTGCCTTGCCAGGCATATTGCAAAGGGTGTAAGTCGCCAAGAGGATTAAGTCGCAACATGTTATACTACCACTACAGAGAATCTAGAAAAAGCTCAGCGCAAAGGTATTTGACAAGGTCACTAAAAAATTAACGTATTGTATCAGAAGCATAACTAGCTTCTCACACGTACAATACAAATGTATTAACCATTTAACAGTTATGTATTGGGTTGGCAACTCAGTGATTGCGGATTTTGTCATTAGGTGGTAACGTATTGTAATGATGGTGGTAATACAATTTCCAATATATTGGAAAATCTAAAACGCATAGTGCGTGAGTTTTCGTCTTAGAATATTTCGAGATAAAATATGTGATATTAGTATTTGCAGTATCTGCTATGTTTATGATCGTCGTTCGAAGTTGGTATTGGCATTTTACTTGATTAAATTAGCAGAAAGTAAGAACAGGTTAATTCGAAATAGGAAAATTCCTCTTGCGTGGTACCGCTGAGTCCCAAAACGATCATAAAGTTTGGCTCTAGATAATTTCGCCGATAGATCGTAGGATTTCGGTAACTCCTATTCTAACTGGAATTCTACATCCAATGTACTATATTCTATGAATTAAGTGTATGCTCCCTACTCGCGTAGGATTACAGTCGATTAAATATTTCACTTTCGTAAAGCCAATGAAACTATTCTGCTTACGTAGAATCCTATTATACTTTGTACACCGTCGGTTTGCTACAAGGCGGACGTATTAAAAAAAGAAAAAAAAATTGCCAATTTTTAAAATACCGGTAAAAGTCAGCTCTAAATGTAAATTATTTTTTAGAATCGAAATATAATTATTCTACCCAGAAGAATATATTATGCAACAACAGGGATTCTCGAGATTCAAACACTTTTTTAACCTGCTTCTTTGATAACGAGAGATGCAAATAAAGTGCATTATATTGTAGACTTTCAGAAGTTGAAAATTATTATCCAAACTATAGGAGCAAATAAATCTGCTCACAGGTGAACGATCGAATTATTGACAAATTAATTAGTTTTCCATTTCGAACGAATTTTTTCAACAATTTATTTCTTCTGGTTTAATTTCTAGTACCCTTTTCTCTTTTAGTATTATTTTATGTTTGTCATTTTCCTTTTTTTTTTTTTTTAGAAAATTGCGGTATCATTTCACAAATTTCACGGAAGAAAGGAACTTCTGGAATCTTCTAGTTGATAAAGAGTTGAGAAAATTCTCTGTTCTATTTCGTCCTAACAGCGTGACGAAGTTTATTAATAGCGAATTGGCTGGAACAGCGTCGTTCATATCGGTGAAAACCAAAATTTGCCGATCGCGCGTTGCCAGAACGTAAAGATATCGCTAGCCAGCGTAAACGCAACGTGTTGTACTTGCATCGGTGCAACGATTAGTGTACTAGTAGCGTACTACTAAATTATCAGCAATAAAATTAATTGTACGTTGGATCGATATGGAGCTGTTTTTATCGATTAATTGACGCGTTTATCAATGGAAAAGATGTTCGACAGTGGAAATAGAGTAGTAACCTATTTCAAATTCTGTGAATATGAAATGACTATAAATCAGGAAGATTCTAAATCCATCTTTTTGAGAGAATCGTATTTTCTATGCGATATATAAACGCTAATTTATAGCTACGATTTTTTAATATCAGATTGTTGCATACATAATATTAAATCTCCTTTTTAACGATAAAAGAATTATTTTTATTTGGTAGAATTTTTACAATCAATTCTCATTGAGAATTATAAATAAATTATTTTGGCGTGTTACTGTAACTTGAATAACAAGTGTTTATAGTATGTTTGATTCTGGGCGATGAAAGATTGAAATGAAAATTTTTAAATGAAAGGTAGGAATCGCCTTATTTTTCACCACTTGCTACCACAATAGAAATTTGTTGGTTGGTGTTCCTGTTGGAAGGAAAGTTTATATTTACGAAGAAAACTGGTTCAAAAATCGACATATTTTACAGTTTAAAAAGATAGTCTAAAAATCAAATAATAAATAAATAAAAACATGTATCAATTTAAAATGACCGAAGACGATAATTATCAGGAAATTTTTCAATTTTTACGAATGGTTTGTTCATACAGAGTTGATTGAATTAAAAACTTGAGAAAGAAGGAAGTAGGTAGAAAAATGCAATTAAAGTTAATGTTCTTGTCCTGTTTGTTTGAACTTTATACTTGCGCGATAAGTGAGCTTTTACGTGTCGTTTCAATCTTTTTGCTACTTTGAAATTTGTTCCACAGTCTGAAACATTTGCATCTACAATTTACGTTCCGCATACTCGGAGTTTTTGAAACGAAAACGTGGTATTTTACTTTCCTTTTCGTATAAAATGCAACAGAACGATACCTTTTCTTTGTTTCCAACTAATTTTATTATTCTCTCCACTTTTATTATTCCCCTTTACATCTTAGAACTCGCATTTCCTTTCAGTTTTTCCTTCTCTATCTTTCTTCCTCGTTTTCGTTTCCCGTTCTACTTTTTGCTTTCTCGCGTCCGTTCCTTTTGCCACATTTTTGATCTCTTGAGATTTCCCTGCACCCTTTTTCTTCTTCTTCTTCTTCTTCTGCTTCCTCTTCTTTCCTTAAATATTTCACGTTCCTTTGAACTCCTCCACTCCATCTCCATCTCCATCCCTGCTTCGTTTTGTAATACTTACACCGAAATACTTTTATCGTTTCTCGCTGTCTTTTTGATGTACCTGCTGGACAGGCAGCAGAATTTTGTACACAAACCTGTACCCTTGCGAATTTCACGAAATTCGCGAATCTCAATAGTAACGTTTCATTAAAGGTTCTACGCAAATTTGCACGTGCTAAATTTACAATTAGCGGTATTACAATTTGTTTGAAAATTATTATAATCTATAATTAAAGAACCGCTTTGAAATGCCAGATGACGTTAAAATTAATAAACTTGGTGGACTCGCTCGATTCGAATTAACATCGATATCTTTTATTTGCAATTTTTGCCTATCTGTAAGATATTTCAAAATATTCGATTCCGTGTTTTGTGAATCGAATAAAAATGTAGTTTTATTAATCCACCTTGTAATATTTTCTTTATTATCCAGTCAAGTTAATTCCAGTTTCTTCGTATCGCTTTGTATCATCGCCAGAAAATGCAACACACAAGCGTCGCGCGATCAAAAATTTTAAGGCCAATCGCAAACAACAACATCTAACGACTTCAATTTCAACGGTTGCGAAAGCATCGAGCAAACAATTGGAAAAGCTTTCCACGGCAAACACATTGTATTTATCGTCGCGTCGAAGTATAAATAAGAACTTAGTTTCGACAAACCGTGCAACTGTAACTTGCCCTCTAGTTCCACCTACAATTCACCGTTGTACTTTAAATTCCAATACATCACGGATATTTCGTAGCAACGTTGTTCTGATCTAGGTCGTTCGACTCCATCGGCGATCTATACCGTAACATCTGTACGATTTGTACGAAAGTCTTCCTCCATTTAGCGGAGGCGAATGTGATCCTGAACCTAGTGAACGCCATTCCATTTATTAAATTCCTCTGTGAATTTTATGGCGACCGCCACCAAGTGCAACTGTTCTAATGCAACTATTCACCACGATCGTCGTGAGGGAAGATTTTCATGTATTAGGTTGTCCGAAAAGTTTCTTTCGTGTTATAAGAAAATAATAGATGCACAATGTTTTTTGTTTTATATTAATTTATTGAATTATGCGCGAACATAATAATTGCTAATTAATACCTAATTCGATAAAATAATATAAAACAGAAATTGTTGTTTATCTATCATCATCTTATGAAACGAAAGAAACTTTTCGGACAACCTAATATCTTCTATCTTCTATAATTTTATTTTTTATTCTTACCTCTACAGCGACGTTGATAATATCGGAATTTTTTCTCCCCTATGTATTATTTTTATCGTTAAAGGAGAACGAAAATAAACAGATTATCGTATAAAGTTTGTTTGAAATAGACGGCTTGCTCTCAAAAAAATTTTGTTTAATCAACGCCGTGAGAAATATTTTTGAGCCGCAGAGGATTAATAAGTCGAGTGAGATATTTCTTTTCGTTTTACTTTACACCTGAATATCACCAATATACAGTCATAAAATTGCACCTAAACAATCCAATGCACATACAATACAAAAATATATAAAATAGTTAAAATATCATATATTTAGTGGTCAAAACAAATATCTCCTGAAGCTCCATTTTTTTTTTTTTTTTTTTTTTTGTAGTATTTACAATAATATGAATTTGCATGAACATCCGTAATATATTGATTTTGATTACGTCGATGATACGATGATATTTAAGTTTGCTTCTCTCGCGTTACGTTGTTGAAACAATCGCTTGGAATCTTTCGCTCATGAAAGCTCTCATTTCTTAATGCAACGATATTTTAGACCAATTGGCCACAGTATCCTTATTGAATCAACCGTCAAGTTGACTGTCGACACGTTTTCTGCGTATCAAGACGCAAGATGCATCAAAAACTCGTTAGAGTCGGCGAGTTGACCCATGGCGTGGCGTCGTACTCGGAAGAGAAAGAGAGACGAAAAACGCGGCAATTACCGTGGACAGGCAGCGGCGACAGGCAGTCGCGTCGTTTCCTTTTACCCAGAGGCACCTTGAAAGATTCAGCAAACCAGAAACTTCGTGGAGGAAGAAAGGGTGGGAAGAGAGAAGCGCGCGAAACGTAGTTACGAGCTGCAAGAAAGCACAAAGCCAGCAGCACACACGACGCGACGAGCGTCGTGCAGAAGCGTGAAAAAATTTCGGATTTTAGGATCGTCGCTGGCAGAGAAAACAGACGTGGCATCGATTTGTTTGCTCGACGAGGATTCGTTTAACTTTGTATTAACATTCCCCTGGAAAACTTTTAGGAAACTTTCGCAGATCTTGCTCGCTCGGAGAAGTCTTTTCTCCGGACGAACGCGTTCAGAGTTCTTTGCTTTTTCTTCTCTTTTTTTCCTTTTTTCTCGATGAGCTGGTGGGGCTGTTTGGAAAAACATAGTAGAATTTCTCTGTAAATTCTTCCGTACCTAGTCATTGCAATGGAAAAATGAAAATTACGTGATTATTTTTTATCGTTGAGAAAGCAGTTGCCACTACCGTTTCGGATTAAGCACGCGAAAGGATCAGTTTCTATCAAACGAATTTTTCACATTTCGCGAACAGTTCTTTCGATACGAAGAATTGAAGTTTCAAACTCTGAAATAGATTTCACTGGGATTCCGTGTTTAATATTCCAGCAAATTAATTCCAACGATTATTTTCGTATTTAAGATTCCAACGAAGATCGTCAGGTATGAGAAACAGGATTTGCCGAAAACAAGCAGTAAATTATTAATTAAACAAGGAGAAATTGAGGATAAAAGTAGCTCGCGGTACCTCAATCACATCATCGATCAAATTCAGATCGCAGCAGTTTAACACTTTGACTGCCACGTCGAAATCACACGTTTCGCTGAGGATGCCACCGGAGTATTTTTATTATTCAAAGCATATAATGACAAAATAATAAAAATTGACGATGTAAGACAATATTCTTCCCCAATGGACCGTTTATCTCATTGGTGGTCACGGGTGACCATCGTGGTGCCTTGGTAACAGTCGATAGCGACATATTATAACGAGGCTTCGTTTATTTCAACAAACCATTCGCATTCGTCGTTTCGTCGTAAGCAAAACGTGCAGAATATATCGTTGAAACGCGTAGAAGATATTAGTAAACGATATTTGCTTATTCTATATATAATAGTAAGGTACGTTCTAACTTCACTTCTAACTTCAATTATACGATTATAAAGCAGCATTTACAATTATTTTCTAAGCCGTGTTTATAATAATATTCGTAAATTACCCCTCAAAGATATGGATGCAAACACAGTGCACCGTCAGATGCGAGATTTGTTCTCATTTTTTTTTTTTTTATTGATGTTCTAATAAAAATGTTTAATGGGGCACTTTTTATTTCAAAGTATCTTCTATTTATCGGTTATATTCAAAATGCCCTGACTGTCAATTTTCAATTGTCAACCGTGGTCGGTCTTAAATGATCAACGTGCAGTCAAAGTTTGAGTCATTGAAAAACAGGGTCGAAAAATATACGATAGCCTTGTCTTAATCGACTGCAATGAGAATCTCGCTCGTCATATTTGTTACTTTATGAAATAGATATATATCACCGTGTACGCGTACTATTAATTTATAAATATTTCAAGTTTGGTTAAATAAATATTATTGAGAAGATAACAATGAAATAGAAAATACTGTGAGTCGTCCGTAGCGTTCAAACGTACCGGGACTCTTCGACGCAAAATCGAAACAGTGCGATCGCGCTGCTTGGCACTCGAACGGTTAAACAGCACTGTGAGATTCTATCAGTCATCGATGTTTTCGTTTGTTTCCAAGGAACCCGAATTTTGACCATCGAATTTATCATTATTTCGTGGTATCGTGGAGAGAAAAAGACGAAAGGGAAAGATAAAAGTTCGATCGCGATGCGGACGCTTCTTGGACGATGACGCAAGCATGCAATCTTACTGTGAAAATTCCTCGATCGGATAGAATGGGATTGAAAATGGCTGTAAAGGCTTATCGGAATCGTTGAACGTTTTACGTACCGTAGATCCAAGATATATCACATTCTTCTCCTCCTTTGAGTAGAATCGATAGAATATCTTTGCGATTATTACGACTGCTCTTTCTGACACGAAAAAGTTCAACGCGTATTTTGTCGAGTATGCCATATACATTCGGATAAAGTTGTTGTTTGAAGCTAATGACACGAATAAATTGACTTTTGTAACAGCGGCCTTTGTATACTATTCGCTCGGTGTAAGGGAGTTTCTCGTTTTTAAATTAAAACTAACGAGCAGCCATGCAAGTTTGGAAACTTTTGATCAACGAGGCACTCCGAAAATGTGTTAACGCCACATAATGGTTCGAGTTTAAAGGTGTACTTTGAATTAATTAAAATTTCTTAAATTGTGATGGATCCGGCATACCAACTTATAAATAAAATATAGCGCGAAACGAATATATCAAAGCGTGAATTATTATCACACAGAGGCAAGCTGAAACGAATTGTTTTATTTAGATGTAACACGTCCTTTCCCTGGCTGGTAGAAATTTCTGAAGATATTTGTGTATACCGAGAGTACTTGAATCGCTGTATAATGATGAAAGATATGGATATCCATCGGATATTCATGGAATATCTTGTGCCGATCAGACCACGGGACACTGAAAGCGAGAGAACGTCTAAGTGTGATATACTTGTTCTCGAGGAGGAATCGATAGGAAAAAGGAAAGCCGGCCAAGAACCAGAAACCGAATATAAAAGGAAGCATAAAACGTTTGCACTTCAATTACCCGTCAATCTCGGTAAAAGCTGATTTCAAGTTAGCTGCGCTTCTCATTTGAATACGATGTTCCAAGTACTGAAACGTTAGACAAATTAATTGGATATCGCGAGCTTTTCAACGGGCGTACGTTTCTTCGTAAATTTTCAATTATCAGTTAAAACGATTTTCCGCTTACCGATAGGAAATTTATTTTCCAAGACAACGATATTAAAAGTTTGTCCTAATCGAAGATACGATTCGCAAGACGCAACGTACGTCGCTTTATACTTTGAGAATCGGAATTTGTTAAGATTTACGAGACGTTGGAAACGATCGATTGTATTGGGTTGGCAACCAAGTGATTGCGAATTTTGTCATTACCACCTACTGACAAAATCCGCAATCGCTTAGTTGCCAACCCAACAGCAACACGATGTCGATGCGTTAGAACTTAACGTTAGAAAATGGGAACGTCGAAGCGAAGAAATCATCGGCGATCATCGACAGGTTGTGTAGACTTTGCGATTCGAATCACACGCGATGTAATTCGTTTTATCTACGAGGCGTTTCTTTAGAAGATCGTAGAAGACACGGTACCGACCAAAGGTCTGTAAATTTGTTGCAGTCACGAGTCTTTCGACTCTCGCAACTTCGTAGACTTTAAAACTAAACGTACGGGAAGGAAGTGTATTAAACATAAACGAAACACTTGGAAACGTAGGAGGAACACAAAGAGACACGCAATCTCTTCACGCGACAAAATTTACTAGCCAGAAGCCTCGAGACGACCTTTTTTTCTTTCTTTTTTTTCTTTTTTTTTTTTTTGAGTAGTTAAAGCTTTATACCGCTCGTCATCGTAAATGGGTGGGGAGACTGTAACCCTTTTCGCTGGAATGGAATTCCCCACGGCGAAATCTAACTTTCTTTCGCCTTTTCCCTCTCCCCTTGCTTCTTTTTTCTCCTCGTGTTTTCTCCACCGGCGAACTATAAAATAGAACAAGATCGTTTTGAAGGGCTAACCTGGCCGTTCGTTAGTCCTCGGATCTTCTTTACATTTCAATTTATGCGTCGCACGATAGAAAAAGAGAACAACAGGCAACGTGTTTATTTCTGGAACACGCGCGTAAACCACGAAACTTTATTGCCCAATAAACTTGCGTTACGTTTGAATCGCGCGTTTCCCAGAAGCCTTCGCTCGGATTATACGTCCCTCTCTTATCTTCGGAATCTCCAGCGAACTTTCCTAGCATTTTTATCAATTTTATCGTTTGAAGAGCGGCGAGCGGGCGGACGATTTATAGCGCGAAATACACCGTTTAAGTTTATGTTGAAATCGATTTTATCTCGCAATGGAACCATTCCGAAGGATGATTTTTCATTTATACGCCTTTTTAAACGTGTGCGCAACCATCGAGTCTCTCGGTACTTTTTGAAAATTGTATATAGCTCACGATGCTACTTACACATATCTATGAAGCTTACACGAGAAAAATATCGATTTTGTCGATTTGAATTCCAAATTTTGTTGATGAATATCGTATAATTTAAATCACGTAACTTTGCCAACACTCGGCTTGCTCCGCTCGTAGATATTGCGTTTCTCTTGGATCTCCGAGCGTTTAAATAATAAGTTCCTTCTGCAAACCTGTAAATGTCACGAAACGAAGTGATACGTCTTCGTTACTGCTATCGCTAGTTTCAACCATCCCCCGGTTGGTTGTGTAACGCGTTTTGCAAAATAATTTTGTCGTTGGTCCGAGTTTCTACGGAATCCGAAGCGTATTGCTAGCTAACCTTATCGTAAATCATCGTGGTATCATGCGTAGTAAAGTTTAGTTAAACTCTATTCCTTTAATGGTATTCATGAAAAATGTGAATTTGCATAAACACCCGCGATCTACTTATTACATATAATATTTTAATACGATACATTGTGTTAGGATAACGGAACGCTCGCATAAGAGAACAAATATTCAAATAAGTAGAATGTTTGCATAACAGAGGTTCCGCTATGTTAAAATATTCACGGTACAAAAGCAAAGGAAAGAAAAAGGCAAAAAAAAAAAAAAAAAAAAAATACAGAAGAAAAGAAAAGAAAAAAGGAAAAGTAATTTCCAGAACTCCAAATGAAATTACTGTCACGAAAGTTTAGCACCAGTTGGAAATCAGATTTTCACACTTTACGACAGTAATTTTGTCAGGTAAATAATTAGACTTCTTTCGGAGAAACAAGTCCGCGCGTGCGACACGAGTCGCGACCTGCACTTTTTCCATTTATCCTGTTTATACGCTAAGAGGAATTTCACCTTTAACCTTTCTAAGCTTTAGTGGACGCGGTCTGTCCCGCACAATGAAGAAGACTTAGCGGAAATTTGTCTCATGATAAATTAAGCGCTCGAGAGTGCTTAATTTCACGAGTGCTTAATGCGCTGCGAACTGGGACGCTTTTTGCGTTACGTTCCTCAGAAACGCTAAATTCGTCACTTGAAGCTCGCTGGGCTCACAGCTTCTGAAACTAAATTACGATGTTTGCTGTTTTACCACGGTAAACTCGCGTTATCTCAGATATCTTGGGATTTCATAGTTTCGGATGATCTATCGTTCTCTATGATTATTTCGCAACATTAGCACGGCTTATTCGAATAATGTAGTATCCGTGGGACGTTTAATTAGGCTGCAAAAGTCATTGTTCAACGAACAAGTATACGTGCAATCATCGTTAATCATCGTTATATCGCCCTTGTTTAAAATTACTCGTAGTTCGTCCAGGAATCTTTTACATTAATTTATCTTCCAAGATCTTCGTTTTTAAGAGACGTATTTGGTGTAGCTTCGATTCTTCGAACTGACGATTATTACACGCAAATTGCGTGTACAGTTTGGAAATTACGTAGACGATAATTTTAATAGTTGCATTCGGTAACGTGTCTACGTTTCGTATAGTATTAGGTTGCCCGAAAAGTGTCTTTCCTTTACAGACACGTCTTTTACAACGATGCATCTTTATGCAAACATGAAACCTAATCTGTCGAACGTTGCGATCTTTATTTTGATAGAAAAAATGGATCATACGTAATTCGATAGAATAATATAAAACGAAAAATGTGCGTCCATTATAAAACGAAAGAAACTTTTCGGACGACCTAATAATACGTTGAAATTGTTACCAAGATCTAAAGAGAACCTTTTACCAAGTAAATGAGTGCAGGAAAATGAGATGGATATTTAAAATTATTTTTTCATAGCCTTATGGCATATAAATCAGCTATTTTAGTGGTTCGTTATTTGAAAGATCATAAAGTTAAATTAAGTAGTTAGTGGAATCAAGTGGCATGCCGTTAAGTATCTAGTAAATCTATGGTGTAGTTAAGCAGCCGCAAAGAAAGATCATAAAACAAGGGTTTAATACACCTCTACCTTCTACCTCTTTATCGACTTACTTACTTGGACGATATTCTTACGATTTACGCAACAACTACATTCTAAATTCTTCTCGAGCTTTTAGATTTTCAATATTCAATGCATCTTTTGTCTCGCGAGTTTAACTAACGTCTCATCCAACCAATGCCATCGCTTCGTTTCTCTGTTGCACACGGAGTATCGTAATTTGTAGCTGCGAGACTCGAACGAACCTCGCTAACGACAAAACTATTAATCGCAGCCAGAATGCATTATCGTGTGACGGGTGGCATAAAATCGAATAACACGTCGTGTTACGCTTGGAAAGCATCCGTGAACTCTGCGAAATAACTTGCGTTCACGCGTGTCTCGATAGTCGTGCAGGTTTGAGGCAGCGGAGCTGCCGATTCGTCAGGATAAGCCAGGCGACTTTCACTGTGTGTGTCCCATCGGCTCTAAAGAGCACGAAAGTAATGTTACAGTTAAAAAGGCGCGCACACGGGTCGATATTGACGAGGAGGGTGGGCGCACCCGTACGACGAGAAATAACAAGCTATAACCTCCGTGCAACGTCGCATAAGTTAGGTCCAATGGTGCAATTATTCTGTGCACTTCGATGCGCTATCGATGTCGGCAAAGCGCAAGTCGGGCAAGTGGGTTTCGTGAGAGGTGTAAAGTCACATGATTTTTCGATCAGAAGTTTCTTCGCGGTTTCAACGTCGATTTTCTAAGCCGATTAATTCCATATGCGACGCGTTCTTTACTTTGCCGGATTGGAAGGAAATGTTCTTCTGTTGTGTAAATATCCTAATGATGATAATAGTTGCGATAATATTAGATCGTCCGATAAGTTTCTTTCGTTTTATAAGGAAATAATCAATCCACAATATTTTCCGTTTTATACAGGGTGGTTGGTAACTGGTGGTACAAACGGAAAGGGGGTGATTCTATGCGAAGAAAGAGGTCGAAAATATAGAATAAAAATTTTTTTTTTTAATTTTTCCATCGAGACAACGATCTACAGTGAGATCCGTTATAACGAGACGCGATAAAGTGCACGCGTACCGAGCGAAAATTCAAAGTCGATTTTCTCGAAAACAAAGCCTCGAACGAAAAGTTTTTATTCTATATTTTCGACTTCTTTTTTCGCGTAGAATCACCTTCTTCCCGCTTGTACCACCAGTTACCAACCATCCTGTATTATTTTATCGAATTACGTATGATCCATGTTGTTCTGTGGAGGATGATTGGTCGTGTGGTAGTTTAAACGACGAGATTACTCGATGTTGACCGTCAAATATATTTTAAAATAATTATAAATACAGAGTCAACCGTAGACTGCTCGATACGGGTCGTTAAAAGAATGTTCGCTAAGACGCTCGCCACTAACTGATTCGTTAACCCCTTGACCTACAACTACGGGCATAGCCCGTGGTGGATGATCGAAGCAACCGTAAATATTACGGGCCAAACGTAAATATTACGGGCATAGCCCGTAGTGGATGATCGGAACAAACGTAAATGCGTTTACAACAGAAATTCCCAGAAAGAATTGAATGCCAAGTTTTCTGTACCATTTCATTCCTCATAAAGGATATAACGTAACAAACACGAAGATGGTACCCCGCTGGGGATAGCCACCCACATGTTATATTAGTATACCGCTATAATATTTTTCCAAATGTCCTACTGGACAAATTGTAAAATTTAAATAAATAAATAAATAAAAAAAAAAACACGAAGATGGTACCCCGCTGGGGGTAGCCACCCACATGTTATATTACTATACCGCTATAATATTTTACCAAATGTCCTACTGGACAAATTGTAAAATTTAAATAAATAAATAAATAAAAAAGACACAAAGATGGTACCCCGCTGGGGGTAGCCACCCACATGATAATCAAACAGCTAAAAAATTCTACCAAACGTCCTAATTTGACAAATTGTGAATGTGAAGTATTAAATAAAAAAAAAAACGTAAATATTACGGGCATAGCCCGTAGTAGATGATCGGACCAAACGTAAATACTCAAACGTAAATCGTAGGTCAAGGGGTTAAAGACTGTGTGTGTTGATCGCTAATAAAATCGCTCGAGACTGTGACTGAAAAACTAGTCACCTTACGATCGTGTTCGTTTATTTATGCTACTCGAGGTGGTAAGTTTCCACTCGCCTTTGTTTGACGGCTACCTGTAACGGCGACATTGTTTTGCGCGAAGTTGGTTTATTATTACATTAACTATACCCTAACGATGTTGGTACTCCGAGATAAAACAACAATGTGGTTCGGATTGTCCTCTAGCTCGTGTGAAGCTACAGTTCTATCAAACTAAAGATCACAACGTTCGACAGATCAGCTTTCATATTTGTATACAGATGCGTCGTTGTAAGAGACGTGTCTGTAAAAGAAAGACACTTTCCGGACAACCTAATAGTTGCGATAGGAAATTTTGGTTTAGCCTGTGTAGTAAACTTTGCGATTCGAACGACACGCGATGTAATTCATTTTATCTACGAAACGTTTCTCTGGAAGATCGTAGAAGACACGATACCGAACGAAGGACTGTAAATTTTCTTAAATGTACGTATGTATAGTAGTTACGAAAAGTATCAGCGCTTATGTTTATCGTACAATGAAGCGTTTTTTTCTTTTATTTTTTATTTTATGTTTTTCTGTTATTATCTAAACGATAATTTTCTACTGGTTCTGACGAATATTTTGTTAATATCAGTGGCAACGCGATAGTAGTATCGATACGAAAGACTAGAAATCTTCCTTCTACGAGATTTCTTATTTCTGTCGTTTCTATTTACTGATTAAAAAAGTTTTTCTACTCGAATAGTCGTCGAGTCGAGCGAATCGAAAATTGTGGAACGAAGGAGGTCGGCCGAGTTATTAAAATTTGCCAAAGAAAGGCAGCTAGCTACAGGTACCAAAGATACTTCTGTATCAACCGTACCTTTCGTCAGAAAAATATTATACTTTCGAAGCTCCTCGTCGAACGACTCTACGAAACGTAAAGATCTTAAAAGGATTAAAAGAAACGAACAGTCAAAGAAACAAACTAATTTCCACGTCGATCGATCGTCGCGCGTAATAGTCATCGATCATCGCCAAACCTCGTGTAAAAATAATAATACAAGAATTCAAGGAATAAATAAGAAATTTTGTTGAAAGAAGGAACAACAATATGAGATTACGCGAGAAGTAAGTCGAGAAGTTGTACTCCGAACTCGTGCACCGTCTTTCAAGTTGACGGCTGGGTATAAGAAGCTCGGAAGGTAACAAGGCGATCAGACTTAATTTTCATAGGTCGCCTTCGTCTGTTTATCGCGTGGCTGTTGCTGCCTGTGGCATTCGCGTAATTCCAGCTAGAAATACGCCAGCAGAAAAGGAGGATTGCGAGGCTATCCGAGGTGTTGCTTCTGTTACTTGGAAAGTGTATATTTCAATGTCGGTGCAGAGGGGGCACAACCGACCGGGTCGGCCATTTGCAAGCTTACCGAGTAGTCTATACGGTTCAGGAATAGCGAAACAAGTATTTATAGCCCGCAGCCGGCGTGCACAGACGCTCGCAGACAAACAGAAACGAGGCACACGGACAGGCAACGAAGAAAGGATAAGGAGGAGGCGGCGGCGGCGGCGTTACCGGAAGATTAATTGGAGGTGGAGTTGACTTCTGAATAAGCAGGCCCAGCTGCAGCGAGCGCTTTGCCGAAAGAACGAGAAAAAGATTAGGGGAACAATGGTGACCGCTTTTATTTTACCGGTAGCTTTAAACAAAGCTGTTACTGTTCGTCCAATACGAAGACGCGGAGTTAACCGATTGCAGAAAACTGGCTAAGAAACTGACAAAAAGGAAAAGGGGGGAAGACGTGGCATGCGGTGGATAAGATGTAGCCAAATGGTAAATTAAACGCCTTTTAAAGTCGAACATCCGGATAGACCAATGCGATATCAGCTCTATACACCGGCGTTCACGAGTAGACAGCGGCTTTTTCCATAAAGCAACTATACTTGGGGTATTTTGTGTATTTTTCAATATTGCGTGGCTTCTGTTGGTTTTTTAAATTTCAGTTTTTTATAAATGCATAAAACTCCGCGATTACTTGGTATCAGAGCATTTACAGAAGCCAAGATGAACTAGAGAAACGACCAAGGGCTTAACAAAATGTCTGGGATTGTTAGTTTGTTTGAAACTTTGTGATACAAAGAGAATCTCGGCATTTGCGATATCAGATTCCCTACTCCGCTTGTCGTCTTTTAGTTCTATTTCGTAAATGATCGACGGACTCGGATCTTTAGCTGTTTAATCCATTCGAAATTTGCACAATCAGCTTCAAAGCACAGGATCGTGGCCGTCGATATTTTGGATTGGCAACTAAGTGATTGCGGATGTTGTTATTAGATGGTATTGACAAAATCCGCCAACGCAATATAATTTTTAATTTATTATTTTCCCACGATTGTCAGAAATAGATCTCGCAAATTTCATGGAATTTAAATGTCACGGGATGAAACGACCAAGTAAATTTCCCGATGGCTTCGATGGCTCGATCGTCACAGGGTAAATTTGACTCCGATGAGATAGTTAATCCCAACCGCCTTATCACGAGTCACCGCCAGGATAACATCCAGTCACTCTGAACATGATACATCCGTACAACCAAAGTCCAGAGTAACATCCAACGTCCAAAGTCTTTCTCCCACTCCAATAAATAAAATAATATAAACACTCCTCTCGAAATCAGCCGAGCTAGTCTGCCAGTCTGCAGTCTGCATAATTAAAGACTACCCAAAACTTTAAAAGTCTATCGTTGTGAACCTCGAACGTCGTAAAAATTTTACTATTAATCATTGTATAAGTGTGTGGAGATAAAGAGCTCGATCTCCTGTTTTGAGATCGACACTTTTTCAACAAATTGTTAAATTATTGCGCGACACGATCTTACCAATCGTTTTCACTCTGTTCTGATTTTCAAGGAGAACCCGATGGGATTTAACCTTCGCCTGCAGAAACGAGTTCCGTTTATCATTGGAATTTTATCATGTTCCCTAGCAACATCGACAACCATAGAACTCGACGTGTTCGCGTGTGTTTTATTCGAGGCGAATCCCCTTGTTTTTTTCTTGTTTCTTAATCTACGTGTAGATTATGTTTATGTTTATATAGAGTAGCAGGAATAGCGCTCGACGATGTTTGAATTTCCTTCCGATTATGAACGTAAAATTTAAATGAAGTGCGTTCGAACGCTTGATTCGGTTATTGGCGCACACCACGAGAGCGGACATATTTCAAGAATAAATCGAAATTGTAAATAATTGGAGCTCTATCGAGCAGCAGTTTGCACGCACATGTTAAATTCTCATTTCTCAGCTATAAATTTAAATTGTACAATTCGGTTTTTGGTATTAATTGCCGCTCCAACGATCTTCGTATTGTTTACTGGTCGATAATATACGGAAAATCGTACGTTCTCATTTTTTCCGTCGTGTTTCGTTTGGAACCGAATAGCGTTGAGTTATTGACGTGCAAGTTGACATTCGATAAAAATATCGTCTTTGAAAAAGTCGCCATGAAAAAAAATGGAGATTTTATGAAAAAACGAAGTATCCATTTTAGTTTAATTTTAGTTTGTCGTTGGTTGCCAAGGAAAATTGGAGCAGAACGTGAACATCATGTTTAATTTTAATATAATTGCAATTTTCCGCGAGCTTACTATAGATTCGCAGTCACGTTGCCTTACGTTGGTTTGTAGAAAACTCGATCGAGTATTTTCTGTTAGGATCAGTAATTAAAAATCAATTTTACGGTTCACCCCTTATGTAAGTTAATTTACACGTTGCTAATTCGATTGCTCGGCTCGCTGACTCAAGCTACGTTAGCTTTGATTTCCAGAAATGTGTGACGAACAGATTGAAACTGCGCGAGAGTTTGATTACTGAAAACTGATTTACACGAATATGATTATCCAGTTTGATAAACGAATCTGTCAAATCGTACGAATAATTGTTTCGGAGTGTCTCCGCCAGAAGAAATTCTGCTCGACTACACGTCAGTCGATCGAGCGGCTGTCCATCGGATTTCCTCCTCCTATCCATCTATTTTTTTCTAGGTTCGATTAAAGGGTCTCGTTAATCGAAAGGTTAATCGAAAAATATCCAAACGATTGATTTCAGAGTCATTTGTCGATCAGACGTTTCTTATCGTTTCCTTCTACGTGATTGGAAAAATTCTCCTCCGATTCTGTTGAGAATTTTGGATCTTAATTGCCAAAATAATGGTATAGGAACACTATGTTTACACTTAGAATTTATATTAAAATTGTTATATATTTATTCGATGAACGATTTAAAATGATATTCATCGATACACAGCTGCACGCGTCTCACCTTCTTCCGTACCAGACTATTAACCCCTTAACCTACAACTACGGGCATAGCCCGTAGTACGATGATCAGGCCAAACGTAAATATTACGGACACAGCCCGTAGTATATGATCGGACCAAACGTAAATATTATGAGCATTCTCGAACGTAAATCGTAGATTAAGGGGTTAACTGAACAGTTTACATTCCTTTGTTTTCGAGGCGCCGCGCACACACATACTTCCACACGCTCATATTCACATACATGTATCACTACTACGCGGTCAATCTAGTCTAGCACGCAAAATTATACATATCCGAATAGATTCATAGAACGCGGATGACTAACTTCTAGATACGATCGTTTCGGTCGATGATTGAAAATACGCGCGACATGTCCTATTTTTGAAGCTCTGCTATAGTAAGCGATCCTACGTACGTATTACACGAACCAATCAGACCTGTATTCCTCGCACTGGTTAACTTGCTAGTCACGAACGATGCCATAAATTGACAAATTGTCGGAGCAGTTATTTGCAATATATGGTAGAGGCAGAAATTTGCTTGGCTGTTCGATGGAGGAGACTTATCATAGACAACTAAAGAGTCAATTCCCAGCTGGCAATAGAGAAACACAAGAAGCAAAATCGCAAGGAGAATTGCTAAGCGTCTGCTCGACCTTTGAAATCGTCAACGCGAAGTAGTAGCGCGCCTCTCGAAGGAAACGATAAGCGAAACAGACGGTGTGTGTATACGATCCGTAGAAGCTGGATCTGGTAGAATCAAACGAAAATAGCGTGGGAGGTTGGGTGACAGAAACGAGGTGGTTGTAGAAAGGGTGGGGTTGGCGTACGCGAGACGAGACGGAGGCGCGAGAGAGAGTTTGGCCCAACTTGGATCTCTGTTAATTTATATTAATGCGAGCACACGGCAGTGTCTCGCATTAGTGTCTCGTAGAGAACCGTGAAAAGCAAGGGTGCGCCCGTCTGCAAGCCAGTTTACCATCGAGGCATCGCGTGGCATCAATTATTCATTCCTACTTTGCGCGCATCAAAATCGAGCCAGAAACTCCGATTTGATCGCGATACGATCTTTAGAGGCGGCGCTTTAAATACGTCGAGCCGGGGACTACGTGGCCCGGAGGCAAATCGATTTTCAGGATATACTTGTCGCGTATAATGAAACGGGTAACGCACGAAATGAGTCGAGCTACGAACATCAGTCGAGTTTCAACGAGAGATCGCTTTCGGCTTTCACTGCGTCTTCTCATATATCGTTTTCTCATTCTCCCTTTAAGTCACTCGTTCGCGATGTGTTTCCTTCTGCAAGCATCGATGGTTGAGAAAGCGCGACACCGCGTTTTATTTGATACTAATTAATATTAACACGGCTTAAAGGGAAGCTGGCGAATTCGAATGACCTCGTTCTTCCTCGTTTCGCAGTTGGAGCGAGTGCATGTTAATTACGTCGCAACGGCGGAACGTGATTTCGATGGGAATTATGCCACGGAATAATTTTAGATGGAGTTCGCTTCGGTTGGATATCACAGGTTCCTTGTTCGCACTATGCCTTTGCCAATGCTTTGGAACAGCCCTGGAATCGCTAGGTGGAGCGATATGGAAGATGAAACGAGTTGCAGCTTTTTTCTTTTTTTTTTTTTTTTTTTTTAGAGCGTGTTTTCTGGCGGAATTCGCGGATGATAGATAATACTTTATTTTAGGTATACGTCGATGAGACGAGAATGCGACTACTAGTTTTATATACAAATTAGCCGAACGCCGAACTGAAAAAGGTTATCACGAAATAACAATTTCTATTTCAACGTGAAAATTTTTGTTCGTGATTACTGGGAATTTGAAAGCAGGATAACAACGTTGGACCTAGTTAATTAAGTATCTAACGCGAAACCGCATTTTGTTGGAGCACCGGGTACGTAGAAGCTACTTTACGGTATAACATGCATGCGTGTAAACTGTCAGGAAGCTCACACACGGAAGCATCGTATCGTGCCCTGCCGTACATGCGAAAGCAGGAGAATCTGATGTACACAGCGTGTTTAACTCTGACCGCAAGTAATTCAAGAACGAAACTCACTTTTGATATAAACTCTACCTATTCTGCTTTCACAATTATTCATAGAGTTTTCTATCAAATCTACATTATTATAACGTTGCCCTTGGTGAAAGGGGTTTTTGTGTTATTTATGAATCGCATTCATCGTACAGATTTACCGCTTGCAGATATATAAACAAATTTTGTTACAGATTTCTAATATCGTTTTATAATACAACATGCGATGTCGTTACGTAATTGAAAGAAAATTTGTAAATTTTACAATGAACAGCACACCGCCTGACCTTCCTTGGGTTCAACGAACTTTCGTTATTATTCGAAATACGAGGTCGGAAGTTTGGTACTGATTTCATTTTAAAAGCAGGAAATTAGTCGCCGCGTTATGTTATTCTACTTCTCTGATTTTTCAAAGTATCACTGAAACAAGGTAATAATTCTAATTTGCAGACGAGCATTATTTCGATGTAATTTTCAACTTTCAATTTACCCAGAAAGTAGGATACTGTGCAAAAATATTGGTTCAACGTATCGTTTTTCAACCACGATTATATTAATATCGATATTACGTATGATTACGATCAAAATATTAAACTGAATGTATAAGATTAAAAACGTTACCATTTAAAAATCTTCATGGAAAAAAGGTTGAAAAAAGAAACGATTATTTGCATTCTTCATTCTGTTTCAATATTTTTAAATTATGATTTTGTACTCATGGTACCGGATCGTATTATCGCAATCCTATCTTCACTCGTTACAAGCGAGATACTACTTGCATTTTTGATTCACATAATCCTATACTGGAAAAGGTTGCACATCAAAATCCGTTTCTCTCTTTGACCAATACGCGTATTAAGGTAAAATGCGACGGTTATTAATGTCTTTTTCGTACGTTTCTAGATGTTGAGGTTGACTGATAGAAGAGATATATTGAAATAAATAAAGATATAAGTATAAGTTTATGCTGATCCAGATTTTTACTCTCTTAGTATTACTATACGATAGAATCGATAGACAACACGTTCGTATATTTATAACAAAAGGACATTACCAAAAAAGGCTACAAGGAACATAAATAGAAATCTATTTATTAATTCCTTTGTTCCTAGACCCTGTAACCGAAAACATAATTTATATTCAAGGGCGCAATAATACGGACCTCTCCTTATTTAGAATATTTTTGTTTCACTGAATTCTATTTTCCGCGTAACAACGGTCTCCAGGTCACGGATATACATAAATAAAGATGTAGAGTTTTTCTTGAAGTAATTACTTCAACGCTGCATATTCCGCTAACGAGACACGTATACTTTGAAATAGACTTATAATTTCATGGGAAAAAGATTATTTTCAGAATTCCTTTCATTTCCTTTTACTGTTACTTATTTTTTTTTCCTTTTAACGTTACCTTGATTCATCCATTTGTTCGCGTAACATTCATCTCTTGTACGTGAACATTTATCGCGTCTACTTTATCACGAGCTCTAAAACGCCATCGTTCTAATCGTCATCGTCACCAGTCCATTTAACTAATTGTCGAATGCAAGCCGCAGCGTATCGTCATTTCTAAAGCTTTGAAGCTTAGGAAAAATAGTGAAAATCACTCGCAGCAAGGTCCGTGCTCTGTAGTGTGGACGGTGGAAAATTTCTCATCCAAAATTGTCCAACAAAGCTCGGTCTTTGGTTATTGGATTATCCTCGCATATATCGCGTTAATTCGCCGTGTAACATAGTTTTAATTTGGTGAACGGCGCATGCTCGGCCGCGAGTATATAACTTTTATTCGGGTTGCTATGGCAAAGTTTGGCACGGAGACCCTACCGAATCCCTTGGACTGTCCAGCGTCTGCAGCTTCCGGCTGAAATTAGTTGCTGTCCATCCGCGATCGCTTTTACCATTTCTGGAATAAAGCTACCACGCGCCGCGTTAAATGCAACTAGAACGTTGAATGGTTAGTTTACACGGGGAGCTGAGTTTCAACTAATATTAAATAGCGGGAGACAGGGAGGAACGGAACGGGATGGCATCCAGCGCTCTGCCGACCCATGAAATGAAAATTTACGTATCGCTGAAGGGATTTTCGGTTATAAACGTCGTTGCCTACTCTCTTGCCAAATGTTTATACGCGCTGTTCTCTCTTTTTTTTTTTTACAAAATGTGCTTCTACCGAACATCGTGTAGGCGTTGATTGGTGCAATGCGAACATTCCGAAATTTTTATAATAATATCTACACAAATTTTTATAATGTCTGTCGAGAATTTTGGATCTTAATAGCCAAAATAATGGTTTAGGAATATTAAATTTACACTTGGAATTAATATTGGAATAGTTATACAGGGTGCTTGGTAACTGGTGATACAAGTGGAAAGGGGGTGATTCTACGTGAAAAAAAGAAGTCGAAAATATAGAATACACATTTTTAAAAAAATTTTTTTTTTAATTTTTCCATCGAGACAACGATCTACAGTGAGATCCGTTATAACGAGACGATAAAGTGCACGCGTACCGAGCGACAATTCAAAGTCGATTTTCTCGAAAACAAAGCCTCGAACGAACAATTTTTATTCTATATTTTCGACTTCTTTTTTCGCGTAGAATCACCCCCTTTCCGCTTGTATCACCAGTTACCAACCATCCTGTATATTTATTTGATAGACGATTTCGAAGATATTCATCGATACACACTCGCACGCGTCTCAGCACTTTCTCCCATACCCGACTATTAACCGACTGAACAGTTTACATTCATTTGCTTTCGAGACGCCGAGCACACACATACTTCCACACACTGATATTACTACTACGCATCTAACTTAGTGTAGCACATAAAATTCTACGTATCTCAATAATGTGATCATATAGGTGTATTAAAACTGTGTCGTAAAGAAGGAAACATTATGGACAAACGGTTTGAAATTGTCAGACGTTTCGTCGGACCTAAGAGCGTAGGAGAGAAACCTCAGTTTCGAAGTGTGCCAGCTCGGAAAATTCTTTCATCAAGTCGAAGTAAGGAAGTTTTAAAAATACTCTTTGCACTTAAATTTATGGCATTCGTCCGAGTTTATGCGATACTTTAAGCCTCGAGTCTCAAAGTTTTAATTAGACTTGAAACTTTTCTGTCGACGAATGAATTAAGTAACAGAGTTCACGATGATCGATAATAATACATTAACGAGTAGGATATTATGTCGGGGATGGTATGAAATCGGAGCGGATTTTCAGACACATTAAACGCGTTTCCTTCCGAGTAATCGTTAACGCGATCTTTCTCTTTCTTTCTGTTAATTTATCGTCGTTTTTGCACGTACGCGGACTTGCAAAGCGAACACGTGTAGTTGCAGTAGTAAAACAAAGCGTTTATCCGTCCACGTTGCAACAGCAATGCAACACGGTGTTTCAGCAGTTTTTACTGGCGTTGGCGTTCATGTTTTCACCAGGATGAAGGTAAAATGCCAGGAAACTTTTGCAAGACATTCGCCATGAGTAACATACACCGGAAATACGCTCGTTGGATTACTATGGTTGCTTGTCATTTACTTTAACTCCATTCGTAATACGTTAATTTCCTAATGAAACGTCATCGTGTCTATCGGGATATCTTTCGTTTCTCTTTTTTTGTGAAATACTTCTTAGACCACGCTATATATGATGCATATACTCTTTACAAAAGTGCTAATAATAAAACTGGAACATTAGAAAATTTTCATCTGTTTGTCATAAAAGATATTTTGCAAACATACCCACCACGCAGAGTAGAGGCTAAACGAGGAGCAGTTCAGTTCGGACGACCTTCCATTTCGATTAACGGAGAGGTATTTCCCTACATTCTGCATAACTAAAGAAAATAATAAACATTCTTAACGACGAAGATACGTTGTTTGCTCTAAACATAATCGCAGGACTCGCGTTACGAATACAAAAAATGTAACATTGGTTTATATATTGAACCTTGAGATTTACCATACAATACAAAATTATTAAATTTCTAATTTAAAAGATATAATTGAAAACTTTTATATTGTTCGTGTTATTATTGTTTAAATAAATAAATTATTATTAATGCTTTTAAGGTCACTACGTAATTTATTTTATTAAGAGAAACGTGAATTAAATTTTAATATCTCAAATTTTTTAAAGATACGCGTTTCTTCGTTTCTAATAGGTTACAAAGTCGAAGCGTTTTATTAGCGATTTTTACTTTCTACGGTGTTTTGTTATCTCCGATAGCAGTTGAGAAACTGTATCCCTGAAACTTGTACATTTTGCTTTTTTTACCTTGCATACGGTCGTTGGCTCCACGGTTGTGCATGAGAACTAGTATTCCCGCTGTTTCATAAAACTTCAATCGTATATCACTTTCTGGTCCATGATGAAAGTACATATATCTTTGGAAAAAGTTGGGGCCAAGTTTTACGCGTTACACAAACCGAGAATATTGCGCAATGTAAGAAAATGTAGCGAGATAACCGAGCGAGGAGGCAATAATAATGGATACGTAATAGGCGTATTACGAAACGGAGCAATTTTTTCTTAGACAGAGTAAAAGAGTAGTAATTCGCTAGATATCCGACAAAGATTTTGTAATATGCTGAATCTCTTATTAGTTGGAAATTAATGCTACAGATAGTGTCGTATCGTGTAGTATCGATAGAGTAGTACAAATGGCCTAAGAAATGAATGGGTAGTCGTCAACTACTGAAGAGCCGAGTGGGAGAGTCGTGAGTTGAGAGTCGAGTGGAGTGGTCGTGAATTGAGAGTCGGGTCGAGTAGTCGTGAGTTGAGAGTCGGGTCGAGTAGTCGTGAGTTGAGAGTCGAGTGGAGTAGTGGTGAGTTGAGAGTCGAGTGGAGTAGTGGTGAGTTGAGAGTCGAGTCGAATAGTGGTGAGTTGAGAGTCGAGTCGAGTAGTCGTGAATTGAGAGTCGAGTGGGAGAGTCGTGAATTGAGAGTCGAGTGGAGTAGTCGTGAGTTGAGAGTCGAGTGGAGTAGTCGTGAGTTGAGAGTCGGGTTGAGTAGTCGTGAGTTGAGAGTCGAGCGGAGTAGTGGTGAGTTGAGAGTCGAGTCGAGTAGTGGTGAGTTGAGAGTCGAGTCGAGTAGTCGTGAGTTGAGAGTCGAGTGGAGTAGTGGTGAGTTGAGAGTCGAGTGGAGTAGTCTTGAGTTGACAGTCGAGTGTTGAGGAATCGAAGAGTTTTAAGTACGTTTCGATCAAGAGTACATATCATTTGCAAGACTGATGAATGCAACAATAGTTTAAATCCGAATGTTGTAATAACGTATGATAATTTCAACATAGGAATATCTTCGTTACTAGTGAATATGTTTTAATTACAAACATTCATTAATGTTTTCAATATCGTCGTTCCACTTGTTATAATTTTTCCTCCCTTTCAATCGTACAAATTTACACTAAAACGAATTTTCCATTGCTTTGTATATCTCTGACGAAATATTCGTATTAGAATTTCTTTTCTCATGTAATATTATAATATATAGTATTATTATAGTAGTATTATTATTATATAATAGTATTATTCCTTTTCACGTTAGTAACAATCGTCGAAATATCGTTTCTCATTTCTCTCTTGTTTCGTCTTTAGAAAATGTTTTCTCCGTGTTGCGGAAGAAATTGTGGCTGTCACGTAACCATATCCATGTGAACATTTCCCACAATGTACACGGTTCCTGTATTTTATTATATCTCCCTGTAATTGCTTAGTTACCATAGGGGAAAATCGCCTTAACAAGAATTGTTTCACTGTCCATTTTATCCAAAATATCGATCAGAATGCGTGGTATTTACGCCAAGAAACAAGATGGAGCAGGATAAAAATCGAGACTATTTTTTCTTCGTGGTAAAAATTATTTTTACGGAAAAGATATTTTCAATCTTGTACGTAAATACTTTAACAAACAATTTCGCTTGAATATTTCACGTTACAACGTAAATTTTAGTTTCCAATCTCTCGATGATTAAACGTGCTCGCTATAATTCACATCTAGTTGAATTCTTTTCACGTTATTATAACAACCGCAATTAGCCTGATTTACTACAAAGTTTCCTACGTTGAAATCATTTTTCATATAATGCATTATTCATCCTCCGTATTTCATTAATATATCTCATTTTCATTCTTCTCGTTAAAATTATATTTCGCTTAATAAATCGTATATTCGCGAATAAAGAAATTTCATAATCCCGTTTCACGGTTTCCAGATGAAAATTATTCGCATATTACGTTATACGTCTGACCATCGATCGGAATCTAATCTTTCTAAAATCGTCATGCATTTCGTCCGATTCCCTGCTGTTTAATTTCGCCTTTCTCCTTTCACGAGGCGTGTTACTTTGAATTTTATCTGTCTGTACGCCTCGCATTCCGCTCGATGCCTTTGCTATTAAACTTGTTGCTGCGAGTTTCGAACGAATTGATTTCCTTGATGCACCGTCGCAAAAAATAAAAGCGAAGAGAAGTTCCGCAACGTTCGCTCGTTCCTTAAGATAAAGTGGAGGCGAAGTCGCGTAATAAGGCAAACGAAATTCCACCGAGGAACGTTCCGATTTTTCTCTCTTTTCCTCGATACCCATTGTGTGTTACGATATTCTTACAATATTCTTGTAGAAATGAAAAGGAAAGATGGTACACAATATCAATCTAAGTCGCTGTCTCATTAAAAGAGAATATCGAATCGCTCGATAGAACTGTTAATTTTCGTGCAACATCGAAAAATCCAATTACGTTAATGGAAAGGCGGACACGCAAATCGAAAGTTTCCGGATGATTCACATCGTTTATGGAAGTAGAAAGGAAGAAGGAGAAAGATTACGAAAATAAATACAATTTAATAGAACGTTCGAGCGTTACAGCTTTAGATTGTTCTTTTCCCTTATTCGTTAAAGGAACGTCGAATCGCAGATGCAACTGTAATGGACAGAATGCTGGTAATTTTTCTTCTTTTTTTTTCTTTTTATGTCATAGTGCAGCCTTTTCCAATTGAGCTGAAACTTTTCCAATTCAGATGTCCCGGCTAGAATTTTAATAATACCATATTTTCTCTCCTAACGACCTACTTGAGCGTGTTTGGAGATCGCGAACGTGAAATAAGATAAGCTCGTTCCCTTTCGATTCGTCGTTCTATAACTTTAGAACGTGGAAATTTATTAAAAAACTTTGGGAAATTTAAGTCACATTTTAACTCGTTTTAGATAGACGCGTTTCGATTCAAACGCCTTTCAATTTACCTGCGGCCGTGCTACGATTCGTTTTACTCTGAATTAGAAGTACCGTGTGAATGTTAATTTTAAAAACTGAGATAAAAATGATTTCGATGCTTTTGATCGATACAGATGAAATATCGACGACTTATCGACTTACCAAATTCGCGGCATTTTCGCAGTTACGATGAAAACGCGAGTTAAACGCACTGGTGGCGTTAGTGTGTTACATACCTGAAACAGACGAATGTTCGTTATGAAATTAATTGAGCGTATTGGGAGGGTTTAAAGTGGAAATAAAATAAATTTATTGGCGCACGATGATGTCGAAAAATTGCAAACATTACGGTGTACCGTGTAAATGTCGACGTATGTATCTCTGGCGTTAGTCGCCAGAGTAAAGCAAATTGTGCAAATCGATAAATTAACAAACACCGGTTGCAGTTACTGTCTCGAAGGTTATATTTGTTACGAATTAATTCATAAAAATCACTGGTTGAAATAAACGAACTTCTGCATAGTACTTGTAACACTTGTCTAACTTATCTAACAAAATTACCGTGTCGTGAAACGCACATTCGGCAAATTTGTGACAAAATTAAATAAGCTGAGAGTTTTGTAAAAGACGTACAAGTTTATCAGAATAACGATAATAGTAATAATAATAATAATAGTAATGATAATAATAATAATAATATAGTATCGCGGACAAATGGCCTAAGAAATATCGGGTAAATCATAAACAATATTGCGGGAAGCCCTAAGTGCCGTTAGGCCAAAAAGGCCTGGCAGTTTTATCGGGGAGTCGAGTAGTGAGAAGTTGTCGAGTTGAATAGTCGTGACGTGAGAGTCGAGGTGTGAGGACTTTGAGTAGTCGTGAGTTGAGAGTCGAGGTGTGAGGAGTTGAGTAGTCGTGAGTTGAGAGTCGAGGTATGAGGAATTGAATAATCGTGAGTTGACAGTCGAGTGGTGAGGAGTAGAGTGTTGAGTTGTTATGAGTTGTAAACTATTAGTTGTAAGTTGTGAATTAACTATTTAGTCAGAGCACATTACTGTATTTAGTTCACGTTAAGTAACCATCGTTTCATGTTTAATCCATTGTAAATA
Organism: Bombus vancouverensis nearcticus; assembly: GCF_051014615.1. Lineage (NCBI taxonomy): Eukaryota > Metazoa > Arthropoda > Insecta > Hymenoptera > Apidae > Bombus > Bombus vancouverensis. The sequence continues at coordinate 17,504,303 of NC_134914.1, read as the reverse complement.
GATCTATCGATCAACAAACTTATTATATAGGATAAATAAAAAAATTCCTATAATAATAATTTCTGGTAGGAAACAATGGAAAAATATTTTAATTAGAAATTGAATTGGGATAATTTACCGGTGGATACCAGGGAAAATACTATAAAATAAGCAACTAGATTTCCGGGGAACTGGATATAAAAATGTTTCGACTCATCGACTCGTAAATATTTTATTTTACGCTGGCAGCGGAATAGCGGCTGTAAAAGTTGTGTTACAGTGGTTACATTTTTACTGAAAAACGAGTAACTACGAAATAATGCGGCGAGTATCGAATGTGCTTATTTCCGTAAAATTCACGTAACGAGGTACACGCGATGTGTGTATTAGTTACGTAATTTGTTTGCTGCAGCGAATCACTTTATAATGTCGTAACGCGCAAAGAGGAAGATTTTATATGCCTGCTAAAACGAAAGACAGTAATATAAAATTAGAATTTGAAATTATATCGCTAGTAAAATTATATCTGTTCTCAAAGTGCACACTGAATAATTGGAATAATTTTTGCTCGTACTATAATTGCTCTGAATATCATATACCATACATATATCGTTAGGAAAGTTACGAAGACGTACGGACATTTTTGTAGCGATTTAAAGCGCGTCCGACTATCGAAGATCTATTCTACTTGGCTAGTTTCTTTACGTTGCATGTTGTGCAATAAGCTTTGTACCTACGAATTAACCGATATATTTTACTTTTATTATATGCGTTGATTATTCCCAATTTTATCTAACGTCATCTTAATTTTCTTTTCTTTTTCTTTATAACATGAAAGATCCTTCTATCAAGCGATGAAACACTTTACTAAATTTTCTCTAGCTACAGCGTTAGAATGTTTATTCGCCCTGTCAAAATTTTGTTAAATCCTAGGACAAATTCTTCGTAAATGAACTATATTCGCTATTTTCTCCATATTGTTTTATTTTATCGTAATTTCGTTTCTCGTTATTCGAAAGGCCTTTCCTGCTATACTTTCAAAGAAACATTAAGACGAAATACCACGATAGCGTCACGAATCCATTTACGATCATTTCGCTTAAGAAAACTACCGAAACATCAAGTATGCAAATGAAAGCTCGCCAGAAACGAAATCAGGAGTAACTGGAAGAAACGTATCGCGCCTTTTTCCGTGTTCCTCCCAACCGCTTCCTTACTTCTTCCGCGCCTTTTTCCCCTCGCATCTCTCTTTGTTGCAAAACTATATTTCACGCGAACCAATGTAAATCGGGACCAACATGGAAATGAAGATATAATCGGTGTCACGGCAACATGCAATTTGCCGGGAAACATCGAAAAGAAAAGAGCGCCATGTAAAATTGCCACGCGCTTCTTTCGGCTGTACGATTGCAAATTCGCGTTGGCGTGCAATTTCTTCCGCCACGACCGGAACACACCGCACTTCTTTCTCGCGAGATAATGCAAGCTTCAATCGCGAGAAACAAACGATCCCGGTCGATTCCAATTTGTGCGATTCGATCGTAGTTTCGGGTCATAGTTTTATTCGCTGAAGATTTGAAAATTTTCGAAATTCCAGAAATTAATAAATAGACTGCGAATTTTTATGCGAATTTATATTATTAAAAATTTAGCCATTCCCAACAGTTTTCTTTAATATTCAAAAATCCTCAAAATATCCAATTTTTAATTACAAAGATTTTTACACCATAAACCAGGCCAAACGTAATTTTTTCGAAATCTTACAAATTAGCCATTCGAACAAGCCAAGCTCATTTACTTGAAAATTATTTCCAATAGCTTTCTTTAATATCCAAAAATCCTTAAAGCATCCAATTGTTTAATTACAAAGATTTTTACACCATAAACCAGGCCAAACGTAATTTTCTCGAAATCTTACAAATTAGCCATTCTAACAAGCCAAGCTCATTTACTTGAAAATTATTTCCAACGGCTTTCTTTAATATCCAAAAATCCTTAAAACGTCCAATTGTTTAATTACAAAGATTTTTACACTATAAACCAGGCCAAACGTAATTTTCTCGAAATCTTACAAATTAGCCATTCGAACAAGCCAAGCTCATTTACTTGAAAATTATTTCCAACGGCTTTCTTTAATATCCAAAAATCCTTAAAACATCCAATTGTTTAATTACAAAGATTTTTACACTATAAACCAGGCCAAACATGACTCTCGAAATCTTACAAATTAATTTTCGAGTAAACGAGCTTGGCTTATTAGAATGGCTATTTCCAATGGCTTTCTTTAATATCCAAAAATCCTCAAACTATCCAATTTTTTAATTACAAGGATTTTGGATTAATTCAACGCAGAGAAGTTTAATTTCGAATCGATCCACCGATAGCAGAATTATTTCGGTATGTAGTTAGCTATTTTTTTTTTTTTTCGTACTGCTATCTCAACTAATTTTCATGGAAAATTAGTTAATTCGGTGTAAAAATGTTCATGTTTCAAAGAGATCTAGTTTCTAGGGATTTTTCATTAGAATTTACATCGGTGATGTTTTCAGATCCTGGCGGATTTTAATCTTTGAATTCGTAATAAAAAGTACGACGTACTACGTTTGATATGGATAACGTTAATCCATTAATTGGCAAGAATCGAGGTAATGTACAAAAATGGCACAAACGTAATGTTATCGGGAAATTTAAACGAAGTATCCCGTAATTCGATGAAAAGTTCATCACGATGTGTTAAAAATATGTTCGTTTCTTCAGCCGCATTCGTAAGTTCATAATATTACGAGTTTCAGTGAAGTAAGGTGTTACGACGAGAAAAGATATAAAAATAAAAAATAAGAAGGAGAGCCCAAAAAATTTAAATCAATCGAAAAAGATTGCAAATAGAATTTTTCTCCGATACAACGTTGATCCTTTGCGGATCAAGTTCGACATTTTCTACAGCCTTCGCTCTCGCGAGGACAAATATCTTTAATCTGAAATAATTATTTTTAAATAATTGATTTTAAACAATTAATTGCAAAACGGAAAACGTGTCTAGAGCGACAAAATTGACCCTACACGTCTCAATCCCTTTCTTATCCCTCATTCCGCTTGGGATGACTAGCCAGCTCGATTCCCCTCGTGAAGGTTTCCTTTCTTGTCAAATTAACGAAGTCAGCGGAAAAAGGTGAGCCGCATGATCGGTTTCGTTGGCCAAAAATCCCGAGAGGATTGCATCAATACGCGTGGTGGCGGTCGTTGACGAATGATAAGTTCTGAAAGTAGCCGGCCAACATATTTCAAAGGGACACTATAGAGAGCGGAGGCGGGAAGCTCGAAGAAAAGCGAAGGAGAAGCCAGAAAGAAACAGAGAGGGAGCGGATCCGGTAAGTTGAATTAGGGCTGGAAGTAAGGGCGAGAGAAGAGAAAAAAGCAGGCACAAAGCCAGAGAGCCAGAAATAGAGTTAGATTAATTTATAAAGTCGGAGGAAGAAATAAGAACGGAGGTAGAGAAATGGATGGGCAAAAGTAATGAAGAGCCGCGAGAGACAGGAAAAAAGCGTAGCCACCACACTAGCCACGTGATGACCGAAGTAGCAGCATACTGTGTGAGCTTTCCTTTATCACCTGATTATCTGTTGTCACGCGATGCATAAGATTTGTTGATCGCAACCTATTTCTTAGCGGCAGTAGATTTGATAATTGTCAGTTTAGAAAGCGATTGCGAATAGAAGAAAGTTTGTTACTTAGTTTTGCTACTAATTTTCGTTGAAGCTGTTAGGTCGTCCGAAAAGTTTCTTTCGTTTTATAAGAAAATAATGAACAACATTTTTTATATTATTTTATCGAATTACGTATGATTTTGTTCTATCAAAATAAAGATCACAACGTTCGACAGATTAGGTTTCATATTTGCATAAAGATGCGTCGTTGTAAAAGACGTGTCTGTAAAGGAAAGACACTTTTCGGACAACCTAATATTATTCCAAGTATCTCACAACGTTAGGCATCATTTTACAACTACTATGGAAACGAGAAAATTACTTGAATATTTCGTACTCGCGATCGATTCTCGCAACTTCCTGCGGTATATTCTACAGTATTTTAGTTTCGAACCAATCTCGTATAAAATGCACTAAATATCCTCGTACCGTGCGTAGGCTTAAACTCGCAGTACGTCAAAGTATTTGCGAAAACGGAACGTTAGAAATAAATGTTAATAAATCGGGAAGTAACGCATTCTCAGAATCGAGTAACTACTATCCGCCGATCTAATTTCAACATTTGCGAACACGAAAAATTGAAGTAACTTTCTTTGGAATCAACAGAGAGTAATTGGCTTAAAAGAAAGTTAAAAAATTGTTGGTTTTAACACGAGTATCCAGAGATCGTCAGATAACTGGAAATTAATTCTCAAGTACGTTATGATCCGCGTGAGTGTCGGAAAAACGTATCCGCGTTACCAAGTAGATGACCGGTACAAGCTTTCCAGGAAAAATAAGGGGCTATCTCAGCGCTACTAAAACTCTTAGGGGTGGAAACGTTTTGGCTGCGGATTGTGAGCGAACTCGGATTACTTTCAGTTCATATTAACTCGTGGCAGGCTGGCGTTCTGTTCCATCCCTTCTGCCCTGTCCCACAGGCTCAATTTAATTCTCCAAAAGTAATTAAGAAAACAGGCACTACCTCAAATTGCCTGGCTTATTTTACTTTTACGACTGAGTTACTTTTATTCAGGCCAGACCTAGCTTTTCGTTTCCACCGATATTCGCAAATAATTTTAATTGCCGCCTCGATGTTCGTGTTACGCGAACATTTAGCAGTACATTCAGCTGGTCACATTCAATGGGAACGGTTTTGTTCGTACGTCGAACGAAGCATGGTTTACCGCGAGTCGAAAGTAAATATCCAGCTTTATCGTTTAATCAAACAGAGCTTAATTTTATGTACCGATGATACTCGCATTGCAGCCGCTCCAAGTTTCTTCGGAGCTTGAACAAGATCGAAAGAAATTTTCATCTCACGTAGCTTGTGTTCTTCTTGGCATTGCGTTTAGTGAGTTTATATTACGTTTACGCATCTGTATTTCTATAGGTACAGAGATTATCACGACCAGATAGCGTTGCGTACAAAAGGAAATTCGTAATCTGCACGTTAGAAGAAATCTCGGTAGAATCTAAATAATCCAATTATTTCATCAGTCGTCTACTACGTTATTCGATAATTCTGATTAAAAGGAGTTCCTGTAATTTCCATTTATTCCTGTTGAAAAAAGAAAGAAGAAGAAAACGAAAAAGGAAGAAGAGAACTCGGACGATTAGTCTGTCGCAGCTGATAGGAACAAAGTAGCGGCCGTACGTCTTCTCCGCTGACTCCTTTTTATGGGTCAGCGCGATAAGCATTCGATTTCGTTGCACAAATATACGACGACTGTCGCGTTTAATTTTCCGGGCCCAACCTTATGACTTATCCAACGACGACGATTCAAGCGAACTTCTATTCTGCTCGCCTTACCTGTGTGCCAATCTCGACGATTCTTATTACCGACTCCTTGCGACTTCCTCTTTGTCCAATTTTAAGAATACTTCGGCACCCTCTGCTCCTGCTCTGACCGCCTCTAAGGACATCACGCTACCTTTCTTTTGTTCAATTTTCAGGATTTTCCAAGACCTTCTCTCATCTTTTACCTCTGTCCAGTCTCGAGGATTTTTTGGCCCCTCTCGACCCTCTCCTCGCTCTTGTCCATGCCCGTTTGTCTTAAAAATCGTTTCGCTCTCTACTCTCGCCTCTTTTCTTCTTCCATCCCCTTAGGTTTTAAGAATCTTATGTTTCTCGCTTTTCCGTTCCGTCTCTCCAAGGACCTTACGTTTTCGCTTTCACGTCTTCTTTTCACGGATCTGGCTTTGTAAGTCGATAGAAAAATCTTGTGGCACTGTAGCAGGTTAGAGGTATTGCGCTAAGGTTAGGATTATTTAGACGATGCCAGAGATTGATTTTAAATCGTCTTTTTGCAGGACGAATTGCAGATTAGTTGTACCTTGTTTTTACTTTAATGCAACGTCGTTGTATCGTTCGATGCAAGTTACAGCGGCGGGGGAAAGAAAATTTGAAACGTGAAACGTGGAAAATGTAGTCGTATTACGAATGAATAATGATGGGCCAGAGTAATAAATGTAATGTACTATAACAACGTTATATCCTTATATATAGCTATAATAATTATAATAAACGTTTACGACTGAAAACGTTTAGAAAGTTAGAATATATGCATCAGCTTCATACTCCCATTACTTTGTCTCATAAAAATTTCTTACGATCTATTTATCAAAGTTCTCGTCTCATTCGTACAAAAGGACGATGGTCTCGTATATTTGTTGAATTTTCACCGAAACGTCGATTAATCGATACAAAATACCAAGAAATAATTTACGTCAAAAACAAGGAGCTGAAAGTGTCGAGTGGAAGTTGGTTCAACTAACTAATCTGCTTCAGCATCATACAGAAGGGCTGGTTCTTTCGAACGCCATAAGTCGCAGGCAATCTTTTCTCATTCTCCGGTAACCACCTCTTGATGATATTGTCTCTCTTCGCCTGTTTGTTCTTTCTTGTCCCTTATCTTACTTATTTGTATCGCTCTTAGTCGAGATATTTATTGCTATCGTCTCTCCTTCTCTCTCTTTCTCATTTCACCGCTAGTTTCCAGATGCGAGAAACGATCGACCGATCGTTGGATAAAATTACGAGTAGATCGCAGATATTTATGCAAATTCGTACTTTTGCAAAGATAAATGCGAAATGAAACTCGGATGAACATCATAAAGGCTACTGTATTTCGAATATTTTATGGATTTGTGGCGGCACTCGCCACGGAACTTCCCAACGGCTTCGCGGTACAAAGCGTTATGTCGTCAAAGCGCAACACCGACGTGCCTGTCACGTAAACTTAAGGGTTGGTTGTTGAAATAAGATAGCCGAGCCGTAACACAACTATTAATTTTGTTTTAATTAAACTTTATTACGAATTCAGCAATCACAATGTAACACACATTGAATTAACATAAATCACAATTCACTCCAACCACGTTATGTAAGACTTAGTTACAACGATACGTTAAGTACGCGACTGTTATAAGGGTACAGACCGGTAAAGATACGTTGACTATTCTGAGGATACAGAATAAGTGAGTCTTTCTGGCGATACCGTGTCTGAGGAATGCTAGGGATGGGTGTGTCTAAGGACACGGGGCTATCGGATTTGTTGATGACAATTTTGGTTAAGGAAGCGAGGGCAGTAGACACCGTCTCCGATTGGATAATAAGACGGTTGATGGCCAGGAAGGGTTTTAGCCGCCCTCGCGAGAAAGTTTGCTAACGGAACATACCAGATGTGAAGAAAACCAACTTTCTAGGATAACACGTGGTAGACAATAAACGTAAAGGGAAATCTAAGACAAGAGATACTCGCTTGGTCCGAAGTACCTTAACTATGAAAATTCCAAGACCCCTGGTGGCCCAAGCGAGTATCTCTTGTCTTAGATTTCCTTCTACGTTTATTGTCTACCACGTGTTAGCCTAGAAAGTTGGTTTTCTTCACATCTGGTATGTTCCGTTAGCAACTTTCTCGCGAGGGCGGCTGAAACCCTTCCTGGTCCACCAACCGTCTTATTATCCAATCGGAGACGGTGTCTACAGCTCTCACTTCATTAACCAAAATTGTCATCGACAAATCCGATAGTCCCGTGTCCTTAGACACACCCATCCCTAGCCTTCCTCAGACACAGTATCGTCGGTAAAACTCACTTATTCTGTATACTTCGAATAATCAACGTATCTTTACCGGTCTCTACCCTGGTAACAGTCGCGTACTTAACGTATCGTTGTAACTAAGTCTTACATAACGTGGTTGGAGTGAATTGTGATTTATGTTAATTCAATGTGTGTTACATTGTGATTGCTGAATTCGTAATAAAGTTTAATTAAAACAAAATTAATAGTTGTGTTACGGCTCAACTATTTTTATTTTATCACCCAACCCTCAAGTTTACGTGACACTTACGTTATTTGTTGACTCTGTCTGTTAAATCGTTTGTTAATAAATTGTTGTTCATTAAACATCAAGAGTAGTTCCTTAAGTGCACTATCACCTACAAAGCACCTCAGATTTGTGCATATTCCCCGCGTTTTATGCATTTCTACGCATTCGAGTTTACTGTAAGTGCATAAAAATTGGCAGTTTAATTCTGAGAAATCTGCAAGCTGCAACGTATTCCAGGATGCCGTATGTTAGTGCATTATGGTGAATCATAAACATCCTCGACACAGCACGCCTCGCATACGCGTTTACAGAATTCTCTTTTCGGTAGCACTGGAAACCCGGAACTCTATTTAGAATCTTGAACGATGTATTACACAAGCCTTGCGTGTGTCGATGGATCAAGAATCGCATTAGCGATTCACGCTGTACGTTGAAAAGGACCACGAGTGGAAATGTAATGCCGATACGAGGGCTTTCAGTACGAGCTACTCGTATATTCGTAGTTCTCCCTTTGTACCTTCGATTCAGCAAGTTATTTATCATCGTGGTGAATCGTTTGCTTGTGATAATGAATGCGATCGCAATTTGTCTTACTCTTTGTGGTTTTCTTTTATCAGTCGAATTTGTGTAAGTGTAAAATGTTACTGTTAGCTAAAATCTAAAAGAAATGGCGAAATATCAGCAGTGTATACACGCGTGCTTATTTTCTAACAAAGCGTATTTTCACCAGATTCTACGTTTCAATGTTACGATATTACATTTTTCCAGTCACACGAAAGTACTCTCAATTACTTAAATACGAAATTGAATACACTTGCCGTTGAAAATGACAACGTGAGTTCGCGCTCGCCATCCATATGCAGATGCGTTAGTTACAATAAATAGTAATTACAAGATAGTTCTAGATATAATCGATAGGTTTAAGATATTCCTTTGTTTTTATCTCTAGTCCATGTAAGAATGTGCAATGAAGATTATTCAGCTCAGAACGGTGTGATAGATTCATCCAAAGAATAAACTAATAGTTATCGTGATCCTACCTCTAAAAACAGGAATAACAACACCTGCATCCAAATTAATTAGTACGTAAATACCCTAACAAATACAATGTATGTACTTCACGTAGCCAGCGTGCATTGCAAGTGACATTCTCAATCAATGCAATTGCCGTTCAGCTGAAAAGAGGGAAAGAAACCGTGCAATTTTAAAATAGCGTCATAAATAAACGTCTAATCATCGATTCTCCTCATTTACACCCATCGACGTCTCCTTCTATAAACTGCCCCGTCCACGACCCATCCCTAAATGTAGGTCTGCAAGATCTTTGAGGCCGATCCATTTGCAACCCCCTTGCTTCCCCTTTTTCACGTATTCGTTCGATCCAGCATTCATCGTAAGGACGAATCATTCGATTCATATACACACATCGAACTGCGGCAAGATACGAAAAGGTATTCCGATCAGCCAGCTAGACGACGATTCCCTGCGCCTTTCTCTCTCTCTCTCTCTTTCTCTCTCTCTCTCTTTTCCACATACATACTCTTTCCCCAGTGAACGGTGACCTCGCGCTTCGCCTGCTGTTCGACGACCTATATAAGGTATCGATCGGCCGTCACCGCTCGTATTTCTTTGCTTCCTTTATTCCCTATTTCCCTATCCCTGACATTGCTATTAGACTATCTCCGTTGCTACGTATCCAGCCCTGACGTTGCGTCACCGTCGTGACTTTATAGATTTCATTTCTTACCGGATCCATTCCACTCTTTCTTCTTGCCCTGCCTGCTTTATTCCTCGTTGTATCCGGGCCAAATTTCCTCTCCTTTCTCAAGCCCCTACCCACCATCACGCGTCCTTCATCGACTTCTTTGTTTCACTGACGCTACGCCGTATCGTATGAAAATTTCGATCGTATGAATAATATTACCATCTTAGAATAGAGAGACTATCTTGTATCTCGTTCCTTTTTCTCTACTTTTTCTACTCTTCTTCTCTACTTTTCCGCTGCTTATCTGGCGCGTACGCGCGCGCTACCCACGACTCGATCGCAACGATTCTGGTGCCGGGTGAACGTCAGATTTCCTGGAATATGCTTCGCTCGGTTTGCGCTACCAGCCAACGACTGATTTGCCTTGAAAATAACCACCGTTTCGTAACGCTTTGCGCCTCCAAGTTGCTGGATATCGGCTGAACGTTTAACATGTACCGTCACGTTGGCCGATTTTTCGAACGAGCTTGGAAAATGTCACAGTCGTTCCTTTGTACCTTTGGATCTTCCCTTTGTATCTTTCGAATTTTCCTTTCAAATAGCTTGCTTTCGAATCTGCAGTCCTCTCGAGCGATTCCTTCGGAATACGTTTGGAGCAGCAACCTTCGAGTCAGATATAATCCGTACGTGATGATATTAGGTTGTCCGAAAAGTTTCTTTCGTCTCATAAGGTGATAATAGACGAACGACAATTTCTGTTTTATATTATTTTATTGAATTAAGCGTGATCCATTTCGTTCCGTTTAAACTAATATAAAACAAAAAACATTGTGCGTCTATTATAAAACGAAAGAAACTTTTCGGACAACGTAGTAGTTTTATAGGAAATGTTGGGTAATATCGAACTAACTGGTTTAATTCGTTTTCTCACTTTCTCCAAGAGGAAGGTAAAAGGTGACGGGATTTTGAACGAACTCTGCGTAATTTGCATATTTCAAAGAACTGTAAAATGTTGGAAAAATGTAGGTGGATACCATTAATTTTGAGGAAGATACAGTGTCTTTCTTAAGATAAATAATTTAGCGATTATAGAGAAGCGATGTTTTTGACACTACAGCATGGACGCAACGTTAGAAAAGGACAGATTTTTTGTATTATTTAACTTGTACTTTACAGCTTGTCCAGCTGGACATTTGGTAAATTTTTCTAACTTAATTGCTAAATAACACGTGGATGGCTACCCCCAGTTGGATACCATTTTCGAGTTTGACTATTTTATTTCTATAGCGAGGTCAATGAGATGTTTTCTTTTTAATCTACTTTCTACGAGATTTTTGCTCGCTTCAACAGCCAACTGGTCTGGATGTGTTGCCGCTCTTTGCTTGTATTTTTATTAAGAACAGATTTAACGAGATTCTAGAATTTAATGAGGTAAGCATCGCTTGCAAAACATCGTAAGTGTCGCGACTACGATGAGAGTTGCTTTACGAATTACGTTGCAAAGAGAAACAAGCGTATTAGTAGTAATTGAATTTTCTCATTATCAAGTGTCTTTGCGTGGGGCTGGTAAAGTAATAGCGGAGCCCTTCTTTCTTTCAAAGGGAGGAAGAATCCTCGCGATCGATGTAACTAATTCTTTTAAAAAAGGAAATCGCGTTTCCAGTGGAAATATCCTTGGTACGTCTCCTCAATTTATGTAATTCCTCATTAACTTAATAAGGATGTTTCAATTAAAAAGAGACCACCGCCCCTTTACTTTCCACTCGGTTGATAAAAGTACGAAAAACCTGATGAACTTAAGCCATTATATTTTTTAATCGCTTTAACCTTTGAGGGGTAGACGCCGCGCGGATGTTTCTTTCGGGTTAGTTTTAATTTTACGGCGAGTTGAAATCATGCCAAAGCTCCTTACTAATGAACAACCTTTTAAACGTACTAATCACCGATAATTAAGCAATTATACGAGTTCTGTGTGAAAATAATCACGGCAGCCCGGCTAACGACTAGACGTTGCGATTCAACCGCGGCAACGAACGTCATTAATTAAATTTTTACAGATTCCCCTATGCTTTGCCGCTTCTTCTTCGACCTTTTCTTCAAAGAATCACGGCATTTTTCAAGCGAAATTTCGTTTGAACAGCAACGTTCGAGGCGTGTCACCTGCGAGTGACAAATTTAATAAATCTTATAAATAGGAGGCAAACGTTTCTCATAAATAGACGTTTGACGTGTTACGCGATAAAATTCAAAGTTTGCAAAGTGTGAAACTTTTTAAAAATACACGAAAGCGAGTATTACGAAAGGTTACGGGTATATGATAATTTTTCTTCCTTCTTTTTTATTATTTAATTTGTACTTTACAATTTGTCATTTGGTAAATTTTTCTAATTTAATTGCTAAATAACACGTGGATGGCTACCCTCAGCGGGCTACCATCTTCGAGTTTGACTATTTTATTTCTTTAGTGAGGTCAATGGGATGTTCTCTTTTTAGTCTTCTTTCTATGAGAGGTATGATAATTTGATAAAATTTTGGTAAATGTTTAACGTAATTTTGATATAATAATGAATTTAGCTTTAATCGATAATTAATTGGTGATTTTAAAGCATATAATTCGCCAGTAATGATCATAAATTGTCATTTGCCAGCATGTTCTTTAGATTAAAAACCGTCGCTCGATGCCTCCGACAGAGTCCGGAAATTTCAAGGGGAAAGTTTCTCATTGTGCGCGCACAATGTCGCGTTTATCGATTCAGGAAGCGAGCCGCCACTTCGTCCGACTAAAACTGGAATTTAAATATTCATTCTTGTCGCGACACGTACCAAACGGGTACCACTTTCATTTTCCTTCGCCGACTGCTTCAAACTCACGTACTATTCTCCTCGGGAATTTCACTTCAATCTGATCCGCATATTTATCGTTCGATATGGCAATAAAAATAACAAGACGAGAAGAAGTAAAAGAACGATGTGCTTCGAAATTGGAACATTTAAAATTTCATATCGACCGCTTGTAGGTTCCGTTATATTCCACAAAGAATGTTGGCAGCGAAACGTGGCTACGAAAAATACAACGCTTATTACGTTTCAACGATGCCAATGGTGAAAATAGAAGCAGCCGGGTCCTATAATTTGTCCATGTCTTTCCTTAGCATCTTTTCCACTTTGTTCCTCTTTGGTTTGTCAGAGTAATGGGCCCGATTGTTTCTGTGAGATCATCGTTAAATTTGCAATAGTAATTGTTTCATTTCTCAGTTATACAGGGTGGTTGGTAAGTTATACTGGTGGTACAAGCGGAAAGGGGGTGATTCTACGCGAAAAAAGTAGTCGAAAATATAGAATAAAAATTTTTTTTTTAATTTTCCCATCGAGACAACGATCTACAGTGAGATCCGTTATAACGAGACGCGACAAAGTGCACGCGTGCCGAGCGAAAATTCAAAGTCGATTTTCTCGAAAACAAAGCCTCGAACGAAAAATTTGTATTCTATATTTTCGACTTCTTTTTTCGCGTAGAATCACCTCCGCTTGTACCACCAGTTACCAGCCACTCTGTATATTTCTGCTTGAAATTATGTGCAAACATGTTTAAACGATTAAATCTGCAGCGGAACGATATACGGCAGTTGGGTCACTTTAATTTATGTAAATCCAAATAAAATGAAATTATATTTATCGCGCCGTTTGTTAATCGATGCACACTATTCGTTTGCAGATATCTCGCGTGGACGTCAGTAACAAATGAAACGATACTAAAAATGAGTCTGTATGCATACATTTGTATAAACCTCCTTTCTTTCTTGCTTTTTTTTTCTACTTGTAAATTATAAAAATTCCGGTAAATTCGCACGCACCACTTTTCTTAATAATATTTCACTTTCGATTAGTAGGATATTTTCTTTAGATTACAATACGATGTAATTGCACGCTGGAATATTTGAAAATTAAACGAAACTATAAACGAATTTCTTCGGTGTGGAATAGTTTTTCGGAAAATGGCCGAGCTGCATCCCATGGCGCATTGGCGTTTGTGGCTTACCTAATATGGCATTGCTTGTTTCGTATGCAAGGTGCAACGATGTTAATTCCGCTACTATATGCATTGCATGTATTATGGTCAAAAGCCGTGTCTAAAGCTTCTAATTTCTCTTCGAGACAGTGCACGATATTCGCCAACAGACAAATAAGTAACACTTTTTATCGCGCCTATTCTTGTAATTCGCGTGAAATAATACGTCGAATATACGATAGATTTGTAGTAAATGTCTATAAAAAAAAAAAAACATTACGTAGATGATCTGCTTCATGAACTAATTCAAAATGGATATGTTTCCTCGTGTCTGTTTAGGTTAATTCATTAAGAAAACTCTTATTCATATATTTGGTTTTCTTTCTTCTAATCCGATCGTATATATTTGTTAACGACAGTCTAGAAACGTTTAAACCACCTGTTGTCAGTTACAAAATACCAATACACTTTTAATCCATTAAATATCACCAGAGACTTCTCGCACAATTAAATTAACACGCGTTACACAAGTGTATCTCAGATATGCTCGATATCAAATACACAATTTTACATAATAGTTGTACAAGTACGTTTTATAGATCGTCAGATAGTCCGCTGTTGTATTTGATGCTTTTAATTTACGTGCTGTTGCTTGCAACTTATAAAATTGTAGAAATTTTTTGTAGAATAGAATTTCGCAAGCTACAGCTCGCAACTTCTCGAAGATGGTATCCAACTGGAGGTAGCCATCCACGTGTTATTTAGCAATTAAGTTAGAAAAATTGACAAAATGTCCAGCTGGACAAATTGTAAAGTACAAATTAAATAAAGAAAAAAAAATAGCTCGTAACTTGACGGATCGCCGTACGAGAGGTCTCAATTTCGTTTAATTTCATCGTAATGGATTAGCTGTACGACTCTTGCTAAATAAATTTCTTTGCTTCGTAAAAAAAAAAGAAAAAAAGAAGAAAAAGGAAAAATAGTAAAAAAATAGGAGAAATTGTTTGACACAACGTTTAGTTGGTTTCGTTGGAAAATAATAGAGCGTAATCGAGAACGAGGGAACAGCGATTGGAGATACGGTAACGAAATGTAATTGGCAAGTCTTAATTAAAATAATGGCGTCGCGACGCGAATCCGGTAAACCGGGACGAGAAACATGGCGGCTAATTCGTGCTATGCAGTATCCACTCTGCAAATTGCCCGTGTAAAATTAAATAAAGCAAACGGGGGCGGCGACCCCCGTGACGATACGGTCGAAATGAATTTTTTCGTCGCTCTTCAAAGGATCTACCACGGCCCGTCGAAATTTCGCCCCGACAAGGATACAACGAATTAAATTACGCGAAACTCGTGTGTTACGGATACATGGCGAGGGTTTGGTGTTCGTTTGGCGGTTCAAAATCTTGCGTCTTTAAATTTCACTCAAATACGTAGAAAATTGTACGTCTTTAAATCTCGTACAAATGGATAAAAATCTTACAGTAGTTTAGATATCGCTGGTCAAACGTGGACAAGATATTTTTCGAATATGAGTGTTGCGAATTATCGACTAAAGAACAACGACAAGGTCAGGTCAAATCGATCGGTCGATATCGCGTACATCGCGATGACTTAACGCTCAAGGTGGAGGAGGTTTAATAGACCGAGTGTTAGAGTAATCCAGCATTGTATTTGCACTCGTTGTATAAACGTAAAGTGTGATGTTATGCACGGCGGTGGTAAGATCTTGTTGGGAGTGAAATATTTCATCCGGTGCGATTTCTCGTGATGAACTGTCCTCCTACGTTGCTGCTTCTCCCTACCAGCCGTTGGGTTTCGCCTGTCTTCCGGCTGGTCCTTTCCCGGGGTTTTCTACTTGACCTCGGAGTCATTAGGTTTACAGCTCGGGGAGTAATGTAATTCGGAACTTCCTAAAGAAGGGAATGGGCTTGTCCAACTCAAAATTCCGAACAATGAGTTTTCGTCAGTCGACACGAATGATTAACCCTTAACGTTCTGACTTTTAATTGTGAATATCGACCAGCAACTCCAACTTATTCTCATCATACTTCGACTTGCAAATTCTTAAGTGTCAGATTTTAAATGCTACAATGACGTGTAAATAATAATATTAAAGTCATTGAAAACAATCTTTATTCGTCTAAGAAGTAATGTAATTTTGTTTACAATATTTATATTAATTATAATTGAGTACATTATAATAGGAGCACACTTGGACTAGTATTTACCAAATATCCAGCCGCATAAATTGTAAAGTACAAATTAAATAATAATAACAACAAAAAAAAAAGTAGAGCACCGTATATCGGTGGTGCTTGAAAAGCACACTTCAAGCGTCAAGGGTTAAATTGACTGGCGAAGCTGATATATAAAAATATACCGACTGGTCACTGGACGTAACTGCTCGTAAGACGCAGTGTGGATATAGCGACATAGAATGCAGTGTCACGTAGGAGACGCAAGAAATCAGGAAATTGACAGATCACCGGTGATCTCCTCGCTTCGCAGTTCGAACGTTTCACAAATAAGGTAAAGAATCAAACTTTAAATATGATAGTAAAATTTATTGTACGAATACAACAGAGTGACGACTCAGAGTGTTATTGGGTTGGCAACTAAGTGATTGCGGATTTCGTCATTAGGTGGCATTGGCAAACTCCGCAATCACTTAGTTGCCAACTCAATATAACAAAAGGTGTTGAGTGCTAATTTGGGAGGATTCTTATACCGAGGTTTTCGTCCCTCTGCAGGGGTTGTCGTCGGGTGTATATCAGACGCGGCTATTTAATTAATGAAAAAGTTAATATCTGGTTATTGTTTCGATGGCTGTGGCACGCAGGATATTTCGTCTACGCTATTACTTCTGAGCGTGTGACAGATGCTTAGCGAACAATTTTTAAGGGCGCTCCAGACAGGTTGGCAAGACAGTGTACGAGTGTCTTGAGTCGCGTTTCAGTTAATTCTGCGAAATGGGCGATTCTTCGCTGGGATCGTCTTTGTTCCAGGGGGATTGAGAGAATCTCGTTGATGTTGACGGTTTAACGGCGTCAGACGATGCGTGGAAATGGCTAAGTGGCTAAGTATAGCAGTAAGCAGCGTATATATGGTATTTTATTCCTTTCTCGAAGATATTTCATAGACCTAGAAAAGATCAAAATATTTCATTTTCTGTAAAGTTGTTCAAATCGGCGTTGATTTTGCGAGAAGCATTTTATGAGACTTTTAGAGATCTCGGATTCTTGTAAATTGGCGAGCAACAAAAGTTTTTAGTAAAAAGATACGCACAATATGTAGAAATATACAACGAGTGCAAATTGTAGCGCTTTTAGCGATATCCGATATATAAAATAAATTTCTACTTAAATTCCATTTGTTTGATTAGGTTTATGACGATAGAAATTTGCATAAAATTTCGCAGTTTAATAATTTATATGTTTATTATATATTATATGTTTTGTCGAAGTGGGTTCCACTTCAAAAAAAACTCCACATCTTTTTTAAAGTTTCGTTTTCTTAGCCCTCGAAGCCATTGAGTATTCTTTAGCACTAAATTAATAAATTAAGTCTCTTAACTTCATAGTTTTCTAGGAACATGCCTTGCACAAATGATGTAACGAGATTCAGACAGGTCAGTTTTCTGTAATTGTATTAATACCCATAGACTCATGGCTTTGAAGCTCTTTCGTAAAGTAACGCTGCCAGCGTGAGGATCTGGACTAACATACACATTGTACTTATACTTAAACTTGCTTAACACTTTGACTGCCACGCCGAAATCACACATTTCGCTCAGGACGCCACGGGGAGTATTTTTATTATTCAAAGCATATAATGGCAAAATAATAATAAATTGACGATGTAAGACAACATTCTTCCCCAATGGACCGTCTACCTCAGTGGTGGTCACGGGTGACCGTCGTGGCGCCTTGATAATAGTTGATAGCGACATGTTATAACGAGGTTTCGTTTATTTCAACAAACCATTCGCATTCGTCGTTTCGTCGTAAGCAAAACGTGCAGAATATATCGTTGAAACGTGTAGAAGATATTAGTAAACGGTATTTGCTTATTCTATATATAATAGTAAGGTACGTTCACACTTCTAACTTCAATTATACGATTATAAAGCAGCATTTACGATTATTTTCTAAGCTGCGTTTATAATAACAGTGCATATACAGTGCACCGTTAGATTCAAGATTTGTTCTCATTTTCTTTTTATCGATGTTTTAATAAAAATGTTTAATCGTTCAATGGGTTCTCATTTTCTTTTTATCGATGTTTTAATAAAAATGTTTAATCGTTCAATGGGGCACTTTTTATAAGTATAAGTATCTTCTATTTATCGGTTATATTCGAAGTGCCCTGATTATCAATTTTCATTCAATTTTTACAATTGTAAGAAGTTCAAGCCAAGGAAGAAGTTCAGTCAAAGTGTTTTAAATATATTTTTCTGTTATACATTCATCCAGGCATTTCGTCTCTCTGTCTATTACGAGATAAAACCTTCACATGTTTAAAGTTGATCTTATTTCTGATGATAATTACGACAATTGTTATCATCTACAGCTATAGATGTTCTCGTTGATCTGTTTATTTTTATAAGTTCGGCACAACCTTTGGCGAAACGTAGTGTACATTCTATGATAAAACATGGTCGAGTGTCACGCGGAAAGAGGGTTGATGAGGATACGACGAGTGCAAGGACTTGAAACTTTACGGCGGGAACTTTAAACAAATCGAAGATTTCGCGAATCTCGACGGGAAAGAACGACGAAACGAGAGTTTCGAGGGTCCGCGACGAGCGAAAAATCTCAACGAGCGACAAATCTCGACGAGTTGTTTCCAAGAATTCCTCCGAACGTAGGTCGAACTTAGACGAGCTTCTCGATTGGCACGACGAATATAAATAATAATAAAATTTCCACCGAAATCCTTCCACGTAGGCTGCTAACAAATTCGAACGCTTTCGAATAATAATCACGTTGATTTTTTCGATTTTATTGATTTTACGATCGTTTCAGCAAACGATTTGTCGGAAACGACAAAGGATCTAGCAGAAGTTGTCCAGCGATCGAATATTTGTCCTCGAGGATTTCCGGATTCGATGAGAGACGGTTCTGTTTTTCTGATTTTTCCGAGGAGCAAGTAACGACGAAAACCATAATCCTTAAAGACAGAATTCATTCATTCAAATTGCAAACGAAGCGTTTACGTACTATGAAATTTTGATCGCGTGCGTAAGAATCGTGAGAACTATTTGCATCGTTCAATTATCCAATAATTTCGTTATATCCGATAACTTTTAGTTCATTCCTTTACGAAATTTTATTTCTGGTTAAGTAGTGCGGTTACAGTTAGTTTCGCCGTTAACTTTTATCTTTGACTTTTTCCCTGCTATTCAGCTCTCCGTTGAAAATTTATCTTGTCAAATTACAGCTCCAGAACTCTATTCCATCACGCCGTAAAGTAGCACGCTTTATCAAGAGTGTATGACAAAGACGTTTTCTCGTCGACTGCACTCTTAAGGTATAATTCGGAGTAACATGTCTTTAATCACTCGTCGTTGGAATGCGTTTCGAGGCATGCGTTCCGCCCATCGTGGAATTAGCATGGCTAAATTTTCTCCCATAAAGTTCAATTTTAGCCTTAATCGAGTTTCGTCTTTGCCACTTGTCGTCCTTTTAATGCAATCGAGTCTCGCCAATCCGTATAATTCCGCCAGCAATTTGCAGAAATTCCGTTTCTTTCCATTTCTGCGCGTTTCTATATCTTGTTATTAGAGCGTCATTATACTTTAATAATAAAATTATTGCAATCGATATTTCGTACGAGTGAGGTAATACGTATACAGATAATTCGTCGCGTTGATATTCAATTTCACGTGTTGGCGACAATTTTCTGCGATGAAAATTGAATGCGTTATTGCGACCTCGTTTCGACTCCGCGAAATACGATTCTCAACATTGCGAATTCGGTTACGCGTTATACTCTATTTACAATCAAGCAGAATCGCGTACGCGTGATATAAAAAATATTATAAAATAGCAAACAGTCTACGAACGTATCGAATTTCATCTTTCCGTGATTACATTTTATTCAGAAATTATAGTCTTATTTTATTCTATTTTACTTTCCTCGAGTGTTCGTATATCGACTGCTTGGTAATTAAATTATTATTAAAAACACATTACATTATTATTAAAAACACAGTAAACGCGTTGAAAACCGTAGGAAAAGTTTCTTCTAATTTACAACGAAAGATTTAATAGAAATAATCGATCTGGAAAGTTGCAAGGAAAATCGCGTTCTATACAAGAGCGACCATCGTAATAAATATTCAACGGCCAGGTTAAAAATAATCTTGACACGAGATTTTAAATTACGAACGCTTTATTTTCTCCAATAAAGCTCGAGGGACTTTATTTTGTACGGAACGACGGCGGAAGGTAGAACCGCGCGTTTCCTTGTACACACCGCAAGAATTTCTTTTTCGCGCTTGTATCGGTTACCAATCACTAAAGGGGTGCATGAAAAATTGCAGTCGACCTGACCGTCCCCTCTGGAAATTTTATAAAGTTGTACGCTGTGCATTATGCCTTGCTAGTGGCACGCGATGGAATCGTTCTTCAAGAGAAAATTACGCGACAGTTAACGCGTCCACTATCACGGGTTTATAGCCCGTGTGTAACCGTCTTGATTACGTGGACCGATCAAGATGAAGTCTTATCGAATAATAGGAGAGCCAACGAATAAACCGACCGACACCTCGTAATTTATACGAGAAACGCGGTTTTATAATTCCAGCCGTCGAGAACGCTGTTAATTCGGCTCGAATGAAATATGAAGTCGGCTGAAATGCGAATTTATTCTCGTACGAATGTTGTTAACACCGTGATTTATTAGTATACGATACATTATTCTTCTTTACTTTATTCGTAGCCAGTGGTATCATTTATATTTCCACGTTCGCATGGTTTAGTAGGATTTTATCGAGTTAACGTTAACCTTTCGTTTTAGGTAATTTTTCTTCGATTATTATGCCGTCGAATTAACGTACTATCGATGTAATATTAATTCTGTTACGTCAAATATTTATATATCTCGATGCCGCTCTTGTTTTAACAGGCGGGAAGACTCGAGGTTTTAGGGAAAAATTTCATGGAACGTTAAATATTTTTGTATCCCCTTGGAACGATTTAAAGAACGTCAAAACACATCGGAATTTCTTTATGAAAGAACAAGAAACGTAAATTTAAATATCTGATCTATTTACAAAGTATTAGATCCATGGTTAGATATGTAAATCTTCTTTAAAAGTAACAATCTTTAATACTCTTTAAAAAAACAAAAAAAAAGAAAACATAAAACGTTAAATATTTTCGTATTTCCTTGGAAAGACGATGGAGAAACACGGAGGAACAAATAATCGCAGCACGCAGTAAGATTCTTGATTGAAGCTTGATATACTTTGACACGATATTTGTACTAAAATGAAAATATCCCATTAACCTCACTAAAGAAATAAAATAGACAAACTCGAAGATGGTAGCCCGCTGGGGATAGCCATCCACGTGTTATTTAGCAATTAAGTTAGAAAAATTTACCAAATGTGACAAATTGTAAAGTACAAATTAAATAATAAACATAAACAATATTTGTAACACGTGCTAGATCGTGCGTAGTTACCTTGAACAATTTAACGAACGTAAAAACACACGTGTCGGAATTTCTTTATAAAAGAACAAGAAACGTAAACTTAAATATCTGATCTATTTACAAAGTATTACATCCATGGTTAGATATGTAAATCTTCTTTAAAAGTAACAATCTTTAATACTCTTTAAAAAAACAAAAAAAAAAGAAAACATAAAACGTTAAATATCTTTGTATTTCCTTGGAAAGACGATGGAGAAACACGGAGGAACAAATAATCGCAGCACGCGGTAAGATTCTGCACGATTGAAGGCTGAGTTTGAAACTTGATATACTTTGACACGATATTTATACTAAAATGAAAACACCCCATTGACCTCGCCAAAAAAATAAAATAGTCAAACTCGAAGATGGTATCTCGCTGAGGGTAGCTATCCACGTGTTATTTAGCAATTAAGTTAGAAAAATTGAAGAAAAATTAAATAATAAAAATAAACAATATTTGTAACACGTGTTAGATCGTGCGTAATTACTTTGAACAATTTGACGAACGTGAAAACACACGTGTTGGAATTTCTTTATAAAAGAACAAGAAACGTAAATCTAAATATCTGATCTATTTACAAAGTATTAGATACGTAAATCTAAAATTTAACTTTAAAAGTAACAATCTTCAACATTCTTAAAAAAAAAAGAAAACGTAAACGAGCTTCGAACGTCGTAAAATCTCACGACAAAGATCCGATACGAAACTGTTTATCAACGATGGTGTTCGATTGCTGAAGCCTGCGTTTGTTTCTTCAACGGAATTTCCTTCGTCCCCTGTCAATGGAACATCGCGAAACGCAAACAGCTTTTTATCTCTGGCCGTTTAATTACACTAATTCACCGATCGAACGTGATCTAACCGGCCGCGAAATATTTTACGATCACGAACACTCGGCCGATTTCATACGTTTCTCAATTCGTTGGAAGCTGGCGACCACGCTCGTTGGTTCGTTTACCGGTCACCGAAATTTACTGGTGAACCGGCGTCGCGTCGTTGGCGTCATTTAAAAGGACCAACGCGCCATTGTTAGATGCGAACCGAATTTATATCACGAGGAAAATGTTGCACGAAATCGCGACTGATACGCGTTGTTTTTGGTCTAAATTACCTTTCGTGTGTGTAGAAGAGTTTGCATGAAAGAGATATAAATGTCATCGTCATTCTTTCGCACTCTACAGAGGCAACAGCTTGTGTTCTAGCAACGCGATATATGGAACGCTTTTGCGCGAAAGAGAATTTAAAAAGATGAAAAGATTATCAAAATTCTGTGCGTATATCGGATAATGAAAATTACAAAACCGAATCTTCTCACTGTTACCAGTTGTAATAAATAAAAGATTACTAAAAATAAATACCTGTGCCTTCGTACGATACTTTTCTGTTCGTCTTTTCCTCTTTCGTGTATCTATGTAACTTTTTCAACAATAATGTTGCCACTTTGTGACTATAGAAGACCGTGTTATCAGAAAATTATATAGCTGTCTGTTCTGTTTGTCTTCTCGTAACTTGATGCCTCTGGAGAGTGTAATGAAAGTAACTACGAAACAGGTATTACCGTTTGGCCATTTTTGATATCGTTTGACAAAGTTTTCACGAATTCTATCAGTTTCGATGCAATGGTTAGCGAAGTTTTTGCTGGAAACCATAGAAGGGTATTGAGAATTTTCTTGGCCAAGTCTGCGCTTGGTATGCTTTGCGGTGTGCTTTCGGTATATCTTTACGAAAAGTTTGCCTAAAGTTTCGACAACTAGTTCCATATTCTTATCCA
Organism: Bombus vancouverensis nearcticus; assembly: GCF_051014615.1. Taxonomy (NCBI): domain Eukaryota; kingdom Metazoa; phylum Arthropoda; class Insecta; order Hymenoptera; family Apidae; genus Bombus; species Bombus vancouverensis. The sequence continues at coordinate 17,481,117 of NC_134914.1, read as the reverse complement.
TTTCATATATGCAGAGTACGCGATGCCGTTGGAACATTTTCTAAAATTCTACAGCTTATTACATCTGGAAGAAATTTTTTTATTTAGTTGTAACTTTCCTAAATTCGGAAGCAAACGCTGTGAAAAGAAGAACAGGATATTCCTACGAAAAAAATGTCTTCTTCTTCTTCTCTCTATTTCCCTTTTGTCGATAGCGATACACTTTCCGAGGAGAAGATAAGCTTCGTTACAACCGACTATTTGAATAACAAACGAAAGCTTTGTTGTATTTCCATTTTGGTAATGCAGGAGATTTAAATGTGGTCGCTGAACGACGAAAACGTGGCACGATTCGAAACGGTTGACGTTAAACGAGTGAAACTGTGAGCGCGGATTGAATTAAGCAAAAATAAAACGAAAATGTTGTACCGCACGTGGTACAGCGTCCGTTCGGCCACGGCAGCAGCAAAGTGACAATTCGTAAATTAATATTAAACGACCGATACAAAGTTTTTACATAAACCCGAAAAAGAGGAAAACAAATTTCTTTGAAATTAATTTTTTTTTCTCTTTTTATTTTTTAATTTATACTTTACAATTTATCCAGCTTGACATTTGGTAAATTGATATTAACGACCGCGTTCAACAACGAATAAAGCCGGACGATTATAATCTGACTGTATTTAATAAAAAACGAATTTCCAACGATATTTGCCTTGAAAATAGACGCCCTACTGATTTCTGCCTTATTGAAAACTCTCAGACGCGTTAACTTCTCGGGCAAATTTCCTCTCGAGTTTTACAATATTAAAAATTCACCGACTTTCTCTGCTTTAACAAAGTTGAAGGTTTCCAGGTTACTTCAATTTCCAACGCACGCTGGCTTGCTTCGATTAATCCTAAGAAACGCACGATTATTTTCTCCTCTCCTTTACCTTCGACGGGAAATGAAAAAATGGGACAAACATCGAAAGGAGAAGAGGAGAAAAGGACTAAAAGGTATCCGAAAGGACTACTCGATAAAAAGCACCAAATGATTTTTATTTTATTTCTATTTTATTTACACGCATATGCAACAACAGCATGCTGACGTATATCGCGATCTTCTGGAAGGCGGTGCAAAATTAAAAATGTTTCTAACGTGTAGTCTATTATCTTCTCCAATTTTATCGCTTAATCCAATCGACAACTTAAAAATCGGGATCTTAAGCTAATGACAAGCTTGCTCTGTGTATAATTCCATTAACGCTGCAATTTGTGCTTTTCTTTTCATCGTCACAACACGACAAAACGCAACGCAAATTGCGTTTTTCCTTTCCATAATCGTTTGGTGTTCCATTCCGCAAACCTGCTACAGCCATTTTATTTCAAAACTTCGTTCTGTAAATGTAGTAACCCAATAGTACGAGAAAATAACGTATTCTAATCGCAGTTGTAATTTGTTCGACGTTATATGACGTACAGTGTGCTGCAAAGTAATCTCTAGCGTTCCTAGCAAAGAAACGAAGAAACGCGCGAAACCGACAAACGAGAATGAAATTCGCGCGCGAAAGTCGTAATAGTCATTTATGCTAACATTCCAATTGACTTTGAAGGCGCGTGCGCGGCTGAAAACCGTCGCGTCTTGCCTGCAGGTAACTTCGATAAGCCTTTAATTAGATAAAACTTGTTGAACCGCTACTAATTATCTCGCAATTCTCGTACGTAATTCACTTAAGTTTTCTTGCATAGACGGTGGGACCTGGAGGATCTAATTGGCCGCCTCCGCCAGCCCGTGGACGGCGTAAACAATTTAAGAGTGATTAACAGTTTAACAAACGGCGGCTTTAATGAAACGACCAACGCCCTCTCTCGTCGTACCGCTTCCGGCTACAAAATATTTTTGATCCTCTCTCTCTTCCCTTCTTCGTCTTGCCTTGCATAATTTCATCTTCCACCTCTCCAAGCCCAACTATTCCCCTCTTCCTGTCATAAAACCCCCGGCCCTTTTGACAGAAACTTTCTTAAGAAATCATTAAAGGAGAATTATGAAAGTTTCCTCTTGCTCGTTACAACTTTCGTCCCGGGAGCGCGCGCGTTTCGAATATTTCTCGCGCGTCCACGTCAAAGAAGAAGAAGTCGTCTTGTTAGCATCGCGTTACAAACGAACGTACGCTCCAACGTGTACGTTCTCCTCTGACAGACTGCGTCTCTCCTCTACCCTTTCTCTCCCCCTCCGCCTATTTCCCTCCCTTTTTTCTTCGTTTTCCAACTTTATACTTTGTGCGTATCGACGTGCGCGCCACGAGATTTCAACACTTTGATTATACACAGCAACTGCTGGGTTTTGTGAGGATCTGCGCGTGGCTCTTGGAGGCTTGTTCTTTTGAAGCATTGTACGGCAAGCTTGATTCTCTTTTTTCTTCTTTTTTCGTTTTCTTTCTTTTTTTTTTCGCTTGTGCGTATTCTGTTCTTTTTCCATAAAAGGTATATTATTTCCTCGAACAGGATCTTTTGAAATTCAAGATGGAATTCAGGGCGAACGTGTATGCAGATGGAAAAAGTGACTGGAGATTTCGATTTATCTCATTCACGTTTCGCGACGTGCGGTTGAAGGCTAAATGTGGTTAGCGTGACGCGACAGCTATGATATTGTTGATTTAGTAGAAGAACGACACAAGTAGGAAATTTAAATCTTTTGGAAATAAAAAATAAAAAATTTGACGATTATTCTCGCGTGAAGGACGACACACAGACTCACATAAAGTATGTAAAGTATAATACTTGTTACAATAATGAATTACGATAAAAGTATCGTTGTTATTTCTATACTCAGAGGTAGGATCACGATAGTTATTGTTTTATCGAATGGATGAATCTATCACACCGTTCTGAGCCAAAAAAACCAGGGATAAAAACAAAAAGGCATCTTAAGCCTATCGATTAAATCTATCGATTGTAACTAGGACTATCTTCTAGTCACTATTTCTTATAACTAACGCATCTGCATATGGATAGCGAGCACGAACTCACCTTGTCATTTTCAAACAAGTATAATACTCGTTTCGTCGATCGTGTTCATTCCTATAAAAATATTGCGTCTATTTTCGTAAAATATCAACAGTCTAATTCTGAATTATTCGACTGTTCAACTGAAAACATTGTCTTTTTTCTATGATCTTGAGGAATTGGCTACAATAGCCCGTAATGAGAAAAGACAAATTCAACGTGTTCCGAGATAAATAAACGGCACTTTTATAGACCCGATAAATCAGGAAAAATACACGACGATCAATTTAGTAAGTAGACAAGACAGCTTGCCGATTAAGATGCAAAGAAAGAAGGACAAATAAATCGATGGAAGAAGGTATGGACAGACAGAAACAGATAGTTGCGAACACAAAAATGTAACAAAGAAAATGGAAGCTTTTAAACGACTGTCAATCGAATCTCTGTAAGTCATCGGAGAAGAAGCTTTAACTATACTTTTCCCTCTTAGGATTTCAACAGCAAGTCGATTCGTTTCTCTAGCAGACGTGCCGTTGAACTAGATACGAAAATAGAATATCTGGGAAAAATTGTTAAGTCTTTCGGTTCTGGAGTTTGTGTTTCTTATAAACCCACTGACAAACTCGTGAAATCGGACAGTCTTTCATCGACTTTTATCGATTCAACTGAAATTGTTGCTTCAGTTTTATCGTTTTTCGAAAGATCGATTTAGCAGCTGTAACGTTCGATTTCGATAGTGTCAAGTTATTTTCTGTAAAGAAGAAATTAACGTTAAAGCGCGACCTTGAGACGTAGGACAAAATGGTTCCATAGTGTTTTTTATATGGCTCTTCTCTCAAATTTACAAAATTTATTTCGTAATGAAGTGAGGAACTCAGGGCGAATTTAATCGTTACAGTCTACGTTTGCTGCTACAAAAATTGCAGAACTTGTGACGAGCATATCTTTTCATCAAACTCGCAACGCTATCAATCTCGTTATCTAAGAAATTGCAAAGAAAGCGTTTTCTCAAAGGTAACTTCCAGTCAAAGGGTAGCGAACTTGTACGTTAAAGGTTGACAAATGGACGAACTTGTTGGAAAGAAATACAACGGAATTCTATTTATCTTGAACGCTATTTGTTCAATAAAATGTTAGCTAGTGCCTGCTCGATCGATAGAGAAACGATAACATGGCGATCGGATCATTGAAATTTGACAAGCTGTCGGTATCGATAAATTCAATGGCACAACGGTAAGAAGGTTGGTAATAAAACAAACGAAATCAAGTACCACACGTCACTAGATTAGCCTATTGCAAACGTAACGTTCTTAAATTATAAAACAAAAGTTTATAGCCTACAGTTTGTATCAGGTTGTCCGAAAAGCTTCTTTCGTTTTATGAGCAAATAACAGATGCACAATGTTTTTGTTTTATGTTATTTTGTCGAATTACGTACGATCCATTTTGTTCTGTTGAAATAAACACCGCGACATTTCACACACTTGCTTTCACGTTTGTACTAAGGTGCACTGTTGTAAAAAACACGTTTGCGAAGGAAAGACACTTTTCGAACAATCTAATACAACGACACTTGATTTGTTTCCTCGCGGAGGTCGAACGATAATTATGTCGCTAATTATCCGCTAACGAAATCGAGAAATTTACAAAACGCGGAATTCGTTCTGATCAGTTTGACTTTCGACGGATTCGTTTATCGTGCACCGTTGCTTTCCGATGAAATAGTATAATCGAATTTGCGATAATTTAACTCTTAATTTAAAGGAAAAGAAAGAATCTCTTATATCGTCGTATTAGATTTGTTGGATCATTTCTGTTTGATTTCAAATTAACGCTTATTAAATTAAGGGGTTCTTGCGCAAGAAACGCATTCGTGTCTCGCAACAGATCCGCGTAAATCGTCTTTCGCGATAAAGCAAACTTTCTTTTTTTCTCCCGCGAGAAAGAAAATGACAGCGTTACGTATATAGCCCTATCGAAGAAACTCGTCGTCTAACTAATATATTTCCCGCGAAACAAGGAAAATTTATAGAATTATCATCCGCTGAGCTCGGCCCACTTTGATTTATTCCCGCGAAATGGTCGTGTCTAGATAAGCTCGCGACAGATGGACTTTCTTGTTCGGAAGTTTTAGTGTCGTGATACGAGATCAGATAGAAGTATGTTTCACATGGCGGACGACAAAGCTGTACCGTACCGTCACTCGTGTTCCACGGGATCAGACTTAATATTTAAACTTCCATCTCGACGATATTACCGCACGAGAAATATTTACAGTATCATTTCACGGGTGTAAAATTTATGTGGAAAACGGCTGATATACCGCCGAGACGAACCGTTCGGGAACTGAAATTCGCGAAAGAAACGCGCGTATAAAAAATTCAAATATTCCTCGCTGTATCTCGTCACACCGGCCAGCCGAACTGCTTTTGTCTGATAAATTATTTCGACCTCGGCCGGAACTTACTTACGACGATAATCTCCCGGCGAATCGTTTTGCATCTTTAAACGTTTCATGAGCTCTACGTCTGTCGGTTTAGCTAGCTCGGATTGTTAGAGATTCGAAATGCCAAATTCTACGCGTCGAACGCCTTTATGAAATTGTCAGTTCGCAGAGCGCAACGAAACGAAATTGACGGTACAGTGAGAGGAACTCTGGACACTTTGAAATTACGAAAAGTTTCGCAAGTACGCCACTGTGCTGGTGGAGAGATGCCGCTGCTGGAAAATACAGTGGTCCGCTGGATGCGTCAAGTGTCAAACGTAAGGAAATATTTGTCTGTCTAGGAATGCGGCGAACAATTGGATTTTTAGTGCATACGGATGATCTTAGACGTATTTGTTTCCCACGAAAGTTAGAGGAACGTTAACTCCTTGTACTTTGAGAATTTCGTACGCGTTCGATCATCGAATAGAACGTACTCGAAGATGGTATCCCGCTGGGGTTAGCCATCCACATGTTATTTAGCAATTAAGTTAGAAAAATTGACCAAATGTCCAGTTGGATAAATTGTAAAGTACAAATTAAATAATAATAAAAAGAAAGTAGAACGCAGTTTTACTGTTTGATTGTTCTTTAAGATAACGAGGTAAATAGTTTACTTGATATTAATGTAGGAATGTTATATTACAAGTTTATAGAAAACAGTATGATAAATACAATATCGTTGCATTCACACGAAATCGAATATAATACCGCGTTTCGCGTATTCGTTTCTCACTAATTCTACGACACAACGACACAACGAACTTCACACGACAACGATAAATCTCAACTCTCGTTACAATCTTTTCCATGCTCACTTTTTTCCTAAACATACCTTGGTAACGCTCACAACACTCCTTGACAACATTAACGTATCTTGACAACGCTAATAAACAATTACCCCTCACGCCACGCCCTTCCCTGACGTCACACTATCCCACATTAATTAGGGTAGGCAATGGATAATAAATATTGGATCGTGAGATACGCTCGTTCCATTTTCTGCGTTCGTACGATACGAATTAGGTTGTGTTTTTCTTTCGCAAACGTGCTTTTTACAGCAATGCACCAAGTGTGTGAAATGTCGCGGCGTTTATCTCAACAGAATAAAATGGATCGTACGTAATTCGACGAAATAATATAAAACCTTGTGCGTCTATTATTTCCTCATAAAACGGAAGAAACTTTTCGGTCAATCTAATATAAAGACAGGACCAACTCAGGCAACAACTTACAAACAGCAACATTTGTACATTTTTTAATTATTTGTAGATTAACGTAGGCAATGAGATAAAGAAATTAAGAAAGAATTGAGTCGATGGGTTTCTCAGAAGCTTCGTTAATAAATACATCGCAAGAAACGACGAAGTATCGTACAAGGCATACAACGTTGCTTTCATGTCGCGTCAAATCGACGCAGGGAATGAAACGGCCTTGAGAAATGTTTTCCACGCGAGCTAGATATTTCTGGTCTTTTGTAGTACACATTGTGAAATCTGTTGCTGCCAATAGATGTAAGTGACTAAGGTATTCCGATAAAAGTTGCATCGAAACAGTGAAAAATATCGAGTGCCATAATTTTCGTCGTGCGATACAAACTATCCGATGTACGCGCGACAAAATCGACCCTAAATGTAAATTGTTCCGGTGGAAAGTTTCCCGTGATCGTAAATCGGCCGAAATTTCCACTCGGTTTCTTTGGTTTGGTGGCTGTGACACACGGAAAACAGTGGAACGGCGGTTTTGCCCGATGGTATTGCCCTCGTACGCTGTCAGACCGTCTTCCAGGCTGAAAGAACGCTTGTACGCAACGTCGACGCAGCCTTCCAATTTGCAGTAAATAAATTCGAATCCGCTTAAACGATACACCGGAATCGATATTATCGGCTAGCGAATAGTTGCGAAATTCTCTAGATTTTTTGCGAGATACTTGCGCGCTGTGCTCTTAACCGTTTAGGTAAAATTTCAGCCTATGTTTTGCGCTCATTCTGTTGCGCTTGTTCTGCTTACGGTCATAACAACTTGGTAATTACGAAGAAACGATAAACGAGTCCCAGAGTTGGATAGGTTACACCGTGTAGAGATACGTCACAGGCAGTCCGCTTGATATTTTGATCGACCCTGTTGTCGACTGTAGAGAACAACTTTTAACGCTGGAAATATCAAGGTACGCGATCAACGTGTGACAACAGTGAAAAATAATGGAATAAACGATATGGCTTCGAGACATGTTACACAGAATTGTTATATTCGTTTGTTTATTCAAATAAAAGTGGTAATATCCGGTGAAAAAAGGCAGAACTGATTTCGGTTGGTACTGTACGTAGGTCGTTGCTACATGGCTCTCTCCTGATATAATATTTCATGCTACGTGATTTAAACGGGAATGTTACACCATGAAAGTTTTAAAGATACCCCTTATTTATGAGATTTTCGACAAAACTATTTTACTCCATTTTGCTTCACGATATATGTAACGAGGAATATAGAGGAAGGGTTAATATTCATATAGTCGGTATACGGTTCTCAAATATCAAATATTAGTACCGGTAACTTGGATCTTATTCTCGTGATATTAATGTTGGTTTTTGTAAAAGTAATTACCTTAAAATAATCTTCAGATATTAATTACCCCTTGCCCCTCCCCAACGTCCCCCGCCACGGACGCGTTTCACGGATTTTCTTTCTCGTTTTCGCTTTGTACAATTTCACGAGGTTATAATTCCGCGTGGTATAGAGTCGTGGAATATTATTACATCTCATTAAAATTTAATTCCCGCATGCCAACCGCCAGATAAATTTCCTTCGTTTCATTAAAATCCCGTTATTCAGTGCAGTTTGATAAAGTACGTTTATACGGAGCAAAAAGAGACACACAATATGTCTTTGGTATTTTATTAAAACTGACCCATTCAACGCATTTTATGAAATGTAAAACGGCCATAAAAAGAAGCAACACGACCCGGTGACCCGTTAATGAGATAGGAATCATTAGCTGGTTAATAAGATTTCGTACGGTTTATTAATATTGCTTCGTCGGTGTTGCTCACTAAAAAAAAAAAAAAAAAAAAAAAAAAAAAAACTAGCGACACGAGACAGAAGAATACAGATTAACGAATACGTTAGATTTTAATTCGTTAAAAGCATTTCTTTCTATCAAAACTATATCAAAAAATGTCCAATTCTTCTACCGGATCTTCTCTGAAATAAGATTCATTACGAATGTTATATTAGTATCGTTGTTACATTCGATTTATTCTAAACTCTGTGGAAATATCAAAATTCCGATATACTGTAGCGAAAGTTAAAAGATATCGACTATTTGTAACCTTCCATCGATTTGTATCATATTCGTAATTAAGAAGATTTATAATTTCTTAAAATGTCAGATCAGGTCGTCCGGAAAGTGGCTTTCTTATACAGACACGTCTTTTACGACAACGCATCTTTATACAAACATGAAAACTAATCTGTCGAACGTTGTGACCTTTATCTCGATAAAACGAAATGGATTATACGTAATTCGATAAAATAATATAAAACGGAATTCAAATTCGTCTTTATTCGACGGTTGCACGTAGCGGCGACATTGTTTTGCCCGGACTTTATTTATTATTACATTACGTGTATCCTAACGATCTTGATTTCGTTATATTTCTATTATTATATTCGTGCATGATTCGATAAACTAATACGAAACAAAAAGCATTGTGCATCCATTATTTCCTTATAAAACGAAAGAAACTTCTCGGACGACCTAATACACCGTTATATTTTTCTTAATTTTATAAGATGTATCGCACGATAGGCAGCAACGTGATCGAAATAATTTTTATATTTTATACGTTACTCGAAAGAAAGAGAGAGAGAGAGAGAGAGAGAAAGAGAAAGAGACGGCGAAAAGACTTATTTCCTTCGTATGACTACGATCACCGATTTTTCGGGCGAGTCGAACGCGAAAAATCTGCTCGCAGTCGAACTTAGTTTGCGCTTCAATTTCCTTTACGCGATGCATTTGAACGTACCGGGGAGAAAAAAGGATTCAGTGAATTCGAATCGGTGAAATGTTTCCGATGCTTCGTTAACATCGGTGCAACTAACCCTGAGCTAACATGATTTCCCCTATTTATTTAGTTTCCTCGTTTTATTCCCACTCCCCCTCCTCCATCTCCTTCTCTCTTCTTCCTGCTCTAGTATCCTTCTCTTTTTTCCTTCGTTTTTTTCAATTGACATTCACTACAGCTATCGGGAAACTGGGATTTCAACGCGACAACAAGTGCTACGTCCACGAAAACTGACTATATATTTATGTGGATCGATCATTCAGCTCTTTTCGTAGATTCTCGCGTATTTTATCGGTGGTATTGTTCGATCGTAACGCGAAGAATCTTAAAGCGCTGTTGGACATTAAACGACTTGGTGTTTTTCTTTTCGCTCTCAAGCGAAACCAGAGAATTTCAAGGAGTTCGGATAAGATGATTTCAAACGTATATTCTTCACATATACTTTTCAAAATTGGAATCTCGAAACTATTGGAATGCAGGTACTTGTTGCAACATTCGGGAATTTCTTTAGCATCATCGTGTTCATGTTCGATAGTTTCGAGAGTGCAAAAATATTGACCGCGGAATTCTTAGAAAAGCGCTGAAGCTTTGAAACGATGAGGTAAATCAATTACTCGATCTACTTGCAAAATGCGATAGAACAATAATATACATGTAATGAAAATAACGATGTTGTTGATAGTCTTTCAAACAAATACGGATAAATTTGTTACACGATCCAATATTCAAGGAAAATCACTAAAGATCTACGAAAGAATTATTTGTATCATTTTTTCTTACCACTAATATTTCTTACCTAAACTAATATTAGGTTTCTTTCGTTTTTATAAGGAAACAATAGACGCACAGTGTTTCTTGTTTCGTTTATCGAATTACGCAGGACTGTAATAATAGAAATAAAATGAATTACGTATCATACGTAATTCAATAAAATAATATAAAAGAGAAACTGTTGTTCATCTATTATCATGTTATAAAACGACAGAAACTTTTCGGACAACCTAATAATTCTCGAAAGAAGATAGGCGAAAGTAGAATTGGAATCGCATCGAACAATAAGAAAGTAGATTTAAATCATTTAATAAATACGATAAGACTTCTGGTTCTTGTACGTGGCAGAGATCATAGCACGGAAAGGAAACGTTCTTATTCCCTATGCGGTTCTATCGACTTGGCGTTACGTTGATAAAGATATAATTTCCGCTCGTTGCGAGGAAGAGACGCGACAAAACGAAGTAGAAACCCCGAAGACGAAGCTTCTTTGAAGCGAGCTTTCGTGGCCCCAGGGGAACCGCGTTAAAAGCTGATGCTTCACTTTCGATCGAATAATCAGATTTGCGGTAGAAGAGAGAAAGAAGAAGAAGGGGACTGTCGCGCTCGAATGTTTGGCGCCGCATGCAAAGAGCAATACGCTTCAAGTCACTGGAATTCTATCGGACAATCGCTCGAACGGAAGTGTATTGTGAGCAACTGGTCGGACTCGAGACTGCCGGCGGAAACAAAATGGCCAACTTTATTCGATAAAAGGAAAGTCCTGCTTGAAAACGGGACAACGAGCGACTGTCTGTGGCGAAACTAAAGAAATTTGGACGAGGAAAGTCTTTCTGCGGGTAATTTTTTCTTGTTAATTTCGTAAATGTGAACGATAGTTGGCCAGGTTGAAACGTCTTTCGCGTGACTTCGTTGTTAAATTAGTAGACAGTTCGACCTGGAAATGTTAAAATAATAAATAAAATAAATGGCGAAACTCTTTATACGAATATAATTACGAAATTGTAAATGAGAAATTTATAATGGAAAATTCGTCGCTTATCAATTTAACGACATAAACGAACGTTATTTGTGGTATTTAATGTCATTGTTCGTTACGCTTGTTATTATAATAATTTTTATTACGAGAAGTATAGAATACAAAATAGTGTTAAAAAGCTAAAATTTCGCAACCTAATTGAAACTGTGTTAAATTCATATTTAACCTAATTTACGTAAAAATTGAGTATCGATATTACGTTTAATTGTCAGTAGTTTAGAAATATTGGTTTATCAGATGGTCTACGAGAGTATAATCGACCTAATTCGCAAAGCTTTGTTGAAAGCAATATGTCGTAGACATAGTATCGCAATTGCATGTTGTTTAACTGTTGAACACTGTTACCGAATTCTTGGGGAAACACCATAGGTGTTGTTCAAGCCACAACACGGTCCCTTATGATCGCAGGCTTGATCGTTGCTCTGAATATTGTACGACAGGGAGTTGTGTGGCGTTCGAGGGACCACTTAAGGAATCTTGGCAACCGAGATGGTAATCGACCCTTACAATGCATATTTCAACAGTGTAACTAAATGAAATGCGAAAGAATACATTTCGTTATAGTTGTGGCATGCGAGCTAAATTCAATTAATTAAAATACCATCGCATCTCTTAAATCTCGAGGAACATATATTTATTTACAAGAAGTAAGAGCGTAAAACACACACGATTAACGTACTTTATTCTTGTGGGAAATATATTATTATTATTATTATTATTATTATTATTATTATTATTAATATTATTATTATTATTATTATTATTATTATTATTATTATTACTTAGTCCGTGCCTTTCGGCTTTGGACGAGCTTTCGGTTTTACATCTCGTTTACCTATTAAGCTTTAAAATTTAAATTAAAAAAATTAAATTAATTAAATTAAAAAAAAGAAAAATTAAAAAAATAAAAAAAAATTTTTATTCTATATTTTCGATTTCTTTTTTCGCGTCACCCCCTTCGAATCACCCCCTTTCCGCTTGTACCACTAGTTACCAACCACCCTGTATATTCTGTCTCTAAAACTATGGCGACTTTTGAGCTTTTGCCTCCTTGCTACGCTTCCTTATTGTAGTTCCTCCCCGTCTTGTATTGCCTTTCTCTTCTCCATTGTTCCTTTTAAATCTATTAGTCCTTCTTCAGCCTCGTTTAGTATTTTTTCTGTGTCCTTTGGTCCTCCCGTTATTTCGCATTTTTCTATTACGTGTGTCAGGTCTTCTTCTTTCCTTTTACATCTTTTTTCTCCCTCTTCTTTCCAGTATTCCCTTGCTTTGGTCTCGTTTCCACATCTGAATCTTGCTAATATTTTTGTGGAAAATATATCTATAATCGTTTTAGCCATATTTCACCAGTTGCTAATGTCAGGAACGTGAGATTCGGCGAACTACAAACTCGTTAGAAATATTCGGTTGGCAACCAAGTGATTGCGGATTTTGATCGCTTTAAGATCGCCTTAAATCTTTTCTTTGTTTTATATGACGAATTGCGGATTTGAAATGTTACAATTAAGTGCCTCTTGCAATTACAGAATAGAATAGAAGAATAGAATAATCTTCTTTGAAAGGCTTGCAGTATTTTGCAAAATATTTTATACTAGCTGTCCGTCCGCCACTTCAGCTATACTGCATTTGTTTTTATAACAATTTATATTTACTAGCTACCCTTTGTTTGATACGCTCTTTAGAAGTCAAATTTCGGAGAATACTCAAACAAGTGTTTATCTATTGGGTTGGCAACTAAGTGATTGCCAAATTTTTTGGCATTGTTTGGATTTTGTTATTAGATGGTAATTGCAAGAGGCATTTCACGTCCAAACACACTCTTTGTCTTTACGAGTATAATATTAATATTGGAGAAGAAATTCGATCCTGTCGCTGTTGCTTTCCTGTCGATGCTTTGCTTTCCAAATCAGAAACTTATTTCCGAGTATCGACAGCCATTCGGCGAGTAATCGATTCCGGTTATTTAATTCCAGGGTTTCGATCTCATAAACTGACAACATAAATACCGATCGAGGTTCAAACTTGACGGAACTTGCGGCGCACTAAGAAGAAGCCCTTTGTCGGTGAATAAAAGTTTCGTGGAAACGGATGGGACGAGAGCGGAGGGCGAAACAATCCCCTTAATGTTCCGTTGCGCTTTCACACGATAACGAACAAGTTTTCACCGGTGGAATAGCAAGAGAGAAAGAACACGAAGTGCTGTTAAATAAAAATTACAGTCTCTAAGAGATTTTACACCGTCACGTCGTACTTTGGCGTTGTACTTCCTATTGTACTTTGTATTGTACTTGGTCATCGTTATTATTTCCGCACTCTTAAGGAAATCTCCTTGTATCTGGTAACATTGCGCCATGTTTTTACGCCTCAACTGAAAACTATCATTTTTTTCCCTTCTCTTCTCCCGTCTACTTTCTCCTGTACCGGTTTCTCGCCTCGCGGTTGTTGAATAATTGCCAGATAAAGCAGCTAGAAGTTGCGAAGTTGACAAGTGGATCGTTGCAAACATAGACCGGGCTTCGTAAATTCGGTGCCATTGTTTTAAGTTTTGTTTTATCGCGTACCCTATGGTATACGCGGCGAGATACGTTTAACGACACTGCTGTTTTCAAATGCTTTTTCGAAACAAGTTTCGCGAATCTTCCTGGACGATTATTCCACGGACGTTCATTTTTCCACGGACAATGGCGATAACGATCGATAAAAACGATAGAAAAAAAAAACAAATTTCGTGACAATTTGCCGTCACATTTAGATAGGTATCCTTGCCAATATGAGCAGGAAATTTGGCAACACGTTTTGCGTGTTATAATCTGTACATTGTCTTCTCGCGTCTAAATATCATTAGGTTGTCCGAAAAGTTTCTTTCGTTTCGCGAGGAAACAACAGACGCACAACATTTTTTCTTTTATATTTTTTTGATCCATTAATTTTTTTATCCTAGAATTTACAGTGTATGATCCATTTTGCATTACGTGCAGTATATTAATACGTGTAATAAAATATAATATAGAAATGTTTCGGATCTATCGTTTCCTTCTAAAACGACAGAAACTTTCCAGACAACCTAATACATGCAGACGTTCAAGGTTATTTCACTATCGATGAATGTTATTCTAGGCTGATAATTTAGACTGATTATTTTACAAATAGAAATTTATCGTCATATGTGTTTGTATAGTTCAGGTAGTATTGTACGTATGGAATTTAACTTTGAGCAACGAAATGAACGTGGAATGAAGTCTCTATCAATACACGGTATTATATTATCAATGCGGTATCATCAATACGATATTGAATACAATTGAAATAGTTATTATTTGAAAACAATTGAAACAGTTATTATTTGAATACAGTGAAACAACAATCATACAATTGCGTATTATCGACTCTTTGATTAACCAGAATTGTAGAGAAACGATCGTACAGGAACAAAAGGATCTTCAATTAATGAATAATGAATAACAAACGTTGTCAGTATAGATGAAAAATTATCCGCCGCCGAAATTTGCGTGTTAATTGACACGTTGTTGCTGAGGTTTTGTCCTTTACGTAATTATTTGTGAATTTTAAATTTCTAGATAAAGACACGAACAATTGATAATTTTATCTAACAGTCATATTTCGACACTGTTATTGAAATCAACGATACGATTTATCATTTTATGATATATCATTTGTTACGGAGCATCGAACTTTTAACAAATACCACTGATTCGATGTTAAGTAAATAATTACGTGATTATAGGGCAGCATTAATATTTTGTCGTTACATCATTGTATGTGCATTACGTTTTTTAATATTTGCGAATAAAATTAGAATTCGCGTGCTTTTTGCATCTAGACTACATGTTTCAGATTTTTATAGAAAAATTGAATTCGTAAAACTGAAAATGAGACTGTGGCTCATGAAAGGTACACGAAAGTAGGAGCATTTACCATAGAAAAATTGAATACGAAACATCAGTCCTATAAGCTAAACTCTCTTTTCGCTTTTAATACTTCCAACATAATTTAAATTGCAATCATTAGCCGCTATTAGCCTCAAACGCATCAAGTGATTGCCAACTGGCGATATTTCGAGGTCCCTCGCGGCTAAAAGAGCGTATTCAAAATCCGCCAAACCAACAATTTGCCTAGCTTTTTCGAACTCGCGTGCACCACTCAAACGTCACCGAACTCTGTCAAATCAACAGACCGTTTCATCGAGAAAAGGCCCGTCAAAATTGTCCATTTGGTCGCTAACCACCGACTAGTCGGACGCAATGCGTTCTCTCGTACAGGATTTTTGCGCTGGTCGCGTGTCCCCACGATCGTCGATGATTTGTCGATGATGCCATTTCCCGCGGACGCCGCACGGCGTCGGCCGTGCCACGCATGCCGTTAACCGACAGTTGTTGTGGTCTATAATGTGACTGATGAAGTAATACATCACATTTAACTAGAACCACGCCAGTATCGGGGCCCGAAATCAAATTTCCTGCCACTTAATAAGATGTGACAAGCGGTCACGTGACTTTAATGAGAGTGGCGCGCGCCTGTTACTATCGGGTCATTTGTAGGTGCACACCGAACAATAAGGTGGTGTTGCAAGGGTCTGACTTCGCATCGCGTGAATCGCGTCATTAAACCAGCTGCCGAGAACTGCCTTGCAAGTTGTGTACGCGGCGTAAGAGAGGGACCATTACCCGCCGGTACTTAGCTCCTTGTGTGTCTCGTAAAAAGTCGCCCCGAGTCGCATCGAATCATCCATCAGAATGCCTTATCGGTACCTAGCTACATGGTTGTTCGAGCGAGAAGGGAGAGAGAGGGAGAGAGGGAGAGGGAGAGAGAAAAGACAAAGGGGAGTCGGAGCGATGTTAACGATGATACCGTGCGCCCTTATCCGACTGTATCGGAGACGACCAGAGACGAGTAAATTAAATTGCGAGTTATTTTTGCACGTGAAAATATTTCGATCGTAGGAGTATCGTCATTATGAATATTCTACGGATGCGCTCGTTTAATTGTTACTTCCATATCAATTTGATAGTTTGGTTGAATATTAAACCATTTAGATAACGTTATGGCGTAGTGGTTTTACGATTCAATTGTTCCTTCGTATGGAAGATCGATAAGAAATGTTATCTTAAACGAAGCTAGTAATGAAAGCAAAGATATTATCTGTATGAATCGTGGAAAGGCTCGTTCACACACGGCCAATAGTTCGGCTATGTTCAGCTGGACAAATTGTGAAGTACAAATTAAATAAACAAAAGGAAGTAAAAAATAGTTTGATAAGGTAGCAAGTGAAACCGAGTTTACGCTGTTTCACTGTCAACGATCACTGCGGTTGATTCATCGGGAAAACCTCGTTTTCATCCTCGGTAATCCACCAGAGAGAACAGCGTATATTCGTCTTTGGTTCCTACTTGACTGAATTATGTGCATTGAGCCAGCCTTTAAGCGGAAAACGAATAGAATGGAACACAACGGAATAAAAATACGTGCAAATGTAAACGAGTAAATACGCGTGTTATTTATTCGTGCTTAGTTGCTACGATAGCATCGGAAAAATACCAACGTGCAAATATTTGGAATATTTTCCAAACAATAAACGATTCAAAAGTTGGAAGAATAATCGACTATCTCCGCGTATTTTCTGTTATTTTCTATTATTTTATTCTCTTTTATTTTATTTCATTTTACATGGAAAATTATCGTAATTACGGTCTTGTAATATTTCACGGTCAGTATAAATAACGTTTTACTTACGCTTCAGTCCATGCGTGTCATTTCTATCGGTGACGCGGCTTTAGATATGGTCCGTTGAAATATCCTCGTAAAATATGAGTAAAACCGGATGTAAAATTCGTGGAAACACAGGTCATAAGCCAGATATAACACAACTGGGTAATCAAGGATTGTCCTTCCTTTTATACTTCTATATTTACGACCACAACAGTAATCATTCGATGGATATTTGTAAAATTTCCAAATCTTCCTCAAAATGTATATATAATGGTGTTGTAATTTTTTACAATAAAATGTCCAAAAAATTGCTTTCCACGTCGATCATCCAATGGAGAATAATTCAGTGCATGTCAAAACGTAAATTTTCAAGCCATTTTACGGTCGTATGCTTTCGAACATTTACTTTTAACGGTAATGCGCTGTTGTATTTTCGATGAATATAAAATGTGGTCAAGACCTGTCTTCTTTTATGTACACAATTTTGTGACATTTTATGACAATATGGAAATGTTTATGGATATCAATAAATAAAGACTACGTTCATTCGTTCGTTTTATAATAACGTTAGGATATAAATTGCAATAATTTCAATATTGTACAATTTTTGTGATTTCCATATTGGCAATCTCTTACTCATAATTATTTTTATAAATTGATATCCACCAACGTAGCTGAGATTCATTCGAAACATCAAGTATAATTCTATTTAAATGGAAAATTCTTCGATTAATTAATTTTCCATAATTTCATTCCACTCGTTCATCTTCAGTTTCTCTCCAAAAATTCTTCAATCAGTTAATTGGTTCTTCGTTGACATTCACGTTCCATATTAAACGACCAAAATAGAACAAATAAACAATTACATTTTATTAATACTGACACGAGTCATTCAGAAGCCAATACCGATTAACCGTATATATTACAAATTAGAAAAACGTGACGGCATAAACAATACGACAAATTTATTTTGATCCTAATTCGTCCTGACCTTTCGTCGACTTACTTATGCCACCTATATTTGCGATAAAGAAAGCTGTGACAGAAAATTTCTCTCTCGACGACCCAAATATCGACGAAACCTTCAAATTGATCGAGAACGGAGTTGATTAATTTCGCTACTGATAGCCAAAGTCTCCGATACAAATGGAAACAGAAATTCGAGAAACTATCACTCTATACGTAATCTTCATCGCTAGTTTTCAAAGACTTTTGAACAACGCTGTAAATTTCGTTTAACTGGCAGAAAGAAGAGAAACCCTCGCAAGAAAACAACCCTTGCACAAGCTCGATATTATTGCCGGGCATATATCGTGGATTGATCGTGGCGGCATGAATTGGCAAAATTGCAGCTAATAGCCGGACTATCGCGCGTTCGATCGGAACGATTTTAACCTGGCGTTACGTGGCATTCCCAACAAAGTATTGGTGGAATTGCTGCAACGGTAATCCTCCTGGGTGTGTATGGCCGGGGCTGCAGAACTGGGATATAGCCAGAGGCTTACGGAACTTGGAGCGGCCTAAACTTTTCCAAGCTTATTTTTAATTCATCGAGACTTGTATCCTAGCTACGCGAGAAGATGCTGGAGGACGTCCTCGCGTGGTGATCGTGTCTATACATGCGCGTCTCGCTGCTTGCAAAGCTATTTACCCTACGTCATCGCTGACAGAAACAAGGTGATCGCAGTTGCTTTGACTTTACAATGGGAAATTTCCGAATAAATCGAACAGTCGCGCTATTTTCGTTCCTCAGAAGCTTTACGTTTTCACAGACGCTGGACGAAACATTTACATTTTGCACTTACCAGCTGGCACACTGGTTTCTCATTAGCTGCAAGTCTGCGTTTCTTCACCGGTTCCCTTCGTTTTGTAGATTATCCGTAAAGATATAGACATTATTGAGATATGTGTAGCTAAACACTGAAGATATTACTACTATTACTGAGACCCCAATATTTACATCTGCAGATGATACACATACAACTTATTGAACTTTTGAACTTATTGAAGCAGGTGCACCTCATAGCATCGTTGTGGGGCCAGTAATGTACACGCTATACACTGAAGATATTACTACTATTACTGAGGCCTCAATATTTACATCTGCAGATGATACACATACAACTTATTGAACTTTTGAACTTATTGAAGCAGGTGTACCTCATAGCATCGTTGTGGGGCCAGAAATATACACGCTATACACTGAAGATATTACTATTATTACTGAGGCCCCAATATTTACATCTGCAGATGATACACATACAACTTGTTGAACTTTTGAACTTATTGAAGCAGGTGCACCTCATAGCATCGTTGTGGGGCCAGTAATGTACACGCTATACACTGAAGATATTACTACTATTACTGAGGCCCCAATATTTACATCTGCAGATGATACACATACAACTTATTGAACTTTTGAACTCATTGAAGCAGGTGTACCTCATAGCATCGTTGTGGGGCCAATACTATACACGCTATACACTGAAGATATTACTACTATTACTGAGGCCCCAATATTTACATCTGCAGATGATACACATACAACTTATTGAACTTTTGAACTTATTGAAGCAGGTGTACCTCATAGCATCGTTGTGGGGCCAGAAATATACACGCTATACACTGAAGATATTACTACTATTACTGAGGCCCCAATATTTACATCTGCAGATGATACACATACAACTTATTGAACTTTTGAACTTATTGAAGCAGGTGTACCTCATAGCATCGTTGTGGGGCCAGAAATATACACGCTATACACTGAAGATATTACTACTATTACTGAGGCCCCAATATTTACATCTGCAGATGATACACATACAACTTATTGAGATATGTGTAATTTTGTATGTTACACTAGATTAGCCACGTAGTAGTGACATATATAAGTGTGTGGAAGTGTGTGCGTGCACAGCGTCTCGTAAAACAGATGAATGCAACTGTTCCGTTAGTAGTGTGGTATAGAAGATGGTGAGACAAAGAGAGTGCTGAGACGCGAGCAAATGTATATCCACGAAGATCATGTAAATCGCATATTAAATAAATCTGAAACTATCTCGATATCAATTCTAAGTGTTCCTATACATTTACATATTTTGGCGATTAAGATCCACAATTTTCAACAGATATCTATCGTACGTTCGCTTCGAGAGGAAAATGAAACATTAGATAAAAGCATCGTGGAAATTAGATTTTGCTTATAGAACGTTGCTCCTCGCAGAGAATTTTCGAAACTTATTTACCGCCACTGAAATTTCCATCTAAACTTTGACTACCACGTTGGTCATATATGACCCACCAGAATGTTTGAACTTCTTACAATTGTAAAAATTGAATGAAAATTAACAGTCAGGGCATTTTGAATATAACCGATAAATAGAAGATACTTTGAAACAAAAAGTGCCCCATTGAACGATTAAACATTTTTATTAGAACATCGATAAAAAAAAATGAGAACAAATCTCGCATCTAACGGTGCACTGTGTTTGCATCCATATCTTTGAGGGGTAGTCTACGAATATTATTATAAACACAGTTTAAAAAGTAATCGTAAATGCTGCTTTATAATCGTATAATTGAAGTTAGAAGTGTGAACGTACCTTACTATTATATATAGAACAAGAAAATACCGTTTACTAATATCTTCTACACGTTTCAACGATATATTCTGCACGTTTTGCTTACGACGAAACGACGAATGCGAATGGTTTGTTGAAATAAACGAAGCCTCGTTCTAATATGTCGCTATCGACTGTTAGCAAGGCGCCACGGTGGTCACCCGTGACCACCAATGAGATAAACGGTCCATTGGGGAAGAATATTGTCTTACATCGTCAATTTGTATTATTTTGTCATTATATGCTTTGAATAATAAAAATACTCCGTCCTCAGCGAAACATGTGATTTCAGCCTGGCAGTCAAAGTGTTAAAGCTGCAGCTTGAAGATATCGATAAATCGACACACGACAATTTTCTAGCTCGCAGACATCCGTTACGCAAGTTAGTTTTCGTTGTTAAATATTATCGAAATCGTTTCTTACGCCAAATCGAAAGAATGGTTTTCAAGAGAGAATTGGAGAAAATCTAGAAATCAAATTGTACGATAGTATTCTCGTCGTGACGCGCCTAGAAAAACGACGACGCGACGTGATGGTGAAGGGGTGGAACCGAGGGATGTCAGCTCGACGCTCTTTTCGCTTCACGAAATGCCAGTAGGGGAAAAACGAAAGGTACGCAAAATGACCGTCAACCCAGAGGGGTGGACTGATTTTATCGAAAGGTCGCCAGCGGCGTGAGTATTACGAGCTTGTTCGCCGCCTCGGTTCTTTTTTACGGTTGCCTATGCGGCGAGTATATTGTCACTATTCCATAGATAAGTCCAGGATTCGTTGAGTGGCCGGCAAACAGGCGAGTGCCGTATAAAGATTTCATATAAAATGGCTTGTATCAGCCATAGAAACGTCCTGGGTCAAGTTATGGTCCTTCTGAGCTCAAAAAATACCAAGAATAAAATTTACCAACTTAGGAATTTCATTCTCTTCTACAGTCGCTTTCTCGAAAATTCTACACGTTGTAGCTAGGAGAATGAAGCAGCGTAAATTGGTATAAAGCCATGAAATCAACTCGAATTAACTCAAACGCAAATCTCTCGAGTAAAGTTGCATTGTTGTATATTATAGTTTCGTTATTTATCGTCGAATTAATTCCGTGATCACGGACAGCATTTTTATCAGATTCTACGTCTTATTCTCATAACAGTCGATTTCTGCAGTCATATGAAGATACTAAATGAAAATACCAAACGATACAAAATTTTCCATCGAGACAACGATCTACAGTGAGATCCGTTATAACGAGATGCGATAAAGTGCACGCGTACCGAGCGAAAATTCAAAGTCGATTTTCTCAAAAACAAAGCCTCGAACGAAAAATTTGTATTCTATATTTTCGACTTCTTTTTTCGCCTAGAATCACCCCCTTTCCGCTTATACCGCCAATTACCAACCACCCCGTATTTCGATGTACTGAATGCTACAATGAACACAGTATGTCATTGTAATCGTTCTATGTATCATTTAATATTTCCTCTGTCTCTTATTTTGTTATTACATGTATTATCTAATGTTATTATATCACTACTATAGCCTTTTTTCTTATTTTATTAAGCCATTTTATGAATCTTGCCACGGTCTTCGAAATTTTACGTTCCAATGTTTCTTTCGTACCAATAAAGTTTCAAAACAACGTGGAATGCGTTAAGGAAAGCTTTTAGCGGAAAATTGAAACTAGAAATCATGCACTGCAGAAGTTTGACATGGGAATGTTTAATACAGAAAATGTGATAAAAAAAACGCAATCGGAAGAAAAATGATTCATGAGACGCAATAGCGTTAAGTTTATATAGTTTGCTCTTCCTATTACAATTCTAAACGACGAATAAAAAGTACTTTACGAGCTCATCAGAACGAGCTGCATTTGGCTTTACGAACGTCGAGACGAGTCGACCAGAGAGAGAGAAAGAGAGAGAGAGAGAGAGATTTTTGCAGGATGCTTTGAACTACGCCAGCCCTTCGTTAAGAATCTTTTGAATGTACAACGTTATACGAATCATGATACTGGCAGTTTAAGGAAACTCCTTGTAAAAGTTATGGGACACGTTGACGCTGTAAAGAAACAGGGGGAAACGGGAGGGACTGACTGCAGATAAATTGATAATGATATGAAATGCTTAAGGGAATAGTGGTACGAAGGACGGGATTAATGGTGTCGTATATCGCGTTGACGAGGTTGCGTATGTGGTTGTACGTTGGTGATTGAGTAGCTCTTTCAAAGGGGATGTTACGTGGCAAGATAGTTGGTTTTTTAGATAGTCATGTTGAATATCGCAGTTCTTTTCGTGTCTCTTATGGCAATTGCGGAATTATACGCGAGCGTTACACGTAGAAATCTTGAGCGAATAATCCAAGTAAAGTAGAGAATTCGTGGTTTTAATATAAATGTTATTTTAATAGCTTATTAAGACTTTGAAACTCTTATTAATTTCAAATCTGAACGTTTAATAGAATATTATCGGACAGTTGATAGAAATCTTGAGCGAATAATTTAAGAAGATTAGAATTCGTAGTTTTAATATTAAAGAACTCTCTGAAAGATTTCTTTCGTCGAAAATTTAAAAATAATCTAATAATCTAAGAAGATGAATCTATCGTAAGAAGATAGAAGATAGTTTTCGTATCGAAGACTTTCTTTCTATGACAAATTTTTACGAACGCGAACAGTGTGAAGGCGTTTTAGCGCTTGTTAAAATTCTTTCTTGCGGAAAAGCGAGATGAAAAAGTATCGTGCGTTCCACGTGGTAAACAGTTTCCAATGAATATTTCACTTCTACTCGAATCTTCTATAATACGGTATATCGTTCCGGAGAATAAATTTCCTTCATTGAACCACCTTATCGTCTAGCACTCTAAGTAAAATAGACAGCGCATGGTCGTCGAAGATGAGATAGAATATGATTTTATTGTAAGAAAAGATAGAAGAAAGTAAACAGTGAAAAGCGCGATATAATTTTTCCTATCTGTATTAGACTCTGGGCACACAAGGGCATTTGAAAAGACGTTGCAACTTGCGTGAAAATCGACTTTCAAAATCAATTCTCGACTAATGTAAAGAATCAATGCCAGGAATCTTTGAATGTCATCTGTTAAATATCGTACTTTTATCCTTTCCCCTAACTTCTTCCTTCTCTCTCCTTCAAGTTAAACATTTACCAAGCATAAAATCCAATAGCTATTTCTTATCTCAATATTGGAAGAAAATTATGAACAAGAATTAGCAATTGATAAATTTTTGTCCCATCTTCCGACCATTAGTTATCTCAATTAGCTTTCATCGTAATCAGATTACGTTTTATAAAATGTCTATCGATTTTCATTATTTTTTCACCCTGTAAAACTTAAAAAAACAGAGAATGTTACTTATCGTGTTCTTTCTTTGTACTCGTCAAATATAAATGGAAGAAAATTTTGTAATTCGATCGTTTTCTTTTTGCTTTTTAAAAAAAAATCAAAAGTTTGTCTTTTTGTTCGTACAACGCTTCTCAATTGAACTTTATGAATAGAACCGTGTTATTAATGCGGATTTCACCTATCCGTCAATCAGAATTACCTTCAAACGTTAAACGTCGCTTGAAATATTTTATCAAGCGGATAACAGCAAGGAAATATAGGATAAGAAGGTAAGAAGTACATTGATAGGACGCGACATGGTAAATAATGACTCTATCATATCGCTATCATAAATTCATAAGTCGCGACATAGCGAGTTTCCTGGTTCGAGGAAAATGCAAGAAGGGTTATATCTTATCGATCCATTTCAAATGCTTTCGTTATATGCGATAATGCGCCTCCTAAATTGGTAACACCGTCTTGAAATATTTATACTCGTTCCTGTCACTTTTGCCAAGTTCCGACTGCTACCTTCGTGCAACCGTGAATTATTATTCCGCGCCTTTATGACAAATTCTCCGGTGATATTCGCCATAAATATAGAATACACTCTCGTCTTCCACGATTTATCGCGATAATATTAACGACGAACTGCGAGTTAAATTCCAATTGACATTTTGCAATTTCATTGGCCAAGCTTCGAGCTTCGATCGTTTACAAATAACGAAGATAGTCTGGCGATCGTGAAAAGCAGTTTGCGTCACTCTTTTTGCAAAATTTGTGAATTTGTGAATTTTTTATCGAACAATTACAAGTTATTGTTTACAATTGTTATGCTTTTAGTATAATCGTAATCATTATATCGTATAGCTTACGATTTAATTACGATAGTTATAATTAACGAAATTCTTAATAGCGTTAATAATTGGTATAAATATTTCAGCAATTTGTATTATTGGTAATCTACTTTAATCGAATGGTCGGTTTTCACAAAAGAACGATATATTAAAATTACATCTCGAAAGACATTTTGCAATTTCATTGGCCAAGCTTCGAGCTTCGATCGTTTACAAATAACGAAGATAGTCTGGCGATCGTGAAAAGCAGTTTGCGTCGCTTTTTTCGCAAAATTTGTGAATTTGTGAATTTTTTATCGAACAATTACAAATTACTGTTTACAATTATTATACTTGTAATATAATCGTAATTATTATATCATATAGCTTACGATTTAATTACGATAGTTATAATTAATGAAATTCTTAATGACTCAACAATGTCAGCGTTAATAATTGGTATAAATATTTCAGCAATTTGTATTATTGGTAATCTACTTTAATCGAATGGTCGGTTTTCACAAAAGATCGATATACTAAAATTAGAAAGACAGTATGGTGCAAAAATAACGTAGTTTGTATAAATCATATAAATTGTTGAAAAGGGACTTTAGTTAAGATACATAAAGTTAAGAACGCAACGAAACGAAAAAAATAAAAGCCACGATAGAAAACGTAAACGTACGGATAGATACTCGATGCTCAGCCGCAGTATTCAGAAAATACCAACGAGCAAATATTTAAACTACTTGCAGAAATAACAAACAGCGCGAAACCGAAAACAAAAATCCGCATAGTCCATGTGTATTTCTTTCCTTAAATATGAACAGTATATCAAAAGTGCACATCGATATTTACACGCACAAAAAAAAAAAAAAAAAAAAAGGAAATACGTATCAAGGGAATGAAACGATAAGGTTCGGCGAAATTTTCTACGAGAAAGAAGAGAATAAATAATCTTAGGCAAATGTAAAACTGCTTTTTAGTCAAGAATTTCGGATTTCTGTTTTCTTCCGGATCTGTACTGTTTTCGCGATGAATTAGAACAAAACAAGAGGAAGAAGAAAAAAGGGACAGAAGAGGGAACAAAAGAGGAATAAAAAGAAGAGAAATTTTTCTCCGTCCTGCTAGACACGGCGGTACTTGCATGGCTGATTTGAATATCCAATATTTAAATGCACGGTCGACCTGTTCGAATTGGAATTATTCACATGCGTCTCTATTCCAGCCAACGTAAGTTGGATACGATACGTTGGCCGTGGGTTGGAGCGAGTGTGTTAAGTCTATTTGTCCATGTTCGGTTTAATCGCAATTCGTTGCAACCGCCAACCGAGCAATTCCGGATAGGTTACGAGACATTTTCGTGACTGTTAACGTCTGGCCGTTTTGGCCAAATTTATTTCCATTTTCTTGCTTGATCGGTGGACTATCGTGAAATAAACGGTATTAAAGGGTTGCTTTCGAATTATTCCACCATTCTACCGCTTGATTAGTTGCGACCGCGAGACTGTGAATTTTTACGAGGTTCACAGTTTTATAATCGTAATAATAAATCTCTGTTCTCTTTTTTTAAGACGAAATGGCAGATGGTAATTATAGTTGAAATAAATGTTTTCTCCATCTTTCTCAACGTTCCATCGACCGATAATTTAAAAATGTTAATATCCCAGATGTATAGTACGTAGAATGCTATAAAAAGTGGAATGAATTAAACTCGAAAACAAGCAGTTTCTCTAATCTCTATTTAAACGTACAACGTGTAATCAATTGTAATTACGACAGTATAGTGAAAAGAAAATAGAAACGTATATTTTGATTGGAATAAAAATGTCGACGTTGATCTTGACAAAAATATTTAACACGCCCTTGACGATCGTAAAAAGGAACATAACGGAATTTGAAACTCGTCGTTTCGACGGTAGCTCCGGTATTGATCCAGAAAAAAAGAAAAGAACAGCCAAGCATGGACTTGCGATGTTCACGAAAAATCACACGATTACAGTGATTACAATAATAGCGTGTCGTTTACAGTGCTCAGTTTTCTCTGATTATTCTAATGGATTCAGAATTAATTAGAACGCCGGTAATCTACGATATACCGGTTTCTCTTTGTTTCCTCGGCGAATTAAACCGCGACGTACAGATCGGCACGCCAACGTTTGCGTCAATTCAAACATCACGCGATATGGGAAACGGGTGCATAATAAAACAGCGGAGGTCAACACGGAAACAGTTTGCGCCGACGAAGAAGTTGGAAAAACTGGCCGCGAGCGAGAGAGGATCGTTTGTCCGGACGATTAAGTCGAAGGAGAAAATAATGGACAGAACGTTTGGCAAATTGATCAGCTGAAATGGAGGCAGTGGTCGTTGCTCGTATCTCGCTATCTATTTCGGAGCTTGCTCCAGCTTGGAAGGAAAACCTGCGGGCGAAATGAAAGAATATCAACCGCAATGGAATGGTCGCGTGCAGCTATAACTGTTTTAATTAGTTCTACGGCGTTGGTTCGATTCGCGCGATTCCTTTCGTCAACTTTGCCGAGCTTCGATTCGCGAAGATGTTTGCCAACTTGTATCGCGAAGATGAACTTTCCACGAATCTATCGTACGCTGCTTTAACAATGAAATTGATTTTCCAGTTTCTTCGTTTTCTCTCGAAGAATATGTTTCGTAAACAGATTGATGAAATTAGCGTTAGCTGGTTCGATGAAATATTTTTATTGGCAATAATTCCCTTTGGCTACAACGTTTTACGCATGAATTTTTCAGTTTTTAAGTAGTTTTCGGATATTTAGAGCATCGGGTGGTTTCGTTATCTTTAAGAGAAGTTGGAACGTTCGAGCGACTATTTTAGCGTTTTACACAGGTGTAGTAGAAATTGCACGATTTATTTGCCTTAATTCGTAAGAGAAATACGCTCAATACGAGGTAATTTAGTTTAGCTGAAATAATTTAATTGTAAATTTGTTGCTTGTACGTGTTGTTTGAACTTTCGTAGTCTGTTTACGAGATAAATCTGAAGACTTAACGAATGAGAAGAAAGACGACATCAGGAAAATTATAAAGCTCGTTTTTCTCGGCTTTTGTAAAATCTAGTCAGGATAATTAAGCTCGCGCTATACGTTGGTCTTTTAATAGAATTAAGAAACTAAGAAAACGAGGAGAAACATGGAAAAAATAATTTTAAACGCGTGTGCCTTCGTAATCCAAATTAAACGAACACAGTTTCGCACTTACAGGGTCGAAAGGATTAGCGAAACTTAACTTCCCAACTTGACAATGCGACACCTAAGCAGCAATCGTGACGTTGATGCATACAATACGTCTAGAATTGGAATAAGTCGTGTTATTTTGATGCCGTCGTATGACGAGAGAGAACCGATCCGTAGCGATCCAGTCCGTGTACCATCAGATTTGGCATTGACAAACCTTTCCGAAAGGCGAAAGGTAAAACGTGCACCAAGAAGCAGATACTATCGATTTTTCTAACATTCGACAGACTATATATAATTCGAACAGTCGAGCAATCCTTCAAATCAATTTTTCACGCTACGTAGACGAACTGCACTGCTTACGTGCAATCCTAAGATTTTTACGCTTCTAAAAGAAAAAGGTGAAAGAAAATTCTAATTTCTACTATAATTGTAATAATTAATCACAACGAGTACACTGCCCTTTGAATATCTTTTCACGTGTTTTTATTCCAATGTTGTAGTATCGTGATACCTACAGTTAAAGAAGAAATAATAATATCCAAATTCAGTAATAGATATAACGTAAGAATTAACTGTCGAGGTTATTAGACGTATGAACAGAGGAACGCGTGGATAAATTGTAAAGTAGAAAATATATTTTAACACGTTCGTCGCCCAATATGATTCGGCTAAGTTTCCTGCGGGACCCAAATCCGACCGCCGGTATGCAGAACGTAAATAAAGCGACAAGCGGGAATTCATTGTTTATCGCCTTCGATTCATTGTTTATTGCCTTCGATTCATTGTTTATCGCCTTCGATTCATTGTAAAGAAAAGATTATTTACTTCTGAAGTGGAGAAAACGATAAGCTTTCCAGCTAGAGTATTCCGAGGGATCTCGTGGCAGATATCTCAGATCTTTCATTTAGTCAGTGACTTTTTCATCCTCAGAGTGTTCAGTAAACAGTGTGAAAATATATTTGAAAGTAAGGTGAATAGTGATGACGGAGTCCACAACTATTGTTCGAAGTGTCCAAAATCAGCCCAAATGTGTTTGGAACGTTTTAACAAATACCACGCGATATAGCATAATGTAATATATTATACAGAATATAAATTAATAAAAAGCATGGTATAATATGTTTTTGATATTTTTATCTTGTATATTCTATATATAATGTCCTATATTTAATTAACTCGAACTAGAAGAGCGTCACCCATACTTTGTGACGGGGCCCCCACGGAAGTATACCCGTCACATAGATATGTGCGACGTGGCGACGAACGTGTTAATACAGTAGTGTAAGTACAAGTAGGGATATAATTTGAGCTGGTTCCGATCAGCACGCTAGCAGTGTTACCCTATAACTGAAAACCCCGAAACCATCGTCGCCTGTCAACTGTCTATGGTCTGCCTTCGTCCCAGTCTACTGTCTATACGCTGTCGATGGCTGTTTAATTCATTTTAAATAAATTAATAAATAAGATGCTACAGTTATTTTTCTCGCGAAATTTCAAATTACCGTTAAAATTTCATATCTCTTGCTGTGAATCGTGATACGAAAGCTTTCAATACTAAAATTATCGTAAGTTTTAAATGCTTTTTGATTTACAGCTAGCAACGTGTTATTCAACAGGCGTATGATGTAATTCATAAGCCGGTACGCTTCATCTCCATTCAGACGGTGAACTATAGTAGAGCACAGGTTAGTCTTGAATCCCAGCAATATCATTGAAACTTGATAACAAGATACGATGGTGCTCGATAGCGGAGTTGCGTTAATGGGCTTATGATCTTTCTGTTCCGGGCGAATTCAATCGGTTGCAACGCTAAATACACTAAATTGGCCTACTAGATTAACTTGCACGTCAAATGCAATCTCGCTTACGTATCAAACGGATCTAATTAATAAGCTCATTACTGAATATCCAGTGGTGGATTTCCTTTGGATGGTACACAGCTGCATGTACAATGTTACCCTATTTGCCGACCGATCCCAATGTCTTGATTGCCAGCTACGATCGATGATCCACCGATAGCGAAAATTGTACAGAAATTCCCGATGATTCGATGGAGATGCGGTTTTTGAGATTCTGGAATTGTGCACGCCGCTTCGTACGGATTAAGGATTATCGTTCGATTCTCTGTTTCGATTAAGATTTACGGAAATTTGGAATTGCCTTGTTTTCGAAAGTACTGGCATCTTTGGAATACGTTCAGTTATCTTTCAATCGAAAACCGATCCTTTTAGTTCAACATCGGATATTTCAATGCCTGTTCTTCAAAGTTTCGAGTATTTTCTAGTTGCGAAAGCTACACTTTTTGCCCTATCGTACATTTACAGGATTTCATTGAATCGTAAAGCAGCGATCGTGGAAATAACTAGCATTTAAGCGCAACGTGCGGACAGCCAGCCCTAATGAAGAAATACGAAATTTCTCAAACAATTTAGTGGGTACAGTTGAAGTAATTCCACGAGCGGAGAGTATCTGAAACTTCTTCGTGTGGTATTTCTCTCGTTTCAACGGAAATCGCAATACCTGGAATTTTACAACGGTATTCGACGTAAACGTACACATTGTATGTTACAGCTTCTCATATAATTCCGTATATTAATGGTAACAAGCGGTAAATTAACAGAAATAACGCGTACATATGCAATGCTGCGTAATTGCATAAAGGCAATGCCTTCGTTCGTCGAGAATGTTTCGTCGATGAATTTAAAAATGACGAGAACAGAAACAAAATGGAAGATTACTCGGTGAGTGAAATTATTTTGTTTATAATTTCTTTCTACGACACTTCCTTTCTTCCTGTTTCTTCTCTTTTAAAGAGATCAAACGAATTACATTATAACGACGTACATATTAGGTCGTCCGAAAAGTTTCTTTCGTTTTGTAAGGAAATTTTATCGTTTTATATTATTTTATCGAATTACGTATGATCCATTTTGCTTTATCAAGATAAAGATCGCAACGTTTGACAGATTAGGTTTCATATTTGTATAAAGATGCATCGTTGTAAAAGACGTGTCTGTAAAAGAAAGACACTTTTCGGACAACCTAACATATAGCCGAGATAATCGTTCAACTTTATAATTTGAAGTTGACGTTAATCTTCTTTCTTTTTCTCTTGGAGATTTTGGTTTTACCAATTTCATATGATTCGTCTTTCCTTCTTGCTCTGCGAAAGCCAACTTTAGTATCTCCGTCAATGTGGATGATCATTGGGCAGCAAATGTTCGATTAGTAAGCTGATTATCGTATTTCCAGGAAAGGATTTACATCGAATGCATTACCGACCCGTTGTGCATGTACGCTCGTTCATTAAAATGATGTTTACCTCTAATGCCTGACGTATTGTTCGAAGGTGTGTCGAAACGGTTATCACAGGTCATTTGTTGCCATTTACATCATACTGTGCTTTACCAAAAGCTTTGTTCAGCTTATAAACAGTACTATCATCCTTCCTCGTACATGTATACAATAACTTAACAGCTCGCCTATTGTTCGAAAGGTACACGTTACACAAAGCAAAACTTTCGTTTCAATTGTTTCCACCGATGGCAAGTACAATCGTTGCGTTCTTCTTATTAGAATTTTCGCGAATACGAAGAATTTAAATTATTTGGCAATTTTCTAGAGAACAAATGCTTCAGGATGACACGCGGCGACGTTCAGTGACTGCGTCTTGAGGGGAAATTTCGATGCTTCGCAGGAAGCAAAAACGCGATCCGCGTAGAATGATATTCTGTTGCGCAAGAACGATACATATTCCTGTCAAAATCGTCATGTTACCGTGACTACGGGTAAGGCAAGTTACGTGATTTGTTCGCGTCAAAGCCAGTTCTTGTTTCTTGAACCATGTCACCGAATAATTCGCCAGCCAAGTCGATTTACATCTATTCTTGTCGAAGTTGCATTATCAAGAATGATATCAACTAGCTTTTTCTGATATCGTAGAGAATAAAACGTAAACGCATGAAACGATGCTTGCTCAAAAATATGATATACCTCGAGATGTATTGTACGAAAAGATTCAATCGAAAAACGGACAACTGACGGTTTAGACGTTCGTGAAACGATGTCGATCGTTCACGAGAGAAAAAAATAGCGGATTTGCTATTACGTAACTAAAGAAGCGGAATTTATTGGGTTGGCAACTAAGTTTTTTTTTTTATTTATTTATTTACATTTTACAATTTGTCCAGTAGGACATTTGATACAATATTATAGCTTAGTGGTATAATAATATAACATGTGGATGGCTACTCCCAATGGGATACCATCTTCGAATTTGATTGATTTATTTTTGTAGTGTGGTGAGTGTTTGTTTGTTAGGTTATGTCCTTTGTGAGATCTGTTGGGTGTTTCCTTTTTAATCCTTTTTTTATGTTTGATGCGCCGACCGTTTCCGCTGCCAGCCGGTGGCAAACAA
Organism: Bombus vancouverensis nearcticus; assembly: GCF_051014615.1. Lineage (NCBI taxonomy): Eukaryota > Metazoa > Arthropoda > Insecta > Hymenoptera > Apidae > Bombus > Bombus vancouverensis. Next base: position 17,448,649 of record NC_134914.1, on the reverse strand, counting down.
GTGATTGCAGATTTTGTCAATAGTGTTGAAGTGGTCACCACTTCTAAGAAAATACCACACCTGGTCTTTTTAGTTTTCTCAAGCACCGAAGCCATCGACAGCGTATAGACAAAAGACTGGGACGAAGGCAGACCATAAACAGTAGACAAGCAATGTTGGCTTTTGGGTTTTCAGTTATAGGGCAATACTGCCAGCGTGCGGACCTGGACCAGCTCAAAGTGTATTCCTACTTGTAATTACGCTTCTGCATTAAAATATATTTTCTACCTTACAATTTATCCACGCGCTTCTCTGTTTATACATCTAACAACCTCAACAAATAGGTGGTATTTTGTAATTTATCTATTCGTTAATGAAATTTCATAGATTTGCTATAAAAATAAAGAAGATTGCTTGTCGAAGTAAGAAATCGTAAAACATTCTTTTCCTACTTCGTTCAATTACCAACTATACGGAATCAAAAGAAACTAGCTAGCATCTGCCGAATTGCAATAGATGGTATTGACAAAATCCGCAATCACTTAATTGCCAACCCAATAAATAGATATATGATAAATACTCTATTTTGAATAATTCGTATCGTTGCTATAGTTGTTCGTGTGTACATACATGTGTCGTACACATATAGCGTACTTACATTCTTCAACTATTGCAAACATACGTATATTCTTGAGCTATTACCTGGTCACAGTGCACGCAGCTTTTAAAAGCTGTTACACGCCACGTTTCACCGTGAATGTATTAATCGTTTCGTGAATTCCAACGGCTTTAGATGTTTGCTCCGCCTTCCTTTTCAATTCTCGCGTACAGTGCCTTAAAACGAGTTAGAGGAAAGAGGATTGAAAAGAATAAATAGAAAGAGAGAGAGAGAGAGAGTTTTTCATCGTACGTTTCGGCTATTTAGAGCGAGCACTCGATTCCGCGATGGTCTCTAAGTTTATGACATTGATATAGCATTTAAACTCGCTGCGGAGTACACGAAACTTCTTTTATTTATTTTAGTTATTATTTATGTGCGACGAAAGCACGGAAACTGGAAGTTTTGAGAGCTTTATAAATATAAAGAATCCTTTAAGAGTGTTTTGATGACGGCGTTAAAAGTTTCCATTCGATTAATGTATTTTTACCGCAGATATATTTTTAGATCTGGATCGATACGTTCAAGCACTCTAGTTTCCAGTCTACGTATTATTTCATGGTTATTATCTTGGACTTTTAAATGTTTACGATATAAGATTCGAAGAGTTAGAAATGTAAAATTCGGAAGATCGGCCGGGAAGGGAAGTGTTCTCGCTGCTCGAACGATTTCATCTTCATTCGTAACTTTTTAAGTACACTTCCGAGAGAGAAATGATAACTCAGGGGAAGTTTTATTGGCAGTGAAATCCAGCGAGTAAGTCTTCTAACTATCGCGCCCTTAAATTTTAAAACTGTGGATTTTATAATGTATACGATCCTTAGAATCTCATCGCCCGCGATTCAATGAACTTTGCAATTCGGCAGATGCTAGCTAGTTTTTTTTAATCCCGTATAGTTGGTAATTGAACGAAGTAGGAAAAGAATTTTTTACGACAAGCGATCTTCCTTATTTTTAATGCAAATCTATGAAATTTCATTAACGAACAAATAAATTACAAAAGGATACAAGAAAAAAGGAAAAGAATCAGAATAAAACACAATTTTAACGAAAGATTCCCTCTTATATAAAAATATAAAAGAAACATAAAAGTTGGAGGAACGCAACAGGATTTATTTCTGTAAATCAAAATCATCTGCTTTCTATGCGTCAATCTATCCAATTGTAAACATACATTCACAATGCACAAGGAATATTTCTCTCAGCCAGTTAATTTACAATGATTCACCGTGTACACGTAATTCCGTGCGATTTCCACGGAGAGACGAATACGGAATCATCCGGCGTTCTCGATTCAAACCTTTTAACAAGAATCTTCCGTCTAAGATCTAAGATATAAACGGCGAGCTGAAAATTCAATTGCACCGCCGTTACGCTGCTAAATTATTTACGCGGCGCGTTAATGATGCGCGAATAAATTAAGATTGTCTCGCGAGACGAAGGAAGATCTTCCTCGTAGTGAACTCCTAGAGAAGCAAAATGGTGGCAGAGGTGCCATTTCGTGACGGGCTGAGTCTTCGTGAGACGAGAACACGCGGTTCTAAACGCGTTTCATTCTCTTTGAGAACTACTTTCGACCAAGGTAACTCGAACTGCTGCTCGTTGCCGGGTTATGGAATTAACAGAAGCAGCTGAAAAGGAATTACGTGTCCCGTTGAAAAATTAATTCGATTGCCTCGTCATATTCCGAAGACGCTGTCTTTCATTTACGTCGACCAGTTCGGGTTTCCTCGCATTTGAATGGAATCCGTGGTTCTAAAGAGACGAAAGTATTCCTTCGCCTAACGTCAGATAGTAATTGACTCTCAATATGCGATTTAGATGCTAATTAACTAACTTGATTGACTTCTCGAGTCGGTATAATTCAAAATGGATGTTACAATTATACTGGTTGTTACCGAACTGATGGCACAAGCCAAAAAGAGGCGAACGTACGCGAAAAAAAAAGTGGAAAGCGTGGAATCAAATTTTCCCAAAGAATGCTTTTATTTTTGAGAAAAATATATTTGAGAATTTATTATGCGCATGTACGGGGTCAGTTCTTAACTAGATATATTTAAATTTCATTTTCTTGGAAACGTGGCCCGAAATGGAAAAATTGAATTTCACATTTTTCATTTGCAAACTCAATTTCCTAAAAAACGAAGCGTCGTATGAAAAATATTTTACTGTATATTTTTATCTTGTTTTTTCATAGAGATTTACTTCCGTTCGGTTCGTATCAACAATTTGCCAACATTCTGTATGTCATAAATATTACTCAAATATAAATAGTTTCTAAATATTTGCTCTCGATATTTGATATAATTTTACTCGCTACCTTTATGGCAAAACGATATATTGGTCTATTTTTCCAACATTCAAAAATACCGTGATATAAACGATACGATCTACTGTCTTTTTCTTCCCTGGTATTCAAATATTAAAAGTATCCAACATCGACTCGAAGGTAAACAGTTGGAATGATCATTTTTACATAACACGGAATGTCATCTTCCGATTGACGAATAATTAATAATTAATAAAGACCGTGTTATCGATAAAACGAAAACAATTTATTCTTCTGTCAATAACATAAATTAATTCTCTACCTTGAATAGCGTTTGACCAGCGCGATTGCGTCTATTAAGATCATAATTTCACGCTGTGTGACGTTTAACGTCACTGTTAATCATTGAGAATAAAGAATTTGCCCATTAATGTACTCTACACCCTTCTCATTACATTTCCACCCCCTCGAATGTAAATAAATCATTCATCTTAACGGAAGGTGTAATCGAAACTGCTGAAACGTGGAATAACGCATGGTCTAAAATGCATCGCGGTTTGCCTCCTGAAATGATCATTGGCGCGTTTAGTTTAGTCGCTCGTGCCTTTGACTGGCGTGATCGAAATGGGCAAATAATTGAGCGAATTATTGCGTATGCAAAGCGTTCTAGATGGGAAGGCCTCGTCTGGGCTAATATTAATGCAACTCACGCGGCCATTACTGTTCCGCATTTTGGTCACTGCTATCATCATAGCTGCCGTGTTCCCATTGTTTCGTTAGCTTCTCTTCGCGCGTTCAACCGATCGACAATGAAAAATGGTCTCTAAGGCGACGACAGAATTAATGGTGTTTGATAAATTGGCTTGCTGGGTGTTGTTTTATGGGAGGATCGAAGATGAATGTATTTTATGGACTTTCGTATAAATTATTATTCGAAGGAAATTTTTTACCACCGCTTCAAAGTTGTATATCTTATAGTTTTTAAAGCTCATTTCGTATACTTATCAAAGGAACGCAGATTTTTATATATTTTTTCTGTATCATCGTGCACTCTTTAAATTTCCTTTTTAAACAAATTCTTAAATTTATATTCAGTGAAACATAACGAATTTACATACACACCCGCAGTCTAACCATTATTTTACTTCTTTCTTTTACCGTTTCATTCGAATAATATATCGTTGCATTGCAGTCGAACAATCTGTCTGTTTATTTATCTAAATATTGATTTTTCATTCTTTCGGAAGAATAAAATTGTTCTTTCTTTCTACTTATACAATCGGTTTCATCGAAAAAGCAAACAATTACATTATAAAAAATTAATCTATATTATTGGAATTAATACAACGATAGATCGTTTCTGTTCTGTATTATTTTGTTTATTTGGGTATCAGTGATTATTTAAATAAAAAGCTGTACGAAATAAATTATTGCTGGTGTCATAATTCCAGGATATTTTTTCGCCTCGAGAGGAAAAAGTGAATCAACCGGTATACATCCTGAAATATGTACATACTTGAAACACGTACATGTAGGATATAGATCCTATGTTGATAGAGATAGAGTTTCGAGATGGAAAAAGGGTCAATGTTTTATCGATGCTGGCGAACGATAGCATAAAGTATTCTTCGTTGATGTTGGAAGAATATAATACAAGAAGATTATCCTGAACTAACTTTCTTCATCTCGCGGTTATATTCTCTAGTTTTTTTCATTTCTCAAATTCATTTCATTTCCCAATATATCTGCATTTCTATATTTGTTATATAATCTGTAACATTGTTCGTAATATACAAATTAAATAAAGTATATAAATTAAATATAGAGAACAATGAATTGTCGAACTGCTTGAAACAGCAAGAAACGGCGAACTGATTGTTACTTTCGTTTAGGAACCGTAAATATTACGAATGATTTTTGCATGATTTTTGTTATATAATCTGTAACATCGTTCGTAATATACAAATTAAAATTAAATATAGAGATCAATGAATTATCGAACTGCTTGAAACGGCAAGAAACGGCGAACTGATTGTTACTTTCCTTTATAAACCGTAAATATTACGAATGATTTCTGTTATATAATCTGTAATATCGTTCGTAATATACAAATTAAATAAAGTATATAAATTAAATATAGAGAACAATGAATTGTCGAACTGCTTGAAACGGCAAGAAACGGCGAACTGATTGTTACTTTCCTTTATGAACCGTAAATATTACGAATGATTTCTGTTATATAATCTGTAACATCGTTCGTAATATACAAATTAAATAAAGTATATAAATTAAATATAGAGATCAATGAATTGTCGAACTGCTTGAAACGGCAAGAAACGGCGAACTGATTGTTACTTTCCTTTATGAACCGTAAATATTACGAATGATTTCTGTTATATAATCTGTAATATCGTTCGTAATATACAAATTAAATAAAGTATATAAATTAAATATAAAGAACAATGAATTGTCGAACTGCTTGAAACCGCAAGAAACGGCGAACTGATTGTTACTTTCGTTTATGAACCGTAAATATTACGAATGATTTTTGAATGATTTTTGTTATATAATCTGTAACGTCGTTCGTAATATACAAATTAAAATTAAATATAGAGATCAATGAATTATCGAACTGCTTGAAACGGCAAGAAACGGAGAACTAATTGTTACTTTCGTTCATGAACCGTAAATATTACGAATGATTTCTGAACGATAGCGCATACGTCGCATATTATGTGCATTAAATTGCCAACAGTGGCAAGAATCGCTCGACCGAATTCACATTCGATGGTTCATGCACGAAACTCGGGCTTTACATCGATTCTATCTTTATACCATTTCAAGGAATGCTTAAAAATAAAGCTGCGCTCACAGTTTTCATTTATGAGCTCTCCCACCTTGCGAGCACGCATTCCGCCCTACATACAATCGGTTCTATCTCACCTCGAAGTTTCAACTAGAAATCAAGTTGGAATTTACGGCCAGTTGGTCCAAGAATTATTTTTGCCTGTTGTATTCCGGACTTGTGTCGCGCTACGTATTCCATGGAACGCGCTGAACCATGGATTCTCAAAGCAAGCGGCGTGCGAGCCTCGATAAGTCGCCAGTAACTCGAATCGAGGACTCGTAAGACCCGGCGGAAGTGCTCCTAAAAGAAGCGAAGCACGAACCGGATCGCCCCTCGAGACTCACATCATAATGTTATTGATTTTCCTTTCTTTTCTTTTCTTTTCTTCCTCGAGACGACGAACAGGTTCGTTCCGAAAAAAAAAGAATAATTCAGCCTTCTAACGTTTTACTGCGGTTGTTTCGCGTGTGTTCGTTTACACGCTATCGTTCGAAAAACTGAAACGTTATCTGGTTACAATGTTTCATCGTTAACCGAAGTTTCTTCGGTTTTTAGTAGAAGTGGTGAAATTGAACGAATATGAGATTTTAGCGATAACGAAGCTAGCAATGACGTTAAAAGAGCAAGAAGAGAAGTTGAAATTTGCGAAGCTGTTTTGAACGAGCAAACGTCATATTGGATTATTTGGATCGATTTATGGGAATTTTTATATCGAAACTTTGCCAAGATGTAATATTTTGTCTTTCGAACAAATTTGCAGAAAATTCTACATAGAATCGGTAAACCGAACAATTCCGTTTCTTTCCTTTTTACTTCGTCATTGTTACCGATATCAAAATTTTCATCCGATTTTGTCTCAATTCGTTGTTGCAAGCGAAAGATATTTCTAAATATCTTAGAACAGAAGAAATTTCAATTAGAACCTTAAGTATCCTAATTCGAGATACGTCTTGATCTTAAATAAGAAATTTCAAGCGACAACAAAAAAATAATAGATTTCTCAAATAAATTGAATCAACGCGCGCAAGACACATTTGTTTTGGCAAAAAATATTAATCGATGAATTTACAACAGTAAATGGAACGTTGTCCGTTTAATCCGTTTCTTTAGCCAAGAGAATTTGCGACTCGTTGTAACCGGCTTTTTCTGCTTCTCTCGATCGAGCAGAATTCTCCGTGCTATTCATATTTTACGCGTTTACGGGATTAATAGTTTTAATCAGTGTGGGGCCCGCCGGAATTTTCGCGTTATTACACCGAGCCGCGAAATTACAAAGCTTGAGAAGCACTGCGTCGAAGAATGCGGTTCTTGCACTCCCAGCGGGCGGTTTCGTGAAAGATTTGGAGCACCTAGACGCATTCCCTTTGGTATTACGACGAAACACGATCGATCTGGACTCTGGACGCTCGCCGAATATAATAAAACATCCTTCGAAACATCAGTAAAACGTATATGTCCGCAAGAAAAAAAAAAAAAAAAAAGAAACAAGTAGCATCTGTATAACGTCGTATTTCGAATGGACGTTACGATATGGCGTTACGCTGTTGGCGATCAAGAGTTTTATTCATCGTAAACTGTCGCGTACGGAATGCGTGCTTTTGATTTTACACGAAACAGCATACAGCTAGTAAGAAGGATGTCTTGGATGAAGAAGATAAATAAAAAAAGTTGTGGAGATATATAAAACACTATAAATGAAACTCTTACTTTAATGTACAGTTGGTAGATAATATCGATTGAAAATTACAGATAATATCGATTAGTACGAATAAACGAGCAATGATCAAAGACGGATGAAAATTGAGCAAATGCGAGCATTCGAATATTTATCATAAAAATGCGTCTGTATATTTCAAGAGTACAGAGTCAATCAATCAAGTAGTATAATCGATTAACGATCAGACACGCCGAGTCTTACGTATTACTGCGCTACTGATTATCTCGAAATGTTGCTTATAGCACGCGCGACACATATTCATGAAAGTTGTTTTTACGAGTGTTGAAACACTTTTGTCAACTACTGTTTGCCTGGCGAAATAAAGAAACGGCAGATGGAAGATTGCAACTAAGAGAGGAGCAGCTCGGCTAGTTTCATAATGCCACGTAGCCACGCGTCGTATCGTTGGATCGCTAAAGCTCGGATCCACTTATCCAAAACTTGTCCGCGCCATTTCCTGCGAGTTTTGGCGTATGCCGCACACGTTTTCATTTGTAATTTGCCGCGACTCAACCCCGTAGCTTTGTTCGTCTTCTGCGCGATGGAACGACCGGCTTATTAAACCCGATCTTTCCCCGGGAATTTCAACAAAACACGTACTTTGGAATTGGCGACGACAAGCGGAGCACGGAACGACTGTACGTACGGGGCCAGGTTCCGCCGGAAGAACATTGTTACGTGCTTCATTGGCAACTTTCATGGTTCTGTCGTGGAAATTTGTCGCGAGCAAGAGAAGATTGATCTCGGTGAATTAGTTTCGAGTTTTTGATGAGTTCAGAAGGGACGTGGAACTGTTTTGGAGCGAGGTGCGAAGCAACGGAGAATAAATGAACGAAGACGTTTGGTCGTATCGCTTTACGTCGATTAAATTTCTTCGACGATGGTAATCAACGTTCGATGATACGTCAACGAGAAAAGGAGAAACGTCCGAGCTTGGGGCTTTTTACTTTGCGCTGTATTAACCCTTTGCACTTGGAATTTTATTTCAATTTCGTTCGCAGCAGCTCCCAAAGCTTTCAAGTGTTTTATTTGAAATTTACTTGAACTAAAACATAAGACAATTTAAATAAATAAAGGGAGAAAGAAATTCACTTAAATAGCAGTTTTATTCACACTATTTTTGTATTTTGTAATTTTTAAGTCTATGATATATCTTGAAACTATTTCCAAGATGCAATCCTGCTTTTCTTTCGCACGTTCCACAAAAAAAAAGTGGACATGAAAGAATGTCGAGTTGAACTCGACAAAGGAGCTCCTGTGATAAAAATTGACGTCGAGTCACACTCGACAGAGGAATGCAAATGGTTAGAGCTATTTAAGAATTTTGTTATTATCGGGGTAGATCGTTACACCGGCTTCGAGTATGTTAATTTAGGATGGATCGCATTGGTTAAGCTTATTCTTTCAATTAATTTTTCCTCGAAAATACAAACAAGTATAGCTTATAAGTAATAGTAAACAGATAGAAGTTTGAGTTTTGACAAAGACAAATATTATATTTTCTAGACAATGAAATGCGAACTAAACTTGCAGGCGGATCTATAGACTGCATCGTTGATTTTTAACGAAGGAACATCGCAATTAGGATCAGGCTGGCTTTATACATCACTTTGTTTGACACGTTGCGTGCGATGCAAGTGACCGATAAACTCGAGTAAACTTTCACCTTAGACTACCGTTTTATTATTAATTCTAATAGCAACGTCATTCTCTTCATATCATAGTGAATGTTTAATGGAAAAGCAGAATAAATGGTTGTAAAATTTTCAGCGATAAATTGCACACATTTCCAGATATATTTTCTCAATTCGGTATGTTGAACATTTTATTTTATTTTTGCAAATATTATTTTTACAAGCATTTTTTTTTTTAAATAATTCCATGTAAAATTCACTCGACGTTGGACGCAATATAATTCGATTTATTATACAACTGGTCGTTACAAAAATGTTTGTTAAAAATACAATTACATCTCTATGCGTAGTAAAAAATGATTCTTCGATAATCTCGTTAAAAGACAAACGCGTTAAACAGAAGCGAAAGGAGAATCAAGATCTTGAACACGCAAAGTGTCGCAAGAAAAGACGTGTTTGTTAAAATTGTCGAATTTTTAATATACACAATGTATTTTCACGAAAATATTCCTATACTTTTCCATCATCTTCTACGCCGCACTAATGGATACTGCATATTTTAATTCCAAATTCCTCTATTCGTGTTCACCGTTTTAATATGTACTTCTTCTCTCTCGTGTATATTCTTCGCCCCGCTTGTTTCCTTTTTTTTACACGTTTTCTTTTTTTTTTTCTTTTCCTTTTTCACTTTCGTAAAATGTATTTTCGTTCGTACAGTCTCTGTCCGACTCGGAACGTTTTTCTCTCGTACAAATGAAAAAGCAACGTTTCGCGTGTGACAAACAAGAAGAGGGCGAAATTGGAAAAGCAATCTTAGTAACGGCGTTCTAAAGCCACTTATGTATTTCTTTTTCCCGGGGCCCTTCAATTACATTACGCGAATTGCATCCGCCGCCTATTAGTAGATTGCCTGCAAATTGACCGACCCTCCGTTGTTTCTCACGGGATCCTTAAAAATCGTTGAATCTTTATTACATGGAAACTTTGAAATCGTTACTGCGCGCTTTTATTATGTGTAAAGCTGGTGCCGGATTAAACCGATTCCATCGAATTACTATTACAAAATTAAATTCAATCGTCGAACTTGAAGGGGAGAAGCGTCGAAAGGGTTGCTCTAATTATTAAATAATTTCATTACGTTTTATTTATTAAATAATTTTATTATTAATGAAATTAGAATCCATAAACGATACACAAGGTGCTATTGAATTTAGTATAATTATATTGTAATATCGATGATTAAATCGATTGGATGACGGATTAAATATTTTTCAAGTATCGTTCGAGCACCAAGGTTCCACTATCCTAATAAAAGTAATTAAGTCCTTAACCCACAGTATCGTGCGATATCATTGATTTATTATTTACTTCAAGATGATAAATCTTTCCTGTTCAATGATCATTTGATAGCAATTATTTATCAAACACGTTGCAAAATAAAATTAGTCCTACCTCACACGTGCACTTATACATCAAAAGACACGTGCGATTTGCACAACTTCGAACGTTTAGCCAAACCGTGAAATGGCACGACTTGTTGCTTATGGCACGCGCTATTGCAACTTAAATCGTATGGCAAAGGTTTGAGAGAACCTTAGACACGTGTACTTCTTACGATATGAGGTGGATAGATCGGTAATAGATACTGCTGATGTATACGATTTTTGTCCTCATCCGAGTTGCCTTCTTCTCAGTTAGGAATTGTGTAAAAAACCGTACTGTGAGTGCCGGGATTCGAACCTGGTCTTGAACGTTCGTAACCAACCAACTGCGCTAACCACAGCTCTACCGTCATCCGGTCGAGGATAGGGTCTTTGTGTAGCAAGCCACGGGACAGAAACTGTTGGAAAGTTTTGCTGTCGAGTGCCGCTACGGATATATAGTCAGTGAGAAAAATAAATGGAAAAATAGTGGAAATATGTATCAACTACGAGTTTCTTTGTAATGCTGTCTTACCTACCTCCACCACCTGTTCACCTATTTTTATCCTCATACGTATGTCCCGTATATCTAACCACAAACCTGATCCATGACAGGTGACAGATTCACGAAATCGCTGGGACGCTGCCTTTCGTCGCGTCGGCTTAGTTATGCCGGTGGCCAATTGCGAATCCGTCTTCAGGTATCCTGCAACATGCACGCTGTCGATACACGGGCAAGGGGTGTGCATAATTTCAAGCACGGCGAGTGGAGCCCCGCGGCCCCCCTACAGCTCGAATCCGATTCTGTGGTCAGCTTATTCAAGCTTTGGTCGCGCAATTGGAGACGGATTGGACGTGCCGGCTGCTGACAAGGAACTCTGATAATAGAGGCAAGCTTCAGAGGAACTGGAATGTACAGTACACTGTCTGTTCAGAGGGAAATTCGGTATTGACGTAATTAGACTACATGCTAGCAGACGTTCCACATGCCGTGACACCATCCGTTCCCAAACCCCCACCCAACACACGTAGACCGTGCAGCGCCGCTCCGCTCCGCGCCGCGCCGCCTGGGATTTAATACCGGCTAACTCATATCTCGGGGGCAGCTGGCTTGTCCGTAATTTCATCCTTTGAAAATTAAATTAATCATCGATCCGTGTCCCCTCCATTATTTGCCGCTAGCCCCGGCTTCTCGCGTTTCGCTATTATCCGGTCACGTATTTAACAGGCATCGCCTAAACAATTTGCATTCGGCCACGACCGTTTGTCGAATTGTAAAATTGTTGGAAATCGTCAACTGGTTGAGTCGTTTGGGCGATCGTACGATTCTGAAGCTGCGGGATAAGTCACGTTCCTCACAGTGTGTATCAATCGTACACTTGAAAATGATATTCGAAGCGTGCGTGCATTATCGTCGTTCAGCAACTTGCAGGAATTTTCAGCGAATCTTCCTTCATTCGAATAACCGCGGTCTACTTGAACTTTCGCAGTTAGTCGCCGAAATAAGTCATATTACGCGTAGGAATGATATTAAAATAGTTTCATATTTATTTGATATGTGATTTACAAGATATTCGTAGATACACATTGCACGTGTCTCAACACTCTTTTTGTCTCACCATCTTCTCACCACTATACGTACGGAACAGTTGCATTCTTCTGTTTTACGAGACACACGTACTCCTACACACACCCATACTCATATATGTGTAACGTTACTACGCGACTAATCCGGTGTGGCACACAAAATTACATACATCTGAATAGTTCTTTCTGGATGGTGCAGAGGAACCTCAGTGGGGTTCCTTAGCGGGTGGAGCTAATTTGTTTTCAAAAATTATGCGATATTGTCGGGTGATTCTTCGGAGAATCCTCTCAAAGGAGCAATTCGATAAGAACCGAAGGATGAGGAATAATTTGTCCCGTGCAACTCCCTCTGTATGAAACAGACATTTTTCCTAAAATATAGCGATTTATGTTCACGCGATACTATAACGCACGTTAAAATAGAAAAATCTAAAAGTCTTCAGCAAAAAATTATAGGGACTCTGCAGAGAATATCTCGTGGTCCCCCAGATGGTCGCAATCCACAAGTTGAACACCCGAGTGCCAGACCAATTGTTAAGCTGGCAACTTGAGGCTGGTCAGTCTGGTTTTATTTCAAACAGAGAGGGGCGAGTAATTCTTGAAACGTCCAGACAGACGGTCCTAGTAAGGCTAAGGACTTCGTTTGAGCCTCGCGGTTTGATGAGTTTGGAAGAGTCTGGGTGAGGCTTCGATGAGTTGGAAAGTAAATTGATTGTCGCGTCGATGGAGCCAGCGGTGCGGAGAGACGCGGAATTGATCAATGTTAAGTGGGTTTTACGAACTAATAATTGTCTCTTTTTTTCTTTTGATAATTGGCTGTGGCGAGTATAGCGTTACGATACGTTTTATGAAGACTTTGTTGGAAAGATCGAACAGTTCCGTTCAGTTGTTCGAGGAAGTGTAAGTAGTTTCAAATTTTCGAGATACTGTAAATCGGACGATACGATCGTCAAAGTGCACTTAACGTACAGTTCGTGTGAACCAAGGAAGAATAGTTTAAACTCAGCCTTGAGTTCTGATTCCTGTTTCGAGGCTGTATCTTCGCATCTCACGAGGACCCATTGAGCCTCTGCGGTCCGAGTAGCATACGACATCTTGTTTCTACCGATTCATATTCAATAAATTAGCTTCAGAAATCGTTCACAATTTTTCACCATCTTTTATGATACTTTTAAACATAATTTTATTCCTTTTCCGTTTGACATTTTAATCGAACGTATTGATCAAACATCGACTAATCGTCGTTCTTCTGCTTTTCGTAAGAGATTCGACAAATAGCATATTTAAATAAAAAACTACTCCTTCTATCGTTCTTTATAATTTTAAAGACGTGTTCGAGAATCGTTTCTATCAGACGAACAGAGTGTCGTTGCGGTTCTCTTCGAAGGAAACGACGACGAATCGCGAACATGGAGGTGGAAAGAAAAATCATAAAAATTGTAGCAGACGGCGACCAAATACAGCGACGTTATCCTACTAAAAGCCGCTGCCAATAACAGTTCTCGTTACGCGGACTTTCTGAACTTTCAGACTGGACCTGTCAGGCCGTATATCAAGCCACGAATCGCGATCAATTATGTTCACGCGAGGATGCTCGCTCTTCTCAACTAATCCGGCACACAGACTGTCGCGTCGTCCTTGTCGCGCCAATTAGTCTACATTTATGGCGGTAGAAAGCAACAGGAGGTCTTGATTACAGGATAATCGGTTGCTACGTTCTCTATTAGGTTTCATGCGTTGCTGTACTAAACTCGTCGACTAAAACGGATAGCAGATTCACCTTCACTGAAGATTCTCTGTATATGTATACGTCTAACAAGAGAATAGTTTCACGAGCTACGAACAATGGTATTAAAATAGTTGAGAGAAGTTGGCAAGATTCATGACTGACTCGTTTCAGCGAAATTGATGATTTTATTACTGGAATGGAGGATTTACCGTCGTACCAATAATTTTCAAGTGGATGTTAGTGTTCGATTTAGGCGAATTTTACACGAAACGGGACCTTTATCAGATATGAAACGAACTAAAATAGGGAAATATTCGAGCGAAAAAGAATTTTTCATTCGTCCGAGGAAACGATTAGTATCGTGTTTAAATTGGCAATAAATTGAAAGAATCGAAGGAAGAAAAGGACAGCGTCACGTTACCCATGAATGGCAGTTATAATGCATTTTATTAATATTGTTCGTTAATTACGAATTTATAGCGCGTTTAGTAAAGAGGCTTGAGCCCTTTTTAATTCCTTTCTGTTTTATTTAGTCAAATTGCTGGAAAATTAAACTGATTACTCGCAAGAAGATAGAACTAAAATGAATAGAAAAATTCATGGAGAATCTACTTTGATGCAATTGAGAGTTGAACGACAATTCCAAAGCAGTTAAGGCAAATGACGGTAGACGTTACGATTCTGTGGTATATAAGAATGAGACATTTTCGCCAAGTTGCGAATAACAGAAGCGGGACGAAAATAGCGAGTTCCTTGTCCGGACGAGATCGATCGTGATTATATAATTTCGGATTGAAAATAATAGCAGATTCAGGCAGCGTACCTGATTGCGGATACTTAGCTCGTGCTTCAAATTGCACGGTATCTCGTTACTCTAAAACCAAGAACGCCGTTCCAATTTAGGAAACCGTTCGAATTAAGGTCGTTTGCCTGCCATTTACGTAACCAAGTCGTACTTCTTGTCACGTGAACCTCTGTCACGCGGACGCACGGATCGAGTTTTAGAAACGCACGTGAATGGAAAACAGTAACGTGGAGAAGTGACGTTACGTAAGTTTCGAACAAGAATATATGACTGCCGCGTTAATTGATTAACATCAAATTAAATAATTATGTAACGTATTCAATCATAATACATTCGGTCATAATTTCCATCATCTATATTCGATGATATTTATGGAATATCGATTTGTAATCTTTTTATAATTAAGAGAAGCTGGAAATTTGTTACTTTGTTCACCTATGAAGTTACGGTACATTGTTTAGAGTCAACGTGTCGAACAAAACTTACAACATTGGCATTAAATTAATTAAAAGTAGTATTTAATGTATTCTTTAACACGTAGATAATAAGAAATCGTGAAAATTTTTCTTTCCTACAATAATTATACTACGTATATTTTAATTGTGTGAGAATTTATGAAACGATACCTTTTAGTATTATATATTATAATAATATCGCATACAAAAATATATTTTCGTTGGATCTTACTAAATCGATTTGCTAAATCGATTATCGGGACGATCGTTAAAATCTAATTTCCTCTGGTCATTTTGAGATACGGCGACATACAAAGAAAAATAGGCCGACACGCTGTGGAAAGAAACACAAAGAGAAAATTACCGAGACAGCGAGAGAAATATCGCACGGCACTCCCGGTTCATCTTTGAAATCGTTCCGAAACTTGACGATTTCTTTCCAGCGATTAATCCAGAATTCATTATCCGAGAACCGCCGTCACGCTGCAACGATTTCCATTATCGTTCATGGAAAAAGTCCGTTTTATACATTTTCTAAAATGATTTTCCATTATGCGGCCGTAAGTCCGCGGTATTATTTCGGTTTTCCTGGTGGCGCATTCCGCGTGCCGCTTCACTTTCTCGACATCTTTACGCCGAGACCGGCAGAAAACCGACAAAACCAAATGCGCCACGTAATGCAGCGTCCAACGACTTTGAAACCTCTTTCGTTTCCTCTTTTCTCTCCATCTTTCTCTTCTCTCTTCCTAACGCCTCGTCGTTTACCGTTGGCTTAAAGAAAAATTCATTCTCCCACGATCCTCCGCAATTACCTAGAAAATTGCGCGATTTTTAAAACGGGCTGTCGCGCGTATTTATTTTCCTGTTCTCTTTCTTCCTTTTTTTCCTCCTTTCACCGACGCATCCGCGTATTTTACTACTTCCGATCGAGACCTTGGCTACGATACTAGCGGAGAAAATTGGCAAACTGTGTCTATCCAAAGCGATTGTCTAATTTTCTATGCGTACTGAGAATTTGTTACTTTATTACTATTATTGCTGAGTATCACTGCGTATTACTGAGAATTGAAAAATATCACATGATAAATCTACTCATTCGTGTAATGAATACCACAACAGGACGAATTTACGTTACGATCCAATATTTAATAACGCGAAATATATCTAATTAGAAAGATTTAGTTACATCTATCGAGTTGACAACTCTAAGTGATTGCGGATTTTGTCGTTAGATGATATTGACAAAATCCTGCAATCACTTAGTTGCCAATCCAATAGGACGATTCTATTTTGCGGCATACTTGCGGTACAATTATCGTGTCCTTTTATATCTCTTGTTTTATACGTTTTCTTTTCTTCGCTACTGTAATTCCAAAGGTAATGAATTTGGTAAAGTTTAGCGAGAGCGCCAAGAGTTCCAATTAAATTTATATACACGAATTATTGCAGAAGTATTGGATACGATTCGGAATACGCAGAACATACGATTTTCAAGAGGTGGATAGAAAGATATCGATAGACAGTAATGAACAGCGATATTCCAGCGAACTCCTTCACGACAAGGATCCTAACCTAATAAGCAATAAGTAAAACCCTGGCGGATGTCGGGGATTAATTGAAGGATCAGCTTTTAAATTCGTCGTGATCGAATTTTAGGAGTCGTTAAAACCGATAATTGCCAAGGCACTTCAAGTGCACGAAGAATCGCATATTTCCCCGATGTGTCCTTAAAATCCTTTCAAATATCAGGTGTTTGCGTTCAATCTCCATTTGACGTATTTATAAAAATATTGATCAAACGTTAAATGCCATTAAAATCTATCACGTGTAATAATGTCAATATTCCATGTTATATTTCCCTGAAAAATATCATTTCGAAATAAACGTGGAAGTAATTGATCAATGAAGATTTGTGAGTTTCCAGCTTCGGATGTAGAAATTGTTCATTTTCAATTTCAAATATTCTGTTCCTTTCGCACGATTACAATTTCAGCTAAAAAATAAAAAAAAAAAATAAAGAAGACAATTTTGCAAAACACGTTGGAGCTGAAAATTGCTGGACTCACAGGTCGTAACGTTAGCGAAAATATCGCGTTCGCTTAATGAATCGTTCTGATCAAGCGATACTGTAAACTGCTAGCAGGATGTTTTACAAGAGATTTAATTTCTATCCAGGACAAAGGATGCGCCCGAGAGATTTCCTTAATGGCGTGACACGATAAATTTCGTGAATGCAGCATCTCGAGCAGCTGGTTTAAGTACAGCATCGGTCGGTTGCGCGATTGAAACGCGGACGAATTTCTCGGCTACGCCGAATAAAAGCAATCTTAACAATTTCTCACGAGATAATGAGCGAGTCAGATCAATTTTCTCTTCGGCGTTTCTTCCCGCACGATCGATCGAACTTCCTTGAAACGTTTCGTCTTTTCCTACCTCGCTTTAACTTCAATTGTTTCGAACCAGTTGTTTTCCAACCAAGTTAAACGATCTGAGGAAGGTGTCTTGGACACGTCTGATTGATATTAATAGATAATTGGAAATAGCTTCCCTTTCGATTTTATCGTTGGATATTGTCGATAGAAGTAATTATCGCTCGATATTCACGACGTTAAAATTTTGTTATTTCTGCTTGAGATTTGATTTGTTGCATAATTAACCGTATGTTTGGTAAATCGAGGAGCATAGTAAAATGATAATATTATATTTTTATTCGCTACAAACATTATATTTTAAATCAATAAAATATATTGGAATCTACGATTATTTATAACATCTTCGTATGTACACACATACAACATGATAATTAATAAAGTGCAAGCCTAATTTCATTGTTATCCTTGATACGCCAGACATTGGTAACTTGTCATATGAATAAATAGCGTTCCTGTCGTTGGTAGAATTTTCATTATACTCAGTTACATAACGAATTAGAAAAAATACACTTAAGGTTTCCAACAACAAACTATAGCTGTATCGCCTTCCTTATAAATTCTCCCATAGCGCATGATTGAAAAATCCTACTCGCGTTACGTAACCCCTGTGAGGTTTCCACGAAGCCCGTGTAACGTTCAATGAAAACTCATCGATTAGATATAGCGCGACTACGTGTACATATACATACATACGTAGGTGTACGTAACTTGCGGAAGCGCAATCCCAACAAGGATCTTGAACGTGGTGGAAAACCGCAGGCGGCGGCTGCTGCGCGACTCTGAAGCGACGTCGTGAAAACGATTCGCGCGGTTTAACGAGACTTCGAGGGTTGCAGTCGCTGCTAGGCAGCGTTAGACAGCGTTAAGTAAATTTATGGTGGTTGTGAGCAGCGGCTGAAAGACTATACGAGGCTTGATCGCTCCGAGTCAATTAAACGAAAAGGTAAATACGAAGGTAACGACACCGGCTGAACCGGCACAATGGGACTAACGACGATTTATTATGGAAATACGAAAGTCGGCCGAACCGTGGGCGCATGTTGAAGAAATCGATAGGAGTTTTTAATTAAAGTGGCAATAATGTTCCCGCTAAGCCGCTCTCGACAGCGAATGACTGCGATTGAATTTCATTTCCTCGGAAAAGAAACGTGGCTTGCTTCGAGAAGCGTTACGATTTCTCCGTGCAAAGATATTTAAATTGATCCGACTGAAATATTACGTCTTTTTGCGACGCTTCCCGCGCGAATGTACGTCAAACAAGCGTTTAGAACGGTATTTTGCAGTTTTCTCTAAATTTCCTTTTATTACATTTATTTCTCTGTTTTCCGAATAAATCGCGAGCTGTTAACGAATATAACAGACACGTGTAAGAAATATATGTCATATTTATAAGTATCAAGGCATCTGTCAGTCTCGTCAGAATACTAACGCCATTTGATCTATTGGATTGGCAATTAAAATTACCACCTAATGACAAAATCCGCAAACACTTAGTTTGTCAATAAATTATCAGAGAAATGATTAATCGGCTATAATTTTATATTTCTGTAAAAGAACACACATTAAAAGTTTCTAGAAGCTACTTTCAAAAATTATAGAATTAAAAATTAAATAATGCTAATTATATATATATAGAGGTTGGTAACTGGTGGTACAAGCGGAAAGGGAGTGATTCTACGCGAAAAAAGAAGTCGAAAATATAGAATAAAAATTGTTCGTTCGAGGCTTTGTTTTCGAGAAAATCTACTTTGAATTTTCGTTCGGTACGCGTGCACTTTATCGCGTCTCGTTATAACGTACAGCACGCGTACCGAACGAAAATTCAAAGTCGATTTTCTCGAAAACAAAGCCTCGAACGAAAAATTTGTATTCTATATTTTCGACCTCTTTTTTCGCGTAGAATCACCCCCTTTAAGCTTGTACCACCAGTTACCAACCACCCTGTATATGTATATATGTAAATAGATTTATTCTTTTATCGATCGATAAGGTTTCCGATGAATTAAGTAGAACGTCAATGAAACGCTCCTATCGCCAAAGTACGTAGGAAAACTTCGCCTTCGTCATTTCACTTGCGAACAATGTCCCATTCGGTAGTCATGTTTCACCGTTTTCCGATGTCTGGTAGTAATAGCGAGTGGCAAGTGTTTCTTCGCAGACAGTACTTACGAGCGCCGATGCACACGATCTTACAGAACGAGCTTCGTGTACGAGCGAACTTTAGTCTACCACGAAGACGTAGAATCGCACGGAACGAGCCATAATGGCGCTGTAATTGGATTTAGCGATATAAAGTCGGGTTTAGTCGGCTCGAAGTCACTTGCTGCTCGACAACCGTCACGTCGTTCATTGCTACGATATGTTCATTAAAAGTTGGTTACGTACTTTGACACGGCCTGGTTTAACGAACGTGTCGATATGATCGAACGACGTCGCAGACGAATAAAAATCCACACCTTTTACATTCGACGCGGATCGATCGAACGTTTGATGAACTGCTCGCTCCTCTCGCGACTGATCGCTCCCCACTGTTTAACAAGCTGCGACTTTTCGTTTACTTTGCGAATCCCATACGTTCGTTCCTCTCTCGTATCTTCTTTACTTTTTGATTTTTCGTTTGAGTAAGGAACATCCTACGTTGATGGCAAATTTTTAGAGAAATCGAAAGGGACAGCTTTTCTTCGCGTTTGAATTTCCTATGATTTAATTTCGCGATTACCAAAGGGAACAGAGTATGACGAATTAACCGGAGAACTGTGATTTTTTTACTGCCAATACGTTACGCATAAACGAAGAAGTATCTAGTATTCTACTGTCGTAACTAGCATTCTATCGTGTTTTAACAAGATATCTCGGGTTGTACGTATTAAGAGCAATTACGAATCGATCAGTTAAAAAGTTTTCGCTGACTCGTCGCGCGAATTCATTTTTCGTTTAATTCGTCTGTTTGATTATACAGAGAGAGTTAGAAAAGTTTTGGGACGTTAGTTTCAGCGGGTAAACAAAATCCTATCCCGTTTTCGCAAACTCCATTACGACCGGTCCTATGGATACGCTATAAATCGTGATGGAAGCGTGTTTACGCGCGAGAACCTGTAACGTTTGGAAATTCCCATTTCGCGTTATTTTATCGTTTCCAAATTGAATGAAAACGAAATTCGACGGTGTTGCAAAACGTGGAACTGGATTCGTTCGTAGGTACAGTAGCTCGCGAAAGTATTTGAACGCTTATCATAGAAAATTTCTATGCATACATTGTGTGTGTTAGTGTGTGTGTGTGTGTGTGTGTGTCTACATCAAACATTTTCAAACTTCATCAGAATTATAATGAGACACGACTATCGTGGTTATTTCAAACCAAACTGAAAATCTACATAAAAAGTCGGAAGATATTCTTCAAAAACGTGTATTTAGTAACAAATTAATATTGCTCGTGAACAAGCTTATGTAATAATTAAACGATACAATAGGTATTTGTTTTAAACTGTACCAACAAATATATACACGGTGGTTTAAAAGCTCTGAAGCGCGTTGTTTTCTAATAACATGTTTATATTCGGTAGCGTGAATATTTTACGAAATATGTAGGATGATAAAGATTGTACAGTAACGAACAAATAGAATATATCATTGGTTAGATACGCGGTGATAGTCAAATTTTATCACAGCGCTAATGGAATTTCAAAATAACACGCGCAACCAGATTCCGGATATTTATGCACTTAGGGGCATTTATGCAAATATACATAAAACATTATACGATGCTCGTTATACAATTTGGAGATGTAAAAATGCACAGAACGTACGCAACGTGGAAAAATATCGCGAATATTCAAGACACATTACCGGTTACGATATTTAGTAGGTAAAAAGATTTTTTACCAGTTTTTCCATCTTTTCTAATCAGATCCGCACAGGTGTTCGAATAGTGTCGCAAGCAACTGTATTTCACTTGGTGTGTCTGGCATTTCGTACGGTAAACGTTAACAAGAACGTGCAAACGTAAGTTCTCTGTATCCTGCACTTCTCTTTCACCGAGATACAGCGGTTTTCGACCTGGTCCACGCGCCCTTTAATTTGTTTTCGCGTAATTGCTCGTTGCTGTTGATTCAGCATCGGATACCCGATATTCCTCCTCCTCCTCGTTTGGTTGTCCACTGTCCATTCTTAACTCGTAACTGGAATACGTATTTTTTGTTCAGTGTGTAACTTGAACCGTGATTCGATATCGATTCGGTTGTGCCCTCTTTTAAAGATTGGAAAGAACTTTGATTACGTGTTAATTTGGGTCGAAAAAAAATGCTTTCGCCGATAGGAACCACGACGAATTTAAAGGGAAAAGTTTGGAGCGAAGTTTTCAAGATAGAAATTTACGAAATAGAGCGCGGAAATGTTGACGTTTAGAACCTTCCTCTTTCTTTGTTCGTGATACGATCGTTACGAAACAGAAAAGATTGCGGATTTTAGTAGACAGATTGAAAAAACTTGCGTAATTTATAGATTATGTAAATGTTTCCTCGCAAATATTATATTGTTACCAACCAATACCAGTTGTTATACCAGTTGTTATATTGTTCTCAGTTACTGCAAACCTTTGATATAGATATCATTTGCAACGCTATATCATTTGCCCTTTTATCTCTGATTCGAATAAATACCAACAAGTTATCAGTATGTTTCCAACTCGCAAGACGCGTACGTTTGTGTAATATAAGTACATTGGTGAAATAAATCTCCTTCGAGTGATTTCAGATGCTCGTCAGAAAGCTGTAAATTTCAATGAGTTTAAAATTTGAAAATATATACCAGGAGATAAATTTTGGCTTTCAATAATTTTAAGTTTTGAAGCAATTCTCAAATTTTAAGCTATTTTATATTCTTTTTATTGACTGGGGGTGGAGGGACTTATAAGTTATACATACTAAATAAAATGGAAAATGCTCGAGCATTTAATTGCCAATAACGTTGTCCAGGCAAAAGTGCATTAATCATTGGCGGGAAATAGAAATATATATATATGTATTTTGCAATTTTCGCCTAGAACGAGAACGGTTGCACGTCGACGAATAACGTTTTCACTTTTTTCCGAAGGGATTCGATTACCCAAGTTACGTCCGATCGCGTTGATCGACATTTTTGACGTGACGTCAGTGAGATGATTAACCCGTCGTTAATTAAAAACGGAACGTTGGCCTTTTGTAATTAAGCGTACTCGAATTTGCACTTCACCGAGATATTTGTGCCCCATAATGAGTACACCTCATGACGATTAATTGATACTATTAATTCAATTTTCATCGTAAACGGGTTAAAGTGGAAATGCTCGTACCGTTACAGATCGATCAACGACAAGCTATACCTATTTTTTACGTCGCTTTTATCGTTTATTCTTTATTTATGACGGTAATAAAAATACGCGGAATCGATGATTTTACTTTGCTCTTAAATTATTTACCATATTTTATTACCGCTTCATTATTATATTCGTTAATTTGTAGATATTTAAAGAAGGAGGTATTTCGTAGATGTATTATCGTACGATATCGTTATAATACTAACGAGCAGATGAACTATATCGTATTATCATAATTTCAATTATTGCCACAACAGTTTAATGAGTTAATCATTTTATAACGAACGAATAATAAAATGTTTGTTCGAAACTTCATTTCGTACATGTTTCTGATTACAATCTGGCCGATGACGAAATATCGTAATTGCTAGTTATTACACGTTAATTAGTTTACGATAAATTTATCATTATTATGGAATAAACGAATGTGTAACCCAAATGTACAGAGAATTTTTCGGACCGATGATAATTAGACATACCGTGGATATTTATAGTAATCGTTATACACGCGGTGAATATTACACGAAACCTGTTTTCCAACGAATAACAAAAGCTATCTTTCGCTGTAAATTTCCTAAGCAAAACCATATTCAAATTGTATCCTAGAACATCGTTGTAATACATATTATTTAGCGAAAGTAAATGGATGATCGCGCATGTGATTTCTGTTAAAAGGAATAGAAGCTCACGTGCAGGCAAGTGAATTCGACCATCAAAAGTTCAGTTAATCGGACATTAAATAGAATCTCGTTTCGATAAGTAGAATTGAAATAAATGCTATAGCTCTGCCGTACTTTGCTCACACGATATTTTATAAATTTCTGTACTTATGCACGTGCTTGTAAATATATATGTTTTAACATTTAACCAACAGTGCACAGTACAGCGAGCTGTAGGTTTCCACCGTGTTCGAACAAGCCAACCTATACGCTGCCCATGGCGTATTTTTCCAAATATCGAGGACTAATATTCACGACTTAAAAAATCAAAGAAGTCTAAAAATTATTTCAGCGGTAAATTATATTTAGCGGTAATGATTTTATACAACGATTTCGCATATTGTTTATATAAAACATCGAATTAAAAGTATACGTTAAAAGTATAAAAAAATATAGGTAAAATTAAAAACATTAAAGATAACCAAAAATAAATAACAGTACTTGAACGTGAAATGAAAAATTCATGATGCATTTTAATATCTTTTTACGGTGTGGTATCGTTCGATTATAACTTTATTTAGTCGTAACTGATTAATTACCGAGTCGTAACTGAATTAATTTTAACACCGCTAAATTGGTGTATTTTATTATATACTGTACTTTATAAAAGCAGAGAAAGTGGCGCAATTAATTGGGAATAATTCCAGGTAAACAATAACTGATAACAACAACAACAAAAGAAGAAAAGAAAGAAAACGCGTTGCTAAAATCAAGAAGGGAGATCTCCCCGTTTGGTCATACAACGATATTCTTCATAGAGGAGAGATCTATGCCTATTCGGTGGGCTAAGTGTTAATATTCACACTTTTCGCGAATAAACAAGTATCTACTATTTGTCTATCGTCTCTTTCTCGTCCCAAGTAAAATATTAATTTCTCCTTGAAGACGCTTAATTATCCCTGGCGCCAACGAGATTCTAGGCCAAAGGAACGTTTCACGGCATGCGATTTCACATGGAACGGCTTATGAAGCGTTTTCCCACCGAACAAACGACGCCAAGTTTCCCAGTTCCGAGTTGTTGAAATTCAACGCTCCGATAATCGGCAGAGAACTCGATCGAGCAGACAGCAAGAAGCACGGAGACGTTACAGATGCCGATTTCGGCTTTGCTTAAGAACCGAATCCCAGAGATGATTTAGTTACGCGAAACGCCGACGGCCATTACGAACGTCTCCATTATCGCGACTGTTTCGCGCTGAATAGACCCAATGATGTTCCCTTCGATCACCAGGATTCTGCTGATGGAGGAGAAACGTCAACGCCGATGCCTTTAATCGCGTTCATCGATCTCCTATTCTAGCCATGGCGTTCCAACTCGGGCTACGAGATTGATCGTTTCGCGGATTTTTACTCCTAGATCGATCCGAATCGATTCGGAACCGATTCGATCTGATTTGGCGCAGATTGCGTTCGCCAATATACTGTGTATAGCTACAGGTATACAGAGTGTTGTACGCAACTGGGACAAGCTATTAACTCTGAAACGACGTAGAAGAGAAAGGAAAGAGCTTTATTGATATAAAATTACAGGATTTGTAGAGGACAACGGTATTGCGTTAATAAGGCAAACAGTAGTTTAGTATTGGCTTGGCAATTAAGCGATTGCGGATTTTGTCAATACCATCTAATGACAAAATCCGCAATCACTTAGTTGCCAAGCCAATATGTTCGTTGTTTTTTCAATTTCGTAGAAAATGAAAGACACGTTGTTTAGTTCTGCAATGAAATAAACGCACGTTTGTGGCGTGCTTGGAGATTAAATTAAAAAACAAAAGACGATCGACGACGTATTAAATTTTGAAACTGTTTCTCTGTAAAAAAATGGGAAGTGTAATTTTTAGTGTTCTTTTAGCGAGTCCTCGTATACCGTTGGTTTGAAACGAAAACGTAATAAGCAATAAAAGGGAATCTTTTTAGAAAATCGGTTTAAAACGAAAAGTTTGAAGTAGGAACGTGAAGTTTGTTTTGTTTTACAGTTTTGCTTGCAATTTGTAATTAATTTAATCCGGATGATAGATATTTGATGGTACGTTTTATGTATCGATTTTACTAGTCGTAAAACGAATACAAAATGCAAACTACTTCGCGAACTTTCATGTCGAGGAAATGATTTTGTATGGATGTGTAATAAAAGTATGAGGCTGTTAGAATCCATACAGTGCAATGTTACTTGTTTCTTTTGACGACTTTACGACTCTGCATCCTATTTATTACATCGATTTCGATAGTTTCAAAACTCGTCGAATAGTTCGTTCGAATGTGCTCCTGTTTGTGTCGAAATCTATGTATGTAGTATATATAGCGGAATTTTTCGAAGAAAAGGTTCATTAAAAATGTGTCGGCCTTTTCCATGAAAATTCACACGAACCGATAATTTTACCTGGTTTTCATACTAATTTTCGAAACTTGATGTCAGCTCCGTGTTACGTGAATCGAAGATTCAAACAGTTACCTGAAACACAAGATAAATTCCACGTTATTCGTGCTTACCTGTCTTTACAAAATTAGATGAAATTATCGCTAAACATCTGGTTTTACGTCACGATGAATTTTCCACTGTTAAATTATACTCCAATATTGATTTTCCCCATATAAAGGATAATTGTCTCTCGAGAAATTCAAACGAAATATTACTACCGTGGACATTTTTTAAACAAACGAATTTTATCGTAAATAAATCGTTCTAGCGATCGATACATCGCTGACGTTTCCTTTCTCGGATGATTTTTCCCCCAACGATTCAACGTATTAGGTTGTCGGAAAAGTTTCTTTCGTTTCATAAGTGAAACAATAGATGCACAACATTTTTTATTTCATATTATTTTATGGATCTATGTATGATCTATTATGTAATAATAGAATAAAATGTATCAAACGTAATTCAATAAAATAACATCAAAGAAAAAATGTTGTGCATCTACTACTTCCTTATAAAACGAAAGAAACTTTTCAGGCAACCTAATACATTAGAGGAACACTAGAGAAATTGTCGCGATTGATGGTGAAATTGTAGAAAGTACCTAACTACCTTGCCATTTCGATGGGACACGTGGCATTTAAGCTCGTCCACCTTTCGTTTATAAGCAGAAGATAAATTGCCAACGATCTGGCAACCGATACTCACGCATACGCACGATTTATTATAATTTGCTGGTACCGGCAGTTTTTAGCGAATATCTCGTAAATGGGACGAATCCGCACGTAATACGTATAGGAAAAAATTGTTCAAAATGTCGAATTTTACAATAAATCTGAAAAAAAATCATCCACATCGGTGGATGTCTTGCTTTTCCACAGATTCGGCAATAAAATTTCATTGAACTTTCGCCCATTTCTTTATCGACTTACACTTCCAAATACACGCGGTGGGAAAAATAGTGAAAATTTGAAGTGATCTCGATGAAGATCAGTCGGGAATGTGTTCTTGAAAGCGTGTCTGATTTCGAGTCGAATAGCTCATTGGTCGGTTATCGACATATTGGACTTCGAAGCTCGCTGTTTAAAATGTACACAGCGTGGCGATTGATGACCGAAATTCTGCAGGTCACTGAAAATATTGTGACCCATCTTTTTTCCTGGAAATGCGTACGCTGCGAGTAATGGTAAAAAAAGCGGCTGACTCAGCGTCTGTCGCTGACCAGCGTAGCGTCTGTAGAGTGGGATAGGTCAGTGAATGCGCACGATAGAAAGGCCCGCGAGAGAGACATTTCCATATGGAAACATTAAAAATTGCGGGTTCTCTTTAAACGACGATTTCTCTGGAACGGAAAGTGCTATCGATATGAGTGGAAAAGCGTTGTGAAGGCAGAGGTCTCCTGCTTCCAACGATGTCCATTTCAACGTATTTAAATAACGTAGTCCTGTGGTCAAAGGAAGTTGAACTTCTGGTTCGTGAAATGACATGTTCTTGTGTTAGTCCTGTTCCTAATGATATTAATGACAAGATATTGGACGAATATACGTACTCGTTCTGTTTCTACTTTTACTCGCAAACAGATAAAACGTAAATTATAAAAATGTAATGTTACAAAATATTACAACTTGATGTAAGAATAGTGTAAATATTTGTCGTAAAATAGAGGGGGATTATAGTAGAGGTTGATATTGTTTCCTTTTATTTTGTATCTACATTCATAAAAGGAACCAGAGTATTTAAATATTTATATTTAGCTTACATGTAAAATCATACTTTCTCATAGTAACTTATTTATCAACGACAGTAAAGAAGAAAATGAGGAGTAATACGAATAATCAAATGTACGATAATTGTGTATAAAAATAGGAGTTAACATTGTTTCTCTGTCGACTCTATATTTAATTTTGCAACTCTATAAACGGAGATATCCGTTGGACAATTAGATTTACAATCGCGAAGAAAGTCTGCGATATTCGGCGAGATGTTGACGCAGGCGACAATGACAACTGGAAAATATTTCGAGAATCTTAACGTCTGCGCCTGATTGACGCGTATAATAACTTCGTTAACAACGCAGACTACGTTGAAGAAGAAGCTTCGCGCAGTACGCGTAACGAGGATTCACAGTTGTTCCTCCGTTGCGCAGTATTGCAAAATTTGTCCCATTCTCTTTGCGACTTTAATTTAATTAATTAAATGTCGAAGGACCGGTCGTTTTTGAGAAAAAGAGATGGAATGGTTTGGATGGATATACCGTGAACAGCGTTTCGTGAACGTGTATATTAATAGTATGGCTGAAAATTGTTTTGATTCAATCCTTTTATGCGATGCATTACTTAGAATATTACATATCATCGAATTATTTACTACAATTGCGAAAAGATTTTATTTTCAAATGGAAGCGCGTATGGATTTTGCACGAGACACGAAAAAATGAAAACGATACTTTCTGAATATTTATTCGTACGCTGTAAATACGTCATATCACGCTTTCTTTATTTGCAAAATTTACATGGAACAATCGTAAATAAAGTGCGCCAGCTGCTGTAAATCAGTTTTTATTCCATAAAGTATTTGGTAAAATACGACGAAACATTTGAAGAAACATATTAAACATAGAAATTAATCCAACAATTATTTGACATCATAGCGATGTATATTTAATATTTTAGACTTCGTTTAGGTAATTGCATATAATATCGCATTTTAAAATTAACGCTATTCGATATCGTTGGATATTATCATCGTGTTTAAGCAGGACAATGTTGAATCACCTTCAATTACTTAACGAGGATTACTTAACGAACGATTACTCGAAGATTATCGTCTGTTTAAAAAATATCTTTGACATACTGTACGTAGAATTTTGATATCCGTAGATGAAAATTAGCCCGATGAACATTCTTCACATTTGCCGTTGAAGAAGATAGAAAAATTAAAAGCTATTCGATATTTTATGTATTTTATTGCTTTATACTTATCATTCTGTTCTATGTATTAGGTTGTCCGAAAAGTGTCTTTCTTTTACAGACACGTCTTTTACAACAAAGCATCTTTATACAAACATGAAACCTAATCTGTCGAATGTTGTGATCTTCATCTTGATAAAATAAAATGGATCATACGTAATTCGATAAAATAATATAAAATGGAAAATGTTGTGCATCCATTATTTCTTTATAAAACGAAAGAAACTTTTCGGACGACCTGATACAATACTAAACTCTCTTCTATTTGAAGGTGGAAAGATAGTTCTTTTTCAGAATTTTAGTGTGTTTAATAATTTTAATCGCATCAGTCGATCAACGTCTATTTAGAAACGATCGATTACACTGTTCACGACTTCGTATTAAAAATACAAAACACGTTACAGTGCATAATGTCCAGCCCGTTCTATTTTGGAGATATCGAAGCCGTAAAATATCGATGGGGCGAAACTTCGTTCACTTTATAGGCAATAAGTTGTGCTGCAAGTCGTCCCATCGTATCGTTGGCGAGCTTAACATGTTTAAAAATCAGTCAAACTTATGCTCTTCGGTTAAAATCTTCAGTTAATAGATTGATATTTTACTCAAAACCATAAACGACCTTTTATCTCTTTAATGAAATTTCTATTCCCATCGCGTTTCAAATAAAATCAAGTCGTTGGTATTCCCGTCAGTTTTTCCAAGATTTTCATGGAGAATGGAACGTGTTAGAGCTAAAATTAAAAACTTAATGTCTTTAACGTTCGAAAGTAGCCCTTTCTACTTACGGAATTTTTAACATATAAATAATTTGTCAGTCTCAACGAAGAATTTCAAGAATTTATGAATTTGAAATAATTCGAAATAAATAAATGACAATTTTCATGAACCTTGAATAACGAAACTAGGAGACTACGTTGAATCATATGGACGTCATTTTCATTAAATACATTTTCAACGAACTATCTATGAATAGTTACAGTTTTATTTACCAACCTAACACATTTCTCTAATTATCGATCAATTAAACGAAAGCGATGCTTGCTTCGTCGGAAACTTGAAATTTGTCGAAATTCTAACGCGTTGTTCTCAAAAATATCGATAAAGGTGTCTCTCCATTATTAATGACCGATAAATAGAAGAGCTTTACCACACGAGTGAAAGAAAATTCGATGCTGAAGAGATGGACGAAAAAATTTCTATTAATCCACTCTGAAATCGAGTATATACATATAATGCTATCGTCAAATACGACGAGGCGATCCTTAGGATCCTGACAGATCCGTGCTTCTAATCCCCTAACAGCAAACACCGAAGAAACTTCAGCCTTCTGAAAAGTACGAGCCGGGCCATTGTTTGCCACCGCCTTTAAGACAAATTTCAATTACAATTTTCCCGATCCTATTCAAAGACCTTCGCTTTTCAAACCTTCGAAATTATCGGAACGTAGGCGGAAATAGCGCCAGCGAGAGAATAAGAGGAGAGCAGACGCGGATAGAGAGTAGATCCCGAAGGATGTTTTCACGTTCCACTAGCTCTTCGCGAGCTAAACTAAAATTTGTAGAGTGGTGGAATCGCGCGATCGCGAAACTTCACAAACGTCGGACTATTGGTTAGGCCAGGCGATCGCGTTTCACAGGATGGCCCGACTTTACTTTTCCGCACCCAACAGACGATTTATGTCAACGTCCGCGAGAAATCGATGCTCCAGAGAGGCGGACAGAACCTCGAGAACCGTGATGCCTTCAACCAACCTCCCTCCTCTTATCCGTTTCGCCTTCACCCTCGGCAAACAACCGTATCGATTCTTGTGCCACGAGGTGACGCAAATGGATCGCTCGAGCTATTAAATCGCCCTTGCTATTTCCTCCAGAGATTGTTGACGACCAGATGTCTCGCTACGCTAAACATCAGACAATAACTCGCTCCTCTAATCGCCCTATTCTCCCCTTTCAGTTTCATCTGTAATCCCTCGCCCTATATTCTTTCTCTTTTTTTTTTATTCGTCTTCTTTCTTTCATCGCTTGAAGTTCGAACATTATAATATAGGCTGTTGCGCGCGACTGGGACAAACCGTAGCTCTGAAACGGTAAAAGTTGGAAAGTTTCATGGGATAAAATGAAATTTCGAATAACGTACGACCCGGTGTCTACTCTGGAAGCGATGGCGTTTTAAGAATTTTAGGGCCACCTTTAATTTTGTTAGATAGAATTATAGAACTACGCGTTACCCTGTACATCGATCGACACATTCTTTGACACCCTGTAGAAAAATATCCCTGTAAAATAATATTATGCCTGAAAATACTTTGTGTAAAAGATATTTCGAATTTAGTTTCATGAAATTTAGTCTATGGATGGCAAGCGTAACGTTAACTGGAAAATACAACGTTGCGATTTTTCTTATCTTTTCTAATCGGTCAATTTCCGACCTAAAATTCCTTAACATTCCTTTTTCTTTTTTTTTTTTATTGTAGGCAATACAAAGATCCGAAAAAGAGTTTGTCGTTCCATCTGAAAAAGTAGAGACGACTTTAAAATATTCGAAACAGCATCGTTTTCGATCTGGACGACAAAGTTGATACTAGAGACCGTACGTTACACGACACTGTCTAATTTTGTCCAACGAAATTCTTTTCCATCTTTTACCGTGTCAGTGTCGTAGTTTGTCCCAGTTGCCTAGGACATCCTGTATAGAAGGCAGAAGGAAGAAGGAGTTAGTAGTCGGTCGTGGTGCAACCGATGAGACGACGAGTTATTAAACACGGGCGAATCAGTGCGTGCGAGAAACTGGAACGAGTGAAGGTTGGAAAATGGAAGTTTAACGAAGCGTGTGAGTCCTTAAGTTATGTCGGAGGCTCGGGTTATTAGGAACGTAAGCGATGCTGCGGAGATGGAGCGGCAAACGGTGAATAATTGGTCCTCTCTACCAACCCCTGCTTCCTATCTTTAATGGTCTATGAATTTTGAGTTCACCGGCTTTTTCCATCATTGAAATCTACGCTGTGTAACGAACGAAGGATGTTTGATAATTTTGGTAATATCGTGCGATGAAATTTACAATGCAGGTAGTTTCGTTTACTTTGTTTTAGAAACGAAACACTTGGTCGACGCTTCGTGAATAATTTTTATCTTTAAAAAAAGAGGAAGAATATTAATTAAAATAGATTTACTTTATCGTTAAGTAAGTATTTCTGTTCTTGTCTGTCGCAAAGTCAAGCAATGCTTCTGATAATTAATTTACGATTAATTTGTACATTTGAATAAAATTACAGGTAATGGTAATTGTAAGTGGAAAATTTCGAAAGAAGATTATACGTAATATCGTTTCTTCTTAACGAGAAAGACAAGTTTAGACCGAGATACCTGATAATTAAATGCAAAAGCGAAATCGGAGTTCGATATTGGCGGCTGGCGATGGTTGAGAGCGTAAAATTCATCAAACGTTAATCTGGAACGAACGATCGCAGGGAAAGCAAATTACGTGTTTTATCGCCGGCTTAATTATAATTTTTAATAACAGCCACGATCGTCTCTCATTGCTCCAACGCTTTATCCCGCGTTCCTTTCTTCCTTCATCTTTCAACTCTCTCTTTTGCCCTGTTCTTGCCTCATCTTGCTGCTTGAAAGGAGCGTGGCAAAAAGTTTTTATTAGTTTATAAACTCAAGCGTGCGTAAAGTAGCGTTGAAGCTCGTTTCTTATAAATATAAATTCACGATGTGCTCGCTGCCATGCATCCTTTTCTTTCGTGCAACCAGCAATTTTTGTCAGGCAGCGAGACAGGTAAAGGAAACGCGAGAAACACGGAACCAGTAGAACGGAGAAAGAGAGTCGACGGTGAAAGGTAGAAGAATAAAACTCGATCGTGTCTGAAATACAACAGGGCAAAGCTGCAACCTTGCCAGCTGTTATTAGGGTAGCTGAGAATATGTTAAAACCTTGCGTATGATATTGAATTAAGACCCTCTCACCTAAACTCTCGCTAACTTTTCAACGTGCAAATGAAATTTCACGATGCGCGCGAGAACTTGTTACTTATTTGCCTAAACCTTTGGGTTACACGTGAGAATAGCTTTTCAGCAAGTTAACGCAGCCGAATTAAGCGCCAGTTCGAAAGTCGTTGTTTTTCGTCCTGTACCAACGGATAAATGATTAATCCACGATGAATGGTAAATTTAGCGACGTCTCTGTTTGTCAAGGTACAGAGAGGATTTGGAAAAACAAATAGTTTAAAATTTATTTACAAATTATTCCACTCTACGTGTACGTTAGTCTCTGAAGGATTCGATAAGCTATTCCGCTTGATTGTTTGTTTTCTTCTGATTATTCTAATCGCTTCCAACGGCTTTTAAATAACTTCCAACCGCTTTTAATCGCTTTTGTCCCAACTGAGACCTGGACGTTCTTCAACGCTCACATACACTTTCACACGTACAGTACAAATGTATCATCTACTTAACACCGTTGCAATAAAAATCAATATAAATCGAGGTAAAAGGACATCTATATCCGTAATTGTACAGACAATAATCCAAATTCAGTGACTTGGTCAGATTTGTTAATTCTCGTACCAATCACAACGATAATTTTCACTTCGACTGTTGCTGTTTATAAATTTTGCAGTGTTGCTGTGCTGCTTACGTGGCATCGCGTAGTTGTAAACAGCGAGTCATTCTTCGATAACACGACGATATTTGTTGATATTTATGGTAGGGTAATTCTACGTACTAGAATTTCTCTATGGATCGTCCATCTCTTATATTACGCCAGAATCTTGCATGATAAAATTGAAGCTACGCATATTGTTTCAAAAGTTAGCGTGATTTTGCCACTGGTTTGCAAACGTTTGAAATTTTCTCGAAGTTCGTTACGAAGTTAGTGCGCCAAATTTCGGTCGGTTCGGGTCAAAGTTTCCTCTCCATGAATAACTAAATTGAAGAGTGCCGAGGCAAAAGAGCACACAAATTTTAAATCTCAAAAATTGCGGGTAAGTCACGTTCGTGTTATAAAGCACTGCCTTATCGCAGTCCTTAACAGATGATATTCCAGAGATTCGCAAATAAGATTAAACTAATGAAGTACACTAAACTTTAATGTGATAATTTACACATTTTATAAATTACGAACTTTTAATTTATGAAAAGAACAAATAATATAAAATTGAATAACCTGCCGTTGAAAACGCGGTGGCAATAATTGTTCGAAACAATTTTCAATTATCAATGAAATTAATTGCGAATGAACTTGTAACAGAGAAAAACTATAGCAATCGATCGTTTATCGTGTCAGAATATTTCGTACCCGAAGACAAGAATGAGAAGAAATGAAAAAAAATTGTCAAAGAAATGGAAAAAGAAAAATATTACATACAAAACATCTATATTTACATAAAAGGCACTAATCTCTGTCAAAGATTAAATTCTTCGATATACATACAGACATAAAATCATACCAGCACAGTTACAAAAAAAAAAAAAAAAAAACAAGAAGAGAGAGAAATGGAAAACGTGGACGAACCAATTTTATTTTGTTTTGTCCTTTGTCTTCGTTTCAGAATATAAATGATATCATGTGAAATTTTGCGTTGCAAATTTAATTTTCTTCGACAGAATATGAAATTTGCACCGGTACTCTCTTTCTATTTAACGATTTCAAAATAACGACAGGAATAGGCATGTGATTCCATTTTTCTCCTCGTCGCTCAACTACTGATAACAGCAAAGTAGATTAAAATTAAAATGGGATCCTTTTTTCAGTTGATTAATTGCTTCTGCTGCTCTAAAATCAATTTTTATTCGAAAAAATGTGTTTCCCGATAAAACAGATTTTTTAAATAGCATTATAAAATATTCGCCGGTATCAAACACAATGGTTTTCTCTTTTAACGTTCCATTAATTATCGCAATAAAATCTCTGGACCAAACCACGATCGATAATGTTTGCAAAGTAAACTGTTCATCGATCCAACAAACATATTCTTTCTTAATATTTATATATATATATAGCGAAAGAGAGAGAGAGAGAGATTCAAATTTATCAGCACAGTGATCATTCTTCATTAGGAATCTTCTAAGTGTTTCGTAATTAAACACCAAAACACGATCAATTAAAATTCATTCGGATTAATGAATTTAACCAACAAGTAGTTTTTACGTGATTTAAAAAATATTCCACCCTGCGATCTCTCAGCTTAGATTTCTTTTAGAACAGACATGCTAAAGAGTAAATAAATACGAAAAACAATGTTACCCATTAATCGTTAACCCTTTTCTTGCTCGTGTTCTATGCCCCCGCTTTTCCCCTATTTTCCACCAACAAACTCTTCCGTTTCAACTCCGTCTTCGAGCGTCTGCTTGTCCTCCTAACCACCCTCTTTCCTTCTCTTTTTCACTCTCTGTGCTCTCACCCCACTGCATCGGTCAGAGACTCCAGTTAAGCGTCCATTGCTCGACGCTCTCTACGATTTAAGGGATAACGTGATTTCGAGCGATTTCTAACTACATTTAAGCCCAGACTAATGTCCGTCGGTGCAAAAGGGAAAGGGGGTGAAACGCGGGTTACGTGAGTAATGCGTTTAAGTCGCGAGCGATTTTTCTGCCGGCTCGCGCCGCTAACCTTCTCCGCCTCGGGGATACAGGCGGAGCACGTCGCTCGAAAATTGCCGATGAAACGATTCGATCGGGATCGATGCCCGAGACGGAGAAGGTTGGCGTCGATCTATCGGATAGAGGACTCAAGAATCCCGTAATTAGCGCGACGCAGGCCGATAGATTTGCCTTCGCATACTCCTTTCGAACGGATTATCATCCGGCAGAGCGATTTCCGGCTTACGAAACTTGGAAAAATTGATTTCTCAGGTGAGTGGCGTTTCTAGGTCCGCCATTCTTCTTTCTTTGGTTCTTAAGAACGAATGTTGACGCTGCTTAAATTACTTCGCAAAGTTACGCGGGTAATGGAGAGTAGATTTTTCTTAGGGAAAGTGACGTAATTTCTGTTTACGTGGATGTTAGATTCGAAAATTGCGAACATAGGTTTCATCTTTCCTTTTTCGAACGTGTTCAGAAATTAGAATTGCGATATTATATCGGTGAAAAATTGTTTGATGCTCGTTCTTTCTTGTTACATGTGCAAGTATATGTAATTATTTATTTTCTTGTTGAGTACCTCGACTATTTGTCGTTCTGAAAATTGTGTACGTTTTTATTTCATCGTAAATTGCAGTCAACGTTTCTCCTTGTCGAAAGAAATCGCCTTTTTTATTATACAATAAAAATTGTACGTTCTAATTCGTTGAAAAGTCAACGAATTCCTCGGATTCAATATAACTTCTATAAAATATTTACCAAATGTATATTTACGAATTCAATAGGAATGCCACAATGCTTTCGAGCACAATGCCTTCGTTTAAGCATTAAACGTTATTGCGCTATAAAAGCCCCTTGCGTAACCTTTCGCATCCACATTTATCGTAGAGTCGATTTCTGGCAATGTTATAAGTCTATTGTAAAATTAAATTCATCGAACATATAACAATTTTACAACGATAATAAAATTCACTTTTCTCCGTTACTCTAGCGATCTTAATTCTCAAACAACACTGCGATTTCCACGTTTCCGCCTTCAAACGCATTCACCCTGGCATATTACCGTGCATTTCGGAATTTAAAAAATAAATTGCTAATTATTAACCGTTTGCACTCCTATGTCGATTTATATCTCAGGAGCTTCTTCCTTCGAAATTGTTTCAAGATATAACATACATTTAAAAATTACAAAATACAACAATACTGTGAATAAAACTGCTATTTAAGTGAATTTCTTTCTTCCTTTATTTATTTAAATTGTCTTATTTTCTAGTTCAAGTAAATTTCAAATAAAACACTTGAAAGCGTTGGGAGCTGCTGCTAACGAAATTGAAATAAAATTCCCGGTGCAACGGGTTAAGACATTCTAAATACAAACTAGAGAAATCAATTTTCCGACTCTCGAGTTTCAACGTATGGACGATACTTTTCGCTTACTCGTGAAATATGATGAAAATTTATTTTTCAATAATTTCAGCCAAACGATCAGCCACAATTGGCTGATACGAAAAAAATTGACGTCTTCCACAAGTTTTACGCTAGAAAGTTAGTTTGTCATTGTCCTGTTGCGAACGAGTCGGAAGAAATGACGGCGTTTCGCGACGATTTTCACGGATTCACGTGGCCGGATTATTAAAACACGTTGCTTCGACAAGCCGGCCAGCAAAACTACGTTCATCCGCGACAGACATACGTGTGCGGTGTATAATCATATTTGTTTTGGACCACCGGTTTAATCAAAAAGTTTGACCGCAGTTGTAGCCACTGTTTGACAGACTAAAACTGACGCGTTTCCCCCTTGTCTTCCGTAAACTGTCTTGATTGCTTCAATACGAATCCACCATTCTGTAACAACGTGGTACACGAATTAATGCACCCGACAGTTATTTTCATTCCAGCACTCAGCGATCTTGTTTCGCATCGTTGTTTAAAAATGAATGGCTGTGTCACGATTTACCATGTGGTGCTAAACATCGTTGAGTAATTTCCCTTTTACTATAAAAATCAACACTCAGATTTCATTCGAATTGATCGAATAGAATATTTTTGAACGTGGAAGGTGTAATTTGTACATTTTTATACAAGAAAAAGAAATTACCATAATATCATACTACAACACCGCAAATTTGTTTAGCTGCGTTGCTCTTCGTTCTCTCAAATTATTCTGCGTTCACTCTTTAACGATGGTATTGATCAACGTGTTAAATTCCGATCAACTTGATCACATCCATGCGAACCAAATTAAACTACTTTCAATAATTGACAATGAAATACGCGTAAAGAATGAATAACTGATAGCATCACATAAATAGTCCTATGAAGCAAAATGTATCAGGTAGTCCGAAACGTTCCTTTCGTTTTATAAGGAAATAGTAGATGTACAATATTTATTTCTTTTGTGTTATTTTATTGAATTACGTTTGATCCATTTTATTCTATTACTACAAAATGGATCATAGATAAATCCATAAAATAATATAAAATAAAAAATGTCGTGCATCTATTATTTCACTTATGAAACGAAAGAAACTTTTCGGACAACCTAATTCATGTATATAGTACTCTTTGATAATATAATTTGTACCAGCTCGAGATTTAGAGTCATTCTACTCGTTCAGTTTCACGTTTTAGGAATTTTAATCGATGTTCAAGGAATTTGACTGTTGTTATTTCTGTATTTAAAGGTAGGATCACTATAGCTATTATTTTATTCTTTGGATAAATCTATCACAACGTTCTGATCCGAAAATACACTTTCTTACAAGGACTAGGGATAAAAACAAAAGAATATCTAAAACCAATCGATTAAATCTAGAACTATCTTCTAGTTACCATTTGTTGTAATTAGCGCATTTGCATACGGTTGGCGAGTGCCAACTCACGTTGTCATTTTCAACATTGGCTTCTCCGGTTCTGATTAGCACAGTTGATATAAACGTATCAATGGTGAGACGAAAATTCACAAAATTGGAAAAACCACTTAAAAAGATAGGTGTTATAAAAATTACAATTTCCGAGGAGAAGACGCGAAATCACTGTATTCTTTTCGCTAGCTTCGAATTCTGATTACGTTTAACTACCTATGCCTGGAATTATTCGAAAATTGTGAAATTGTCAGAATGCGACGAATTCGACGAGTTCTCGGAAAACTCGAACGATTTGTAAATGAAGTGGCTGAAATTCCTGGAATATTCCGACATCTTCGGCGAGTAATAACAGAACCGGATCGTCGATGGATGTCTTTTACGAAGTTGCGATTAAAATCGTGGACAGGACGATTCTCGAGCGTAAACTTTTGTTGAAACAAAATGCCAATTAACAGGGACAATACCAGCCAAACTAGGGCGCGAATCTAAGCTCTCGGAAGGTCTTGCGACAAAGGAGTAAAATTTTAATTAATCCCGACGTCAGTTAATCACGGGTCAATTAGGGTCTGTTAATATTGTAACTGAAGAAGATGAAGCGAGATTTATGGCAAAGTTAACGAACCCGGATACCGAAAGCATCCTGCATAAAAGACAATGATGCGAATAACATAGAAAATCTTTTTCGGAGAAATAATTATTCCACGTTTTATTTCGTATTTTATATTTCATTATCGGGTAACATCTTGCACGATAACATTAATATCTAGCGAGTTGATAAGGTTCAAGTTGTAGATTGTAGATTTCTACCACATGAACAATATTTGCAATTTTAAAAAATATAAAGAAATAAATGTAACTTATTATTTCTAAAAATCAATAATGTTGTAGATTGTAGATTTCTATCGCATGAACAATGTTTGCAATTTTAAAAAATACGAATAAATAAATGTAACTTATTATTTATAAAAATCAGCAATGTTGTAAATTGTAGATTTCTACCGGATGATCAATATTTGCAATTTTAAGAAATACAAGCAAATAAACGTATTACTTATTATTTCTAAAAATCAGCAATGTTGTAGATTGTAGATTTTTACCGCATGAACAATATTTGCAATTTTAAGAAATACAAAGAAATAAATGTATTACTTATTATTTCTAAAAAATCAACAATACTATTGACAGGTTTCATAAATATTCGTTAAACATATGTTTTTATATGATCTTCTACATTTTCTGAAGATCGTCATAATTAATCTTTTACTTGCATGAAATCGCTAATTTTTTCCTACGTAATATTTGCTTTAATATGACTACGACACACACGCGCATGGAAACTTAATTATTTCAATAGGAAACTTGTTGCCGTGACACGAGAATGTAAAGTTTCACAAAATATTGCATCGATATTTGGATAATTTAGAAGTTTAGAAATTACAAACGAACAAATGTTCTCGGCACGTTAATTTATCTAACTTATAAAATCTTATTTCAACGAGATTGTTATTTAACGAAGCTTGCGAAGTTTCAGGATTACCGATGTCCATGATCTGTTCCGATCGTTTCCGAAGTTTGCGAACATCGATTAATCAGAGATTCAAAAGTATAGAGTACCCATCAATAACCATCCAATTTAATTACGATGTTCAACGAGTTCAATGGTTGGGGTGCTTACGTAAAGTTTAAGTGGATTCACCATGAACCATAATAACATGAGATTAAAAGTACAGTTAATTATCGTTCTGAATATACGAACGTCGATGATACAACGTGCTCAAATATCGAAATTAACGTACACGGCCTGGCATTCGTTTGTGCATTCTGTTAAATGGAAATGCGGGGATTATAGAATTTGCAGAATTTCCTCTAGACCGTTTTTATCGAATTGTTTAAAAATTGTTATTAATAGAAGCTCGATTTTGTATTAGGTTGTCCGAAAAGTTTCTTTCGTTTCATAAGGTGATAACAGATGAACAACAATTTCTGTTTTATATTATTTTATTGAATTAGGTATGATTTATTTCGTTATATTTCTATTATTATGTTCGTGCACAATTCAATAAACTAATATAAAACAAAAAACATTGTGCGTCTATTATTTCCTTATAAAACGAAAGAAACTTTTCCCACAACCTAATACTTTAATCCTTGTAACAACTAATTTTCATGTATCGTAGGCAATGTTTAAAAATACATTGAGAATTTTCTGATTTTTAGAAAATTGAAATTTATCATTTTATGTTATACACATATAGCAGTTATAGTTATGTTAATAATATGACAGAAAATATAATATTAATTGTGAAATTAGAATAATCCTTAAATCTATGTGATACGTATATTATAAGTTAAATTTAATATTGAAGCATAGAAGCAGCTAAGAAATTAATACTATTAATAAGAATATCCTTTTCCATCAAGTTTAAGTTAAGTTTACGACTAAACTAAAGGTATAGTAATTATTTCGAAAAAGTATCAATTAAAGGATAAAACGAGTTAACTAGTTTCTAACCAGATTTATATCTAAATTAAGAGTTTAACGAGAAATTTGTAAGAAGGCCTAAGATCTAATTTTTTTACAGTTTCTTCCTTTTTGTTTTTGTTGCAAGTTTACGTGTTACAAAGTCACGACGTAACACGCGCAATTAGTGACCCTAATCGAGTTGCAGCTGTTGAATCCAGTTCTTAATAACATTTCGCGTGGCAAACCCACCCACTGATCGTTTGTGGCAACCTGGATAGGCTTTACGATACAAGAA
Organism: Bombus vancouverensis nearcticus; assembly: GCF_051014615.1. Taxonomy (NCBI): domain Eukaryota; kingdom Metazoa; phylum Arthropoda; class Insecta; order Hymenoptera; family Apidae; genus Bombus; species Bombus vancouverensis. The sequence continues at coordinate 17,407,451 of NC_134914.1, read as the reverse complement.
AAATTGCGCAATTTCGAACAATTCGTTCGCTTATACTTTACATCGTAACTTTGTTTTCACGCGATCTTTGTGTATCGTGCGGCCACGGGAAACATGTTCAAAGTTATGTTAAATGAAACTCGTGTAATGACCAATGACACGAACACCAACACTTTCTTAATTTTGGAAATATTCAACTGTTTTTCTTTTTTATCATTTAAAAACTTCCTTCTAACTTGACAATCCTGGGAAAACGAACTTTTACATTGTTCTTCTTCTTTTTTTTTTTTATCCTATTATTTTGTCAGGAATACGAGATCGACATTATTCATCACGATTTTAGGAATTATCCAACATTGTACACCATCTTTCGCGCTGTTCGCAGCTATCGCAAAAATCTAATAAACATTCGTTACTTGCTTTTTCGACAGTACCATCTGTTCAATAACGGATTGACGTATCATAACGACATGTTCAATACCGTTGAACAGACATGCACACAGCCATGCCGGATCCTTGGATTAGCAGGTTGATTAATTAGAATCCCTTGGTACGATTCTGTCCTGCATACCTAACAGATCCTCCAAGGGAGAATACAGAACACCAGACACAATTGAAAAAGTCCAAATGTAAAATTATCACATTATCTGCTGTCTCTCTTGCGCCAGCAAAACTGAATAGAAGATAAAACGATATAAAACGAGATTTTTTATTTGTTTAATAGTCAGATTACAGAAGACCATTCACGGTTATCTATGGCCAGCAGTTACAAACATAGGGAAACTTTATGCCAGATGTGTAACTCGGTTTTATTATAATACCAAGCTTCGCGTTAAAAGTGGCTCGTTTGGTAGAATAACGACTGGTATTCCGTTGCAATGGTATTTAACAGTTGGCGGAAGCTGGTTGTAGGTGTTAATAAGTGAAACTAGTAGCTGTAGTATCCTTGCGGTTATTCTCCACTGCAAAGTTTTCCGTATGTTTCCTTCTCAGTTTTATTATCGTTTAAATGTGTCGACTATAGATCGTCATAGAGGAGTTACATAGATGAAAAGACACTATAATTATACGAAATTCGAAGGAATTGGAATATTTACAGCGCTGATAGAATAATCTTTTCTTCCGAATTACGGGAATCTTAATTGTGTAATTTTATTTTCCAGTATATTTTTATAGCTCAACGATGCAATATATATATAGGCCATTCGAGTTTTCTAATAACGTTAGGAACTTAAGTAATTTTATGTTTAGCTGTTCGATGCTTAGTGGCTCGATGCCTGACAGAGATAAATCATAAATCATGAAAACAGAACAAAATGAACACGAATGAAAATAAAGAGAGCGTAGAGTATATCTCGGAATTTTTGTGAAAAATTGGTGGGTTTATTTATGGAGAGGCGGAAAAGACATGTAGTCACGTCGAAACAGAGGATGTACCTATTCCCTGAAAATAGATCGACAGCTGCATGTGAGCTGGTTCGCGTACACGTACACACAGTATGCTGTTATTCGATTCCGTGAAATCGTTTTCCAAGTGTTATGTGTAACTGTTACGTAAACAAGTAGGTGCAATTAAGTTTTGTCCGATGCGGTGGCTGTCGTGTTCCTTGAAATAGTCACGTTCGGTAAATTTGGGTTTCGACTGTTTTCGTGTTTTATGGGAAACGAGGACCGGAGATCCGCCGGCAAATTGTTGACGAAATGAAACTTGGACACGAACTAGACGGAAACTATAGATTCAGGTGCGTACACAACGACCAGAAGATTCATTTCGCGATGTTCTCTCGACCGTTTCCTTCGGGACTGTGCTTTGGCTATAGCGAAATTACACGCGAATAATAAAACAGATTTCACTCGATAGAAACGTATTTCGTTGGTATTTATCGCGTTTTTAAAAAGTTTCGAACGATAGTCCGAGTGAGATTCAAAATTATATCATCAATTCGTGTACTTGTATGTTCTTTTCTTCTTGAGTAATTTTTTTATTTTTTTATTTTTTTATTATTCTTTATGCAAATAAAACATATTATTGGAAGATACTAAGGATGAGAATGTGATGGTTACGATTAGGATCTGGATCGATACATCGGTGAAATAAAACGATAAACGTTGTGAGTTGTAATAAATCTAGTAGTACAAGTCAACGAGCGGTCGGGCACCGGCGAAAACATTGAAATAATCTTCTAACGCTGTTCTTCCCGTAAGTGTACAGTTTTAAGATAGTTAAAGGAGCTATACGTAACAGCGATAATACAGATGACATGCCAATTTCATGTACATGTAGAATTTGAAGTAGATTTCGAGTCTGTCTGATTGAAAATTAATCCCTTTATTTTCCCATTCTGATAGCTTCGCTTTAATCAAGCGTGCCGATACGCGGTCTTCAAATTTGTGATTTTATCATATGAAATAAGGATCATAGGATGCAGGCGTGGAAAAAATAATAAAACAAAGCATCGACAAGTTTCACGAATGTTTCCTCTTCTAGGAATGGCAGTCGATAATCGCAAAGTTGTATTGTACTTTGGTATAATCACGTGTTTCGCTTTTGAGAAATATTTTAATCATTTTTTCAATTACTCCAAATGTAATCTCAAACGCTACTCCCTACAAAAATGTCTATTTTATCTTATACTTAATTGTCTCTGTGCTTTAATAAAATAAAACTATATACTTCAATAATATGAAACTATTGCCATACTTTTCACGAATTTCGCTTGTTACGAACAACGAATACCAAGCATTTCGGAATAAAGAACAATCAACTAACTTTCAAAAACCAGAAACTCTGCTATTTAGTAAAAATTTAAGCCGTCAGTGTAAAAAGTAAGCGTAGTCTACTTGTTTCTATCCGGTCGATCCATCCACAGTCGGACGTCTTGTTTTTCACGTTACATCGGGATGTCTAAATCAGCGAATTATCAGATTTAATTCGAAAGAGCAACCGCGGTCGTGCGTCCTGAACTTGACACTGGTTTTCACGAGAAATCGATTCCCCTGGATCCAAAGTCGTGATGGGATCGAACCATGTCCGGTCGAAATAGAACGAGAACGAGGGAATGGTGCGCGCAGCGAAATTTAGTAACCGACGAGTTCGTATTCTGGGTTACCGGGAAACGTACCGCGGTGATTTTAATGAAACTTCTCGCTGATTAATCAGCGACTTCAATAGCGCGATTCGATTGCTAATTGAAGGGTCCGCAGACGAACGCCAGCAACTCTATTTTTGTTCAATTTCCAGTTACACCGGGTGTACCCATGGAAAATGCAAATTGCGACAGTCAAAGACTGCTTGGCAATCAATGGATTTCATGCAAACGTTGAGTTCCTAATCATTCTTTCTTTCTTCCCAATTTTTTTTTCTCTTATTAGAACGTATCTTGCGCGTTCGTTAATGAATAATTCGTAGCATTCGTACGATATAAACGAGAAATGAAATTCCAATCGACTGTAGAATTTGTAAGACGTCTTTTCTGTCGGTATTTAATATTTTATGGCAATATTCGGTAAAATTTGGCGCAGATTTTATTCATTTAAACGATTGTTTGTTTTATGAAAAAGATATTTGCGTAGATTCTGTTATGGTTGGTTTTTTCGGAATGTTGGTACGCGGTCGAAATAAGATTGGAAATAAAGTATGGACGCAACGGCACAGTAATATCGACTTCAATATACGTCTGACTACATACAATCCACTTCCCCTTGAGCTCCGTTCTTATCCCATTCTTTACTCCGTGTTTTCACTCCATTTGCCATATCTTGTTCGTTTCTTACGTTCTTCTGTAAATTTCGATATTTCATACATCGTTTCTCTTCACATAAAAATTATGTAAAATACGGGAGTTTATAAATATCTTTAATAGCACTTTGTTCTTTTCAGGATACTTAAAAATTATACTTGTAGCAAATAAAGAAAGGACAGAGATACTCTTTCATGTAATAGTCTTCTCCGAAACTTCGATACAAAAATTATCTATCAAATATAGAAATTCAACTATTCCAAGAATCACTCTACAAGACAGTTTCGCTGTAATAAATAGGCTGCGAAGTTTTATGCAAATTTACATTTTTATACGCGTTTTATTCGTTTACCTTCGTTTAAAAACGAGTATTCTATTTTGCGTGTGTAGGAATGTTATATTATTAGTTTGTAGGTAACAGCATGATTAATACAATATCTTTTGCACTCACACGAAATCTTCTACGACACAACGACACAACGATCTTCACACGACAACGATAAATTCAACTCTGACTCTCTCAACTCTCGTTACAATCTTTTCCATGCTCACTTTCTTTCCTAAACATACCTTGGTAACGCTCACAACACTCTCTCACAACGTCGACATATCTTGACAACGCTAATAATCAATTACCCCTCACGCCACGTCCTTCCCTGATGTCACACTATCCCAATCTACAATTTCGTATATTGTACGTATTTTGTATGTTTTCGCATCTTCGATAAACGCACGAAGATACTTAGTTTGATAACAAACAAACAATACAAGACACGTCACTTCGAAAGAAGTTATTTACAAATTTTTTTTATTTCGGATCTTGTCGCTCAATTTCGTATATTGTACGCATTTTGTATGTTTTCGCATCTTCGATAAACGCACGAAGATGCGTAGTTTGATAACAAACAAACAATACAAGACACGTCACTGCGACAGTTGTTGAAAAATTTCTTTATTTCGGATCTTGTCGCTCATACCGTCTCTCAGCGACAATCCTTCGAGTCGATTCTTCCGAATTCTAGAAACGTGTCCCGCTCGACTCGATCGAATCAGTGGGAAAATTGAATCGCGACAATTTCGTTGGACGGAAAGCAATCCCCTTGGAAAGGAATCCGCGGCTCGTGTCACGCACGCATGGCCACGTTTGCATGTAAGACTTCCGCTACCAACAATGGAATCTGTCACGGGTATTAAGCAAGATATATCAGTATCAGGGCCGCTGTCAAGCATCGCTAATGAATTTTCGATGTCGGACAACCTTACTTGCAGCTATTAGCGAACAATGGCGTCGCACCCCTTAAGCTACACGTGCCGGTACCGCTTGCACCCTGGCCGAATGACTGATCGTATCTGCTGACAGCCATTCAACGGTGTCTCTTGTAACTTTCCAATCGAGTCTGTCGACGAATCTTTATCGTTCGAATTATTGATCGTATCTCGGATTTTTCTGACCTCGCCAAGGATTGCATTGGATTCAGCACGCGTATTTTAGATACCTTTTAAAACTACTGCAACGGAAGATATTCTGCGCACCAGCTGCGAGTTGATGATATTCCGAGCTTCATCGTACGTCCATTGCCTGCTCCTACGATATTGCCGTGTTTGTCTAAGAGCGGGATAAAGAAATTTGAATTCGAAGAAGATTTTTTGAACTGTACTAACGCGTTCGATATAACGTGATTTTTAGAATTTTTAGCAGTTAATTAATTTTTTACAGAAATAGTATCAGACGACAATGAAATTCATCAACGCGTTAGAAAGTGAACAACGCGAGTTTACGCTACGTTGTGCCGATTTGGGCGGAGAATACGAACCAGAAAGCACGAAATTGCAAGAAACTGTATTAAATTATTCATGTTAAACGCATACGCAAAGTTTTACGATATAAAGACAGACGTTTTATAGAAATTGTTTGTTGAACATCTGTGTCACAGCGAACGTGTGAACACATCGTACACGGGTTTAATATAATTCCGACGAGAACAAAGACCATATTTTGTTACACATCTCTGACTTGTTATCCGATTTACCAAGTACAGGCTGTTTAATGAAATCGATAAACATCAAATGTAACTTTCTCTGCAATTACACAGCTTTTCATCTTTCGCTTTGTTGACTCTCGATTCCTTGAAAAAAAAGAGTTCCATTGCGTTCTACTATCGGAAGCATCCATCCAATTTTTCAAGCAAAGTAGAGGAGAACCACTTGTTCTCTCTGTTTTACAACGGAAATACAAACATGAAAAAAAGATGCGCGTTCCAGCCACAATTTTCAGCCGCGTTATTAATTCCATCGCAACAAGTAACGCAGAACTAGCCGTAAAGGATGCACAATCGCGAGTTTACGAGTTGGTTGGGAGTAAAGCGACCGCTTAAAACCGCCAGCATTTTACTGCGTGCTCGTCGTTCCGCGAAAACGACTTGTTCTTGTCGGCTCGTGCAAACTTTCGTCTTTCTCTCATCGCGACATATCGCATTCAAATCGCGCGGTCTCTTTCTTTTTTTATGCATTCGTTGCCCAAAGTTTTTACAAAATCACATCGTGTTATTTTATAAAAAGAATCGTGTTAAATAGAAAGTCATCGAAAGTGAGCGACAAGTGTTGCGAACGCAACGACTGAGCTATAATATCGTTAAATCTAGCGGTTCTTGTTACTTACTTGCAACTAGACATTTTTACGTATTCATGAACACAGCTAGAGAAATGCCATATAAATGGAAATTTATTTCATCCCCTAAATATCATAATAAACACCCTGCTTTGCACATTTTACATATTTCTGCATATTTGTCGACATATCTATGTTGTTTCTGATCTGTACGTATATGTTTTGTTTTTTTTTGGGGGGGGGGGGGTTATTATTTTTGGTTACGAAAAGTTGCGAAACGAAACGAATGATTTTGTAAGTATTATTTTTCAAAATTTCTTCCAATTTGCGACTATCCTTTTGCAGTAAATAAACATATGGAACTAAGTCTTTCACTTTTGACGGGTCAGTCTCGATTCTACTACTGTCAGCCACTGTATACGAATATATTAGGTCGTCCGAAAAGTTTCTTTCGTTTTATAAGGAAATAATGGACAAACAACATTTTTCGTTTTATATTATTTTGTCGAATTACGTATGATCCATTTTTTTCTATCAAAATAAAGATCACAACGTTCGACAGATCAAGTTTCATTTTTGTATAAAGAGGCGCCGTTGTAAAAGAAACTTCAATTTTACCCCTTTATTTTACTTTTAACTTTAACCTTTTAACTTTATTTTAATTTTTACTTTAACCCCTTAAATTTTACTTGCAGCTAATGTTACTTGTAACTAGCACTAAATTCACTTTCGCAATAATTGTTGGCCGGACAATGTGGTACGACAATCTTTGTTTCAGTACGTGGAATCGTCTTGTCCCGTTAAATGAGAATGGATGTGCTTCCTTCGATCGATTTGTCAGTCCAGCATTGATCGTATTAACCAACGACGTGCTCGTAAGCATTCGTGAACGTGTGCACGAGAATGGCACGCTTGAAATTTTTCCACGTGCAACCTGTCAGGCTTTGGTTTACGTTCACGAAGGTATTCCCGGTCGATGTTCCAGTCCTTTTTTGATATAACGGATGCTAATTGTGATTGGAAGATAAAAACAGACGCGATCTTGGGGTGGAATTAAATCGGATAATATTTAACTGAAATTAGTGGCGTTTATTGTAGAGATAGACGATACTTGCGTGTATTTCATTTTATATGTATAATTGTTGTTACTGTTAAAAAATGTTGATCTTCCGACGAAATGTGTGTGTCGATTAACACAGGTTTGTATAGTTGAGCTATGCAGTTGTATTAAAAATATGATTTCTAATATATTCAAATATAAAATCTTGCAATTTTTCTCCCTTGAAATATGCGTAGCGTTGGAGTTAGGAGGAAGAAAATTATGGAGCAGCGAAAACTGTTTTCCAGACTTGAACCCAGGCCTACTTTATTACGGGCAGAACATTACGGATACCCTGTTTGTCCCCTTTTACATTTTCCTCGTATTTAGGTTACACGAATTCCCCATATCCTATGCGATATCGTAAATATCGGGAAAATCAGAAGACTTAACATATAAAATAACCTTCTAAAGTTAAAGGTTTACTTTAATGTTTTTTTCGAGAAGAAAGGCAAAAAGGCTGAAAGGAACTTATAATCTCTGTTTGCTAGATCAATATTAATTTCTCTTAATATAATTAAGATAATTTAAAGATTTCAATCGAATCGCTGCTAACCCATTATAATGGTCGATGCAATTGTAAACAACCAATTAAAAACTAATTTATAACTATTTCGTAAACTATTCCGTGAACTTTACAACGATTAATCATGATCGTTCGAACGACGATAACATTACCTATTAATTTTCTTCTCGCAATAAAACCGTATCTTCTCTTCTCATTTCCATTTGTGTTTCATAATATAATATAATCGATGTGATTTACAATTAGTTCGTTCATCCTTATCGGTTCTTATCAGCCGCCTCTTGGCTGGCTACAAAGCGGCGATAGAAATTACTTGATGAACATCGAACAATTAATTCTCTGTCAGTGTATGACGTAATGAATGGTAGATTAGCCACAGCGATCGATGAACCTTTGGGGCCTGGTTCTATCATTAAAATCTGGACACGACGATCGTGGAATAGGTTCGAATCAAGGACGAACATCGAATGCATAATTCTACGAATTTCATATGTATGATCATTCAGCTTTCAAATCGCTCCCAGCACTGTTTGTCACTCAATCGGTCCAGCTGCAATTCGTCTGTGGCTTCCTGAAACTCTCTGATCGCTTATAACGAACGATCTTATAATCTTTGTTCCCACGAAAATTAGAGAACGATTTCTCTCGTATTAATCGATACACACAATACTGTCGCTGTTCTTGATCTTTTACGTTGTACCGATTTTAATAAACAAAGCTTTGAGTGTCGTAAGAAAAACTTAGTCGCTATTTGCATATTAAATTGTTTCTTAAACCGTTGAAAATCTTTTTCTTTAGTAAAATTATTCATAACGTTGAGAAAATTGTTTGTTACAACCGTGTTTCTTATATCCTTGAAAAACTTACGTTCATGAAAAATATAAAAATAGCACGCAGCTAAAGATTCTTTCGTATTTTTCATGAATATAAAATATTCTTTAACGAGATAGAAACCAGACTGACATAGACTATACGTGGGAAATAACTCGAGCGATTGCACGAACCAGAATTAAAATTTATCAATGTCAATTCATTGAACTTTTGTCGGTATTACGAACAAAAGCGTTGTCAAAGTATTCCGACGTTTCTTTTTATAAATTAATAATATTTTACGCACATTTTCGTCCGCTGAGAAAAATATGCTGACAATTATTATTCCTCTCCTTGATATTTTCTCATCTCAAGATTTCCTCAGAATTGAACTCGGTATTTCTGCCCGCTTTTCCTTTCTTTTCTCGAATATAGGAATGTTCTAAAGAATTTCTACTTGAAAAAATATCGATTATCTTCTGTTTAAAATTTCATTAAAATTCTATACGGTGTCCTACTTTTTGTTCTTCCAATAATGAGAGAAATACGTTTTATTCGAGGAAAGTATAATGGTTATAATAATAAATTTTCTCTAACGTTAGTCAAGCGGAAGAACTCCATTATAAAGAATAGCTCCGGTAATTTTAATAAAATTTATGGTTGCAAAATGTAATATTATCTTCTTCTTCCCATGGAGCATTCGAAACCTCAATGGAGAGTTATTTCAACTATGCTACGTGTTCCATGAAATTCAAGAAATTAAAAGTTAGCTTGGAATTTTGTGTTAGGAAATTCTTTCGTGAAAAAATCTACGAAACTACAGGAAATTCCTAATAATATTCTTAACATTAATAAAAACGTGTAGAATATTCAATACAGATTCGATCGAGAAAATAATTCCAAATGTTTTTTATCACGACGGGATAAAAAACATAAAAACAGAGAAACTTCCATCTTCTAACTTTCATATAAATAATTTTTTTTCACGTCTGCACAATAAAATATTTATACGTGCGTAAATTACAGTCGTGTAAAATACAAAAAATACGCCAAAATGTTTGATTTTTCGACCGTCGATTCTACGTTATATCAAAGGATAATTGGAGCCTTTCTTTCTCTCTGAAAATTCCGAATTAAAACGTTACATCGTTGGCTCTATGCAATTAAATATTATATTCGCCCGATATTTTATCGAAAGAGGGAAAGTATACGAATTGAATATTAAAAAGTCAAGGATAGCGTAGAAGAAACTATACTCGATCGAGTCATCCATTCAAGCTGCGTTCAGTAAGCGAGTCACGCAAATAACTTTCCATAAAGAATAAGATGGGTGAAGACGCGAACTTAACTTCCTCGCAGTAAAAACGTCAGTGAACTCGTAGAAAGAGAATTTACGGCAGTGAGTACGGTTGTGCTCTTAAAGAATGGTCGGTACGGCTTAAAAAACGAATAAACACTTTCGCAGCGGCGCGGTGTTTTAAGTTAGGTTGGGGGGATAGAGTTAAATGGTCAGGCGGAAGCTCGAATATTTCATCAACCGATTTGGCCCGCGTCTGCTAAAAGCACGGTTGGTATCAAAATTTCAACTGTTCACCGGAACGAACAATTTATTTGTTACCTTTGCGTCTCATTCCATGAATTCTATCGTGTATAATGTTTTACATCGCACGTTTTCGCCATATTGAAAGCAGAATTTCCTAAAATTCAATACGCAGAAAATTGTATGAATAGTTTCATTTATTTCTAGTTTCCATATCTGATCAGCAGCGTGATACAAACCATATGTAAATTCGTTTATTATATCTCTCACTTCACCGGTGATATCTCTTTCGCGACGAACGAGACAAAAAACTCCACCCGTATCGTTTAACTTTAAATCTGTTACAGCCATCGAATTTTCATATTTCGATAATATTCGCCGAGTATTCGCCGAAACTGGTACCAGAAACTCAGAAGCATACAAAGATAATTAATCATTTTCTATATCGTTCGTACGAAATTCGTAATCATTTTACTACACTGCCCACACAAGGGTTCGATACAACTTGTTATGGGATTAATTTTATGAGACGGACGAAAACAGACGACAGATGAATCCCATAAAGAACAGGCACGGCTTTAGATACGTAGACTCTAATCTCGTAAGTGGTGACCCCATTTTCACAGACGATTCCGGTTTTACGTACGTTTTACGCGAAGAATTCGATTGATCGCGGGAATCTCGCAACACAATCGCGTTTCCGCAGCTTTCGATACGAAACGCGCGTCGCTCGAGCGACACACTTTCGATATTCTGGTCGCGCGCCCTCCGCTACGTCGGAAGTCGCTCGGTTTGAGCTCCGTATTCGAGTTTCGTGTCGATCAGCGAGCCGAGAAGAGACTCACGGTGAAGATCATATTCCTGTTTTGTGGCTGTTTCGAGGCAACGAGCAACTTTCATACACACGGTCGGACTTTCAGCTTTCCTTTCGGGATCGTATACGCGCCTTTTCTCGAGAATGAAAAATTTCCTTTGCCAGCGTATCGGGACAAAGAAATCGCGATACTTTTCGTACCGAGTGGTGTACTATGTTCTTCACCGAAGAAAAAGGAGAATATGGGATATACAGTGGGTCAGAAAATTATTCCAATACTTGTCGTAGAATTCTTTTTGTGAAATTTCATCCATTTCGAATTTTACCAACGGAATCGCGATAATCGAAGCTTGTTACGGTGCTCGTGAGATGTCAAAATGTTTTATACGATAAATACATAAAACTACCCTCTAGATTTAAACATTAGATTCAGCTAGAACCAAACATACGATAATCATTTATTATTCGCGTCATAGTACCACGCCAGATTAATTTATTTATAATTCTCAATGAGAATTAATTGCAAGCTACTTCCGAATAAATAAAAAATAAAAAATACGTAAAAGGTTTGGAGTATCGTTCGAACACTTTTATGAGATTATTTTATGGAGCAAATGTATTAGGTTGTCTCAAAAGATTCTCTCGTTTTAAAGGAAATAATAGATGCACAACATTTTCTATATTGTTTTATTGAATTATGTATGATTGTTACGATAGAACGAAATAATAAAGTTAACGTATTGAAAGAGAAAGAATATATATGATTGTAAAACGAGAGAAACTTTTTGGACAACCTAATATATACGGGAATAAATAAAATAGAAGGTACATTTGTTATTGAACAAGAAAATTGAGAAGATTCGTAAAAAACATAGTGTGGTCACCATCGATTCTCAACTTTATTGTTCTCTCGTGGGGTGTTCATTATTCAACCTTAGCCAAATTGTTCTCTCGTGGCACGAACCAGACAAACTTCGCAATAAAAAGATCATTGCTAGAATCTGGTCCGTAGTCACCGTAACAACGTATTACATGAAAGGTACAATTTCTCATAATTCTTGATTATCAAACAAAAAATTGCAACACTATAATTTTCTGCTGAAAATAATCATTTCATATCAAATTGTTGTAACTGTATATGAAAGTATTACCAAGTGATACGAAATTCGATATACTCGCACCTAATTAATTAGTACGCGATTGCTGTAATAAGCACAATGACGTGCAAATATTTTTTCAGCCACCGTAGTAGTAGTAAGAACAATAACCCATCGAACACGTTAACCGAAATGAAAAATAAATTTCAAAAATACATAATATCCTAGCCTTAACGAAGAAGATAATTCAAAAATATCACTTCACCCTAGTTCACGTTCAGAGTCATTAAATGGCCGTCGAAGGCGATTTCATTGGCGTAAAAAATTGCGTTAAATTTTTCTAACCGGGTCTCTCTTGAAAACACCGCGACGTAATTACGTCGTTTCAGCAGCGTCGTGGAGAAGAAGGAAGGAGAGGAAACGAGAGGAAGGTGGAGGCGAGGCCGTGGCAGCAGCTGCCGCGAAAATATTTCTTTCACTTAAAATACTTGCTACACCGAGACAGCAAACACAAAGCACGAATTCAATTAGAATCTTTCCTTTTATGACCCTGACCGCTGGCCGAGGTCCCGTCAGGCTACCTGTCACATACGATACTAGCGTTGCTCGCATACGTAATTAAGCCAGGATGACCGCACGTCTCGCTTTTAACCCGCGTCACGCGGTGTCTAACTTCTCTCTTCTCCCGTTCTCTCCTCTTTTTCTACTTTTTTCCTTCCCCTTGTTTTTCTTACTGCTCTCTTTCCTTCTTCTTCTGTTTTATTCCTTTTTTCTTTTTTTAGAGCTCTTTACTAGCCACCACGTAACATTTCCTCGGCGTTTTTACGTACATAGCGAATAGAATTACATATTATTATTCCTTGGTTAAGTCGAATGGTTAATTCCTGGTTGTGATACATCGACCTACGAGTATCATTGGTTCGTTTCCTTTATCCTCTTTTTTGTGATGTAGAAGGTAAAGTATGGTAATGGTTGTTGGAAAGATTGCAGTTTCTGTAGTGGCCAGGCGGAGCTTAAGTGGTAGACACAGATGGGGCTCGGTTTATGCATATATCCTGATAAGTATTGTCGAATTTTATTGCTAAACGATATAAGCAAAAAAAGGGAGATAAAGAATAATTTTTTTAGTGAAACAATTCTTTTTTTTTTTTTTTTAGTATAGAAAGAGGTAGTAAACTTACTGCTGTATAACGTGATAGAATAATCGTGACGCTTAAAAATGATATTTACTGGAACACAATTTTCCTCGGAATAATGTAGTTTGATATAGAATAACATTGTAATTATTTACTCGTACTGACAGTCGATAATTAACCAAGTTCAGGCATACCTGACAAATTTTCAAACTCAATTTTCTCGCCAACTAAGCCACGCACCAAGAAATTCTACTCTAGAGTTTCTTTTTATTTTTACATAACGAGTTATCTACCTTATGGCCGTACATCTTATTCGGCCGGTCCATGTATTTAACGCCATCTGTTTAAACATCGTCGTAGTATGGTCAAGAAAGTTGTCGACCAGCGATGGCTTTGCGAAAAAGTTTGCCGCACAACAATATAAAGAGTTTTTAGATACTTCGCCCCATACTGAAGCACAGCGAACGACCGGCCCGTATTTCGCCCTACTTGTGCGCCAAAGTACGTGCATCAAGTGTAGACCCTCTCGAAACATTGTTCTACTTGTCATCCTTAACTTTACACACCGTGCTAGCCTCCACTCGAAACGAGAATCTTAGCTTTCGCTTCGTTATTTCTCGCAATTACGACCTCCGTTTCTGCCTGCAGTCGATTTTCTACCGTCGCGGACACGCTTTTGGACCAGGTTTTGCTCTACTTCTCTTTTGCCTCGGTTTGTCCTCGAGTTTCTAGTAAAAGAAAAGAGAGAGAGAGAGAGAGAATACTCATCCACGTGTTGCAATTACTCGCCTAATCTTTCCAGTTTCGAAATTTGTTTGCACTCTGCCCAATTTCCAACGTCAATTCGAATGTCGCGAGGTTTGAAAAATTGCTTGGTCGTTAAGAGCTACCGACGAACTGCGAAAAACCATTAGAGAATTTTCTCGTTCGCCGAGTTCGTTAAAAGGTTCGTCTAGTTGTTAATGTAGCTCGCTCGACGTATTTATGTCGTTCGAAGATTTCCTACGTCTTTCTATGTGCAATAAGAAACCCAGCCAACTAACTGCCAGCCGCGTATTACGTCGTGGTCTCGCTCAACTGTTGATACGACTCCACGCGGAACGATTCAATGACGAAAGAACGAGACGGAAGGTATCGAGCGAGGTTTTCTTGCGTGCAGCTTCGTTTATCGAGTGGATTTCAAGCTGCGGTAATTTAACGCGCGATGCCTTAGCGCAAGGATACAAATTTTGAGAAATATTCGATATGTAGCTTCACGCGACAACAAAACTTTCTAACTTTTGTTGGTACAAAGTATATCACCGAAGCGTAAGACCGACAGGCCTAATGAGCCATCGATATTCTTACGGTCCTTCAGCCGAATATTCGCAAGAAGGCGTACGTGGCAGCGGTTGCGGACGCCTAACGAACGCGTGCGTAGTGGGAATATTGAGGGACGACAAAAACAAACGAATGGGATCGAGAAAACCGAGAAGAAAAATTCTAACCGAGAAATGAGAATCGTCAGTTAGAATCGAGAGTTTTACGTAAAGAGTCGAAAGCGAGGATCGTCAACACTTTACCGACCGCTAGCGATTCAACAGCATACGCACGTCAGACTAGCAGCTCTGTTTCGGTTTTGACTCTCCAATACCATTCTTTCCGTCCATCGCGAACGGTACGTTTCTCAAATTGGTACAGAACTGTGGCAGCTCACAAAGCAACGCCACTAACGCAACTAACGCAACTGAGCAAAGTACCTGTCCGGAATTTTAGTTGGCCGTCCGTTTATGGCACGGACAGGCCCATTTCCCTCATTAGGAAATTCCGAATTACCGGTTCTCCCAGGGCAGTAAACGTAATGACTCGAGGCCAGGAAAAACCTAGGTAAGGACCAGCCGGAAGGGCACTGGGAAAGGGAGTTCAGCTTCAACCATCGGACAGTACAGACATAGGACGACAAAGTCCCAACTTCGTTCAACTACAAGCGTTGCTTGACTATAGACCCAGGACGACAAAGTCCCAACTTAGTTCGGTTAAGTGCTACAACTAATACAAATAAAGTGCCGTCTAAATCTAACACTCGAGTTATTTCATCTCCTCCACCTTGAACGTTAAGTCATTCGAGGTACGCGATATCGACCGATCGGTTTGACCTGACCGGTTACTCTTTAGTCGATAATACGCAACAGTACCTTAGTACTAAACAACAAATTACTGCCCAAATAATGAGAAAATTTGTCGGCGACAAAAAGACGATCAATAGGCTATCGATCGGTAAAGTGTTAATAAATATACTGTTGAACACTGGCGAGTATCTCTTTGGCACCCTACACGTTCTACACCGAAATCAGCTCAGATAATTGTCAAAAATTCGGGACCAAAGTGTTGCAATTCTGGAGAGGCAAAAACGATTCTCGAGAGCGTTGAAAGAGTCACGTGAAAACAGTGAATCCTCGATTGTTGGAAAGAGCGGATATGGAAACAGAGATACAAAACCTTTTGCCTTCGCTGAATTGTTTAACGCGGATCAGTTAACAGGCATGAAAAACGAAGCCTTGTGGTTTGTCGATTCCGGTGCTACGATGCTACGGAACACAGGTGCTTCAGGAAGAAGCGGTTCAATCAAATATGAAAGGATAGGTGCAAAAAGAATATACGCTGCGCGTGGGTAGCGGTTATACGCCGAGTGTTAAAGGAAGAGGCGACGTTCACGTCGAAGTGCAAAATGCTGATGGAACCCACACGCGTCATACAATCTGTGGCGTATTATACGGGTCGAAATGAATACAAATTTATTACTCGATTGTATGTGCTTCCGAGAAAGGCACCTGGGTTATCTTCAAAAATAGTGGACAAATCGAGTATTTTTCTTTTTTATTTTTCTTAAGAACAACATATTGATAGTTAAGGGAAAAAAACTTGATAATAGACGGTGTAAATTAGATTTCAGGCCGATGTTCGTGACAGAAGCAAATGTGCTGACGAGTGTAATTCCAGAACAGCGACATGGAAGACTAGGACACGTAGACTTTTTACAGATTAGATATCGTAGATTTAAAGATGGATAACGTAATAAATGGTAACATCTATCGCGAAGGGTGTGTTTACGCTGAGCATCGAACACCGTTTCCGGAAGGAGTATTTACCAGAGCAAAATATCTAGAAAAATGTCACGCGAATCCGTGTGGAAAATAGAGCCGGCCTTCGATCGAGGGATCGTATTATTTCTTTTTTTATCGAAGGACAGCTACTCGGGGTACAGCTACCCCGCTTTATTTCTTAAAGGAGAAAACTCGATGTCCTTAAGTATCTGAAACAGCTTTATACCGATGTACAAGCGGGTGGACACAGCATAAGAAGATTTAAGCTGGAGATTCACTGGCAAGCTAATCCAATCCAAGGGCATTTCCTTCGATGTATTTATATGGAACTGTTTCCATTGGCAAGCTAATCTGGACCAGCCACTTGAAAAATCGATTCTGTAGAAATATATGGAACCGTCTCCACCGAAGCCAAGTTCAAGTGCCCCGAAGGCCCATTTAGCTCGAGCTAGCACGGGATTGCCTGGTGAGCAATTTTTCCGAGACTTCGCGAAAGCCCAACAAGCTGCCTTTTCCTCTCCGCATCTCTAGTTTATGCCAATATCGGTTGATCGTCGTGCTACTGTTGCTGCTTGTCAGTTGCCAGTCTATAAACTTGCTACGATCAGTGAGCAAACTTTATTTACATATAATTTTTGATTAAAGCGATACATCTAACATAACTTTCGATGGAAAATCCAATTCTAAGCCTGTGGAAATAGTCGAGCTTGATTGACAATGACGAAACAAGCGCTCAGAAGAAGGACAATGAAATCGATGAGGATGGATCATCGTGGCCCTGGAATAAAAAGAAACATCCTTGGCAGCCGACTCAAAGAGAT
Source organism: Bombus vancouverensis nearcticus (assembly GCF_051014615.1). NCBI lineage: Eukaryota > Metazoa > Arthropoda > Insecta > Hymenoptera > Apidae > Bombus > Bombus vancouverensis. The sequence continues at coordinate 17,390,198 of NC_134914.1, read as the reverse complement.
GTCTATCTGTTGCGTGGAAAGTGCTCGGGTGTCGACTGAAGCTCACTTCGAAAGGACAGAAACATTGCTTGCTGCTTGCGAGCCACAAACTGTTGGAGAAGCGCTGCAAACGGAAGATTCGTGTAACTGGGTGAAAAGGACAAACGAAGAGCTTGGGTTCCCTGAAGAAAACAAAGCGTGGGTTCTGATTTCTAGACCAAGCGATATTAACCTTATTTCTAATCGCTGGATTCTCAAAAAAAAACTATATAATACCATAGGAGTCGGATGGCACAATTTGCAAATACGAGGCGAAACTGGTCCCAGGAGACTATGCACAAAAGGATAGCTTTAATTAGAAAGGAACGTTGTTTCCGGTCGTGAAATACGATACTGTTAAATTTGTGCTATCGGTCGCTGCTATAAAGAACCTGGAGATGATGCAATTCGACGCCAAAACTACATTCCTGCAGGATGGATCTTACGGAAGAATCAGCCGATCTCGGGTTAAATCATCGCGTCTGTTTGTCGTGAAAAAATTCACCGAGACGATGGGATAGAAGATTCGGTGAATTTATGCGTGAGTACAGTCTGACTCGATGTACGGCTGACGCATGTATGTATTACTTAACTTCAGATTCATGTATTACTTACGCATTACTTTAATCGTGTATGTAGCGATGTGTTGGGTTGGCAACTAATAACCATCTAATGACAAAATCCGCAATCACTTAGTTACCGACCCAATATGTCGTTAAAGTGAAATATTCTGCCGCTGAATATTTCGTTGGAACGTAAATACAGAGAAATGGAAAATTTGGAACTGTGAAAGTGGTTTAAAAAGCTTATACGGCGAAGATGCTAGCGAAATTTAATCGTGCAGACTGTTTCTCGGTTACAGTGGTCGCAGGCATTAATGTTAAGATTACAAAGCTGAAATAAACGAAGAGAACGTCGAGTCTAGCGGCGTACGACTGGAATCATTTACACACAGGCAAATTATCGGTGTACTCGTATTTCTTAATGGCGTCCACGAGACCCGATCTGGCGTTTATTTCAACTGTTTTAAGTGAGTTCGCGGAAAAAGCAACTGCGAATTATGGTCTAGTGTGTTATCAAGCGTCAAAGGATTCAATTTAGACCGCATATTGCGACTCTGATTGAACGAGGGACTTAGATACCAGAAAGAGCACCGCTGGTTGGATTTGTCACTTGAGTGGCAGTCCCGTGGCGTCGTTAAACGTATCACGTAAACAATCGACTGTTGCCATCTCAGCAACGAAGACAGAAGTTGTTGCCTTGCCACCAACGAAAGAAGTAATATGGTTTCTTTTTATTATTTAATTTGTACTTTACAATTTGTCCAGCTGGACATTTGGTAAATTTTTCTAGCTTATTTACTAAATAACACGTGGATGGCTACCCCCAACGGGATATCATCTTCGAGTTTGACTATTTTATTTCTTTGGCGAGGTTAATGGGGTGTTTTCATTTTAGTACAAATATCGTGTCAAAGTATATCAAGTTTCAAACTCAGCTTTCAATCGTGCAGAATCTTACCGCGTGCTGCGATTATTTGTTCCTCCGTGTTTCTCCATCGTCTTTCCAAGGAAATACGAAGATATTTAACGTTTTATGTTTTCTTTTTTCTTTTGTTAAAGAGTATTAAAGATTGTTACTTTTAAAGAAGATTTACATATCTAACCGTGGGTCTAATACTTTGTAAATAGATCAGATATTTAAATTTACGTTTCTTGTTCTTTTCACGTGTATTTTTACGTTCGTTAAATTGTTCAAAGTAATTACGCACGATCTAACACGTGTTACAAATACTGTTTATTTTTATTATTTAATTTGTACTTTACAATTTGTCCAGCTGGACATTTGGTAAATTTCTCTAACTTAATTGTTAAATAACACGTGGATGGCTACCCCCAGCGGGCTATCATCTTCGAGTTTGACTATTTTATTTCTTTGGCGAGGTCAGTGGGGTGTTTTCTTTTCAGTCTTCCTTTTATGAGAGTTTTGCTCATTGCAGCAGCCGGCTGGTAAGTAATATGGTTGAGAGGAATTCTTGCGAAACTGAATTGCGTTCGAAATTTACCAACGCCGATTTATTGTGACGATCAGGCTGCAATTATTCTGGTAAAGAAACCGAAAGATCTAAACCTACAGATACACAGTATCGTGTTATTTGTGAGAAATATAGGACGGTAAAAATAGATGTTAAGTGTGAAAAAAAGGAAGAGCAATTAATCGATTTGATCGTAAAAGTCTTACCAGAGCAAAAAATTTACAGTTTGTTCTTTTAGAATAATATTACAAAGATGTAGATATGTGTATGTAAATAGATTGTTTGATCGCGTTATGTTTTCAAAAGATATTCATCGAGTGGAAATGTTAAATACGTGAGAGACGGTTATCAATTGCGACGCGGATCGTCGGTGGATAGTCGAGCTGTGATGTTAGCACACGCAACATCTATCTCGTTTATATTCCTTTCCTTTTATAAATATACCGTTATATTTTAAATATGCCCTTCTACTACGCTCATTTCATACTAATTATACCGCTAGCTATCGCAAATCACAATAATTTTTATTTGACTTCTACATGTCATAGTTCTAATAATTCATAATACTGTATCTACAATAAAAGATAAGATCCTGTCAATATCAGAGAAGAAACATAAAGAAAAAGATAATACAATGGATGAAATATTTAATTTCAATGGTAAAGTAAAACGTGTATAGAGTTGCAACTGCAATATGCAAATTTAAACGTTAATATATTATATAATTTTCTAATATACAACTTTGGATATTAAAATTTGTGGCCATATACAGCGCTGTGAATAATTATAGACTCAAACGCATTTTCCACTCTCTTTATTATCTCTTCGATATTTCCAAGAAAACACTGATCGTTCCCTGATACGTTAAGTGAAATTGTTTTTTGCAGAGGGTAAATGAGACGCTATAGGATACCAGAAGATATTACATGGCGAATGATTGCCTTTCATTGCTGAAATAGAAGACAAAAGGACAATTTTTCAACAAGACAATGCTGCTATTCATACAGCCGCCACTACGAAAAAGTGGATTCAAGATTTCGGAATGAAATTATTACCATGGCTAGTATTCAGTTCTGATCTGAATCCTATCGACGACCTGCGGGAAATTCTAGCAAGAAAAGTTTATGATCAGGAGAAGTTACCTATCCATAGAAAATATCGTTGAACTTAAAGAAAGAATAAAATCCGCATGGACGGATATTCAAGGCGAAACTTTATTATAGGCTTTATAGGCGAAAGTTTATATTTGTTCAAAGCAAAAAACACAGTTTCAAGAGGAAATTTGATTTTAATTTCTCCAGGTAAATATACGTGTAGATGTTATCATTTCTTCCATTTATTTTCTTCTAATAAAAAAATGCTCTTGTATCGTTTCGATCGTAGTTCTTAACCTCATTTGACTAAAGAATCCTTTGACAGCTAAATTATACTCTGCAGGAATCTGATTTATTTCAAGGATCAGCGTTCCAAGGTTTTTTTTTATTTATTTATTTACATTTTACAATTTGTCCAGTAGGACATTTGGTAAAATATTATAGCTTAATGATATAGTAATATAACATGTGGATGGCTACCCCCAGTGGGATACCATCTTCGAAGCGTTCCAAGGTGTGCACGATCGTAATGAAAATTTAGCAAAATGCCTGCGAGCACAGTGCTACAAGTTTAATGTCGCCGCCTTAAAAGAAGCATAATTTGGCAACAAGAATGCGAAGTTTTCGAGGAACCTCGGCACCGTGCCCAAAACGAATTTCAGACGTCGACGATAAGTTAAATCTTTTAATCCTGTTAGTGGCGTTTCGGTGCAAAAAAAAACCGACTTGCTCGTTTTTCGCAACAAGTTTTCACAAATAGTCGAGGAATTTCACGAAAGTATTTAAAGAACCGTTGCGTCGATACGTTCTTACCATTGTCTTCTCGTCTATTCTTTCGTCGATTCCGGAGTAGATTCCTTTCCAAGCGGAGGTAGCTTCCTTAAAACAGGATAACTATCGTTGTGAATTACTTTAGGCAGCCAGATAACGGTATTTAAGTAAGCAGAGCATCGAGAAAGTTTCCGACATATGGGTCATTGGCCAAGACAGTTTGTCTATTATTTTTCCCTGGTTCTTTCTCTCTTCTTACAGCGAATTATGATAAAATAGCGTGCCAAAAAGACCAGATATAACGTTCATGTAATATTCATTTAGCTTGGAAAAATTGTTCGATCGATCAATGGTCTGTCTACCATGAATTTCCTTGAACACTATCGATAGAGTGCATAGATATTCGTGTATATCTGTATGAATATAATTTAACGAGATTTTTATTATTATTATTTAATCTGTACTTTACACTTTGTCCAGCTGGACATTCGGTAAATTTTTCTAGCTTATTTGCAAAATAACACGTGGATGGCTACTCCCAGCGGGATACCACCTTCGAGTTTGACTATTTTATTTTTTTAATGAGGTCAGTGGGGTGTTTTCTTTTTAGTCTTCTTTCTATGAGAGTTCTGTTCGCTTCAGCACCTTGTATTTTTCTGCGTACCTGCCAGTTTCTTCTTTGACCGCTGGTATTTTTAAATCTTTGCGTGTATCCTCGTTTCTGACATACCGTGGGGCGTGGACTATTGTTCTCAGTATCTTTGGTTGTAGCGACTGTAGTTTATTCACGCGGCTCATTGCTGCTGTCACCCATAGTGGTATTCCGTAAGTCCAAATTGGTTTTATTATCGTTTTGTAGATTTTTAATTTATTTTCTATTATGTTTAGAACATTTGTCTTCTTTTTATCCGTATTTTGTCTGTAATTGATTTAGTATGTTGCTTCCATGTAAGTTGTGTGTCTAAGTGGAGTCCTAAGCATTTAACTTGCCTTGTTTGTGTTATGTGCATGCCATTCAATTGGATATTTGGTGGTTTCCGTTTTCTTAACGTAAATGTAATATGGTTACATCTACTGGTGTTTGCTTTTAGTTGTTTATCTTGTAACCATTTATCTATTTTTGTGATATGCTCTTGTAGTAATGTGGCTGCTGTTTCTGGATTACTGTGCCTGGCTAGTACAACCGTGTCGTCCACGAATGTCAGTATTTTGGTAGATGTTGGTATGTCGGCCGTGTATAATGTATATAATACTGGGCCTAAGACGCTTCCTATTCAACGAGTGGAATCTAAAAAGAAATTTATGTAGTATCGTGGAAAAAAGGCCTGTGGCAGCACTCGATAGCAAATACCACCACGCGACACTAATTAGTGTCGGACGACGATAGCGCACTGGTTAGCGCCTTAGGTTACGAACGTTCGGAACCAGGGTTCGAATCCCGGCGACCGGAGTCCGATTTTTCTTTCACGATACAAAAAATGAGAAGAAAAGCGGCCGTACCCAGCACATCTTCTACTACACCCTAAGCATTTACGATACTACATTTATGTTTTACCCGCTAAATGTCGCAACACATACTGCGCTTTGGATATTTCGTACATCTTCACGCGTCGTGCGCGTTCTGCTGCAAAATTGCCAAATTTCCCACAAATGTACAAAAGAAAATCGCCGTCTAATAGTTCGAAAGGAAGAACATTCTCAAGGAGATTCGAATGAAATCCCAGATACGACGAAATAAAATCGAACAAGAAGAAATCTTATCGTAGGCGTGGTAATATTTCACGAAAATTGAACGTCCGTTCGAACCCAGATTCGAAAGGTTAATCTAACTCGGTAGCCAAACTCCAGGACCCCATTCGTCGGGGGAAGGGAGAAGGTGGAAAAGATTGATCCAACTGCGACGAGTAGAAGAAAAGACAACTGAGAAGCTAGGAAGGGGATGAATACAAGAGGCGAGACAATGGTTGGATACAGTTACAGTGGAGCTTCGAATCGATCAAATGGTACATGGCTCGACGTGGACGTATTTCAGGCCGGGTTCTTAGGACAATTCGAGAAACCGTATAAACAAGCAAACTCGCATCGAAACCGCGTCTTTTTCGACGTGTATTCGTATAATACGTTGCCGGTATAATACAAGGAAACGAATGTGCGGAAACGCGGACGAAGTCGAAAAGATGGGGGGGAAAAGTAGAGCAAAAAGGTTTCTTGGTGAAGAAAGAAGAAAGGAGAGGGGGGAAAACGAGGGACGATAGGGTTTTTAGTGGACGAAAGGATAAGATAGGAAGACGGGAAACAGAGGATGTGTACACGTACAAATGGAAACAGAAATACCGTGTCCGAGTTTAATAAAAACGCAGCGAAATATCTTGGCGAGGAATTACAGGGACAAACCGAGCGGGCGAACCTTTTCACTACGACGCAACGTTTCGCTAATAACGTTTCGCTTTTTATTTCATCGTAACGCGGCCATTTTTTTGTGGACACTTAATGCGACCGGCTGTAACGAAGTTACGTTCGCTTCTTGATAATTTAATTCCGTTTCTCTTTAGCCGCTTGTTTTCCAACAGTTTCGTTGGTGATGTTTGCTCGCTCGCCGTTAAGTGATTTTTCCGTTTTATTTTATTACCGGTTTCATTGTAATAAAATTATCGGCGAACTAGAGACTGCAACGGTAACTTTAACTTCTTTCGTTCGGTACAAAGGATTTTCTAGTAATTTCATCCTGCTTTTCGACTGTGTTCGTGATGCCTGGTTAAACTTGCGTATTGTACGCCTCCGGGGAGTGGTCAACTTTGCTTGATAACAGCTTTAATTCACAGTATGCGAAATGGAAAAAGTTTGAGAAGAATAGAGAGTGGATTTGTGAGAAGTTCGTTACTGGTGTGAGCAAACGATCCAATGTCTTTTTTTTTTCTTGCGACAGTTACGGTTGCTCTAACTGTTACGTGCTTTAAAAATTATCGACAACTAAGTGATTGCGGATTTTGTCATTAGCTGGTATTGACAAAAGCCGCAATCACTTAGTTGCCAACACATTATCATTAACATACGCCTACGCGTACAAAATAGTTCTTTCGTAATTATGGAACACCGTTTCGGCGTCGAAGTATAATTTAATACGTATTTTAAACAGTCGCATGATTTTCAAATGGTATAATGCTATTGGAATCACTTGAACCGCTACTCAAAGATACAGGGATTTACAAAAGTATGTACGTACGGTCGCTATTACAAAATGTTAAACAATTAAAATATGCATGTTAAACTTAAAATTTGAAAATAATATTATAGATACTATAAGATACAAATATCAAGATTGTACTCCAAATGTAAAATTCGGAATGAATTCGATAACATTTGTAAAAGTTACGAAACATTCATTGCAACGATATTTTTACAATTTGCGGTCTCTAATTTGGCTTTTATTAAAAATTTATGTCCAACTGTGTCTTTTATACTTTCGCCCCTCGTAAATTTATTATACTGTCATTAAATTATCACTGCGAAACTTAAGAGTACCAGCATTTAATGGCCAGTATACGAAGTTTATGGAGACCGCATAGGAATGCAACCCTCGTTATCCTTCCTTGGAGACTGTTGTACACGCCGTATTACAACGGTTACACGAAACAGCATCTTGCGACGAAACGGTGAACGCAATCGAGAAATTCGAATAAATTAAAAAAGATGTCCCAAATAATGTAATATGCGAACGCGTCTACTGTGTGTTCCAAAGTTCGCTCGCACAATTGAATATTTATTGATAACGTTAGGAATAAAATTTGATTAAATCCAACGATAATGACAATTTCTCTCGTATAAAGCAACAAGCTAGCGAGTAATACAAATAAATTTCTACGAGCGAATCTTACAAATTACAAGTGAACTCGCCTGATTCAGTTCGATAGAAAAATTGTAAAATTGTAAGATGCTCGCCGGCAATTGTAACTAAAATAAGAAAGTAATTATAAATATATTTTAATTATAAATTATAAATAAGAAAAAATTCTAAATCACAGAGATCTTACAAGTTAGTAGCGGGATGTTAGCTTCCAGATAGAAAGGAATAATAGAAAACGAGAAAGAACGCACGAATAATTAAGTTCGTGTTATTAACGTGTATCATGCGTTTCTATAACTTCGTATCAATCTTCTAATTTAAAGAAACGACGATATGAAATACAATTTACCAAACGATCAAATAATATTTATCGCGAGCTAACGAAACGTCGATTACAAAGCATAAAATAAAATTTATCGAAGATGGAATATCATGCAAAGTGATGTGTCGCAAATTCATAGAAGATTGCGTAACGACGTGCAACAGATCGCGCCGCTCGTAATTCTACGTTGCTAGATTAAAACGATAGATTGTTGCGAATTACTCCCGCGACAGTGGATCCTTCTGGTTGGAAGATTTAAGACGACGCTTTAAACAGCAACGCAGTTGCACGACAGAAGGAGTTCGCGATAAAAAATCCGCCTCTCCGCGGAGGTCGATTCGCTTTTTGCGAAGCAGAAGATAAACTCGAGCCGTTAATTCGACGGTACTTGATGCTCGCTGCAATTTAAGCGAAGAGAAACAGGGGGTTGGTTTGAAAATTAATTGAAGCTCGTTTCGCAGAAAAATTTGTTCCCTCGGTTCGATGGATGATCGAGATGTTATAAATAGAGAGATATCATTGATCAACGTTGCGAAAAATATTTCGAATAATTGCAAAGGAATGTTTGTTTATCGAACCGTTAGTTACACAAAGACTATTCTTTTTTATCAGCTTTATTTAAACCTCTATTTTATCCAGTATTTTACAGGTGAAATATCGTTTAAAAAAAACCTACGAATATATCGTTGAATTGTTCCAAGTTTTCTCTAAAACATAGCGTATATTTTCTTGCGTGCAGAACTTTTCAAAATTGACATCGTGCACTAAATATCGTTCGAGATTGAAAAGTAATAGCGTTTGCTTTTTTAGTAATAGCAGCTTATATTTGTATCGATAAATTTTATATATCTTGTATCTTGTACGCTTATCGCTTTCGTATACAAGATAGGTGAAAGATAATTATTTACTGGACTTTAGAAGATAGAAAAATAAAAATTTTCAAAACATCAACGTTCGAGACTAAAAGCTAACGAAATTAAAGAAGCGAATAAAAGAATTCACAGTTGGTTAACGAAAATGATATTTTTAACGTCTGCAGAATATCAGCCGACACAGTGGATCAATAATCGATCAATAATATCCGCGAATTTACCGTGGATTTATTTTTGTTGGTTCGCACCGATTAAGAATTTAATCAGAGGAGGCAGGTCTTGCGGATAATTCTTCGCCGTTCGACAGCCAATGAAAACGGTTTGCATTTCTGCGCGTCGTCGCGCTGATATTATTTGTTCCACGATTATTCGGATTGGTCGCGACTCTTTTAATTCCTGTAGGCTTGTTTTTCACGGAGGACCGTAACAAATCGATATTCGTTTCGTACACTCCGCTCGAACGTTAATTCATTTTACGTATCACGAGCTGTGTATCAATTGAAACGAATAAGGTTTTTGTTTCATTACTTGAATTACGCTAGTGGCAACTTCAAGACCGATTATTTATAACTGTGCCTTGATTAAATCTCACGCTGCGTAATTAATTTCTCCGGTTATTCTTGGAAAGTGCACAGTTTTGGAAGAAAACGGGAGAATTTTTTAATCTTCGAACTTTTATTCGTATTGGTCATATTTGTACCATACGAAGAAATATTTTTCACGAGAGAAAAACACGATACTCATCTCTGTCGACTTTGTGAGTTTGATGTTTTTTGATGGTTGAAAGAGATATAGCGTATTTTAATGTAACCCAGTTAAAAACAAGACTGGAAAAAAAACCTGCCAGATTCAAAGATATAAAGCCTTCAGAAGATAGATAACAAATCTACAAAATTGCACAAAATTAAACAGAGATATTTCAACTAATTAAGTATTTTATTTTAGATATTTTGTATATTTCGCACGCTTTAATCATCTGTGCGTATCTGTTTAGAAATTCACAATACTAGCTATGGCAATCGATAAGAAAAACTCGACGAGTTCCATCTTTCCCGTCTGATTGGAAATAATAGCAAATCATAATAGATCGTAAATCGTGTTTAATAATCATATTCATCGCGTAACACGATTATTTTTCATTACACTCGACAGTCCGAGCTTCTCGTTCAACCTTTTTCTCCGCCATTTCCACAAAAATAGAGTTAAAGTATCTTATAAGATAGTTCAAAGAAACATTTAGTGGCATCTCGGCGCCGATGTATCCTCTCGTTCGTTTTCAATTATTTTCCCATGCCTCGTAGACACCACTTAGCTCTTCCTCAAACAAAGGACGTGTACTTTTATTTCCATCAGCAATCGTTTGAAAAAAAAGAAGGAATAGAGCGAAAAAGGAAAAAGGAGAGAGGAGAGCGGGGGAAAAACAAGAGAAATTGCTTCGCTGGGAATCTCGTTCGTGCACAAAAGAAATAGGAACCGCTGGTGTAGAGACATCAATCGTTAGATAGCAATGTGAAAGTTATGTTCGACTGTCTCTTCTTCTCCTCTTCACGGTACATACCCTGTTCCTTATGTACCCTGTCCTCTTCTCTCTTTCTCTCTCTCTGTCTTCCCATTTCACTCATTTGCTGCTCGTTCAGTTACCTTGCTATTTTCCGTTCTCACTTCCTTGCTTTTCCTCGCGACACTTCCTACCTGTCGTTCGCTTGCTCCTTTAATGATCCACTTGAACTCGACTCATTCTTCGTGCACTCGCAATCAGCCAGCGATAGCGGCGTGAACATTCGATAGCTCGAATGCTGGCATGGTATAGACTGGAATAACTTGGAGGAGTTTCTATAGATTTTTGAGACTTTCTTCTAGGGATAGAGAGAGAAAGAGAGAGAGAAAAAGAGGAGGGCAGTCGAAGTACCGATCACTGGATCTTTCGAGCGCGATATTAGAACCAAATAGTCTTGTGAATGTCTATCCTCTTGTTCTTTTTAATTTATGCATAATATAAATGGTTATCAATCGTTTACTCTATATATAATACCTGTGATATATATGCTACGGGTTAAAAGTTCACAAACAAATCATATTTCCTAGTCTAACTATATCGATTATTATCTAGCAATTTTTGTTAATAATTCGAAGCTAATGCTACAAGAATCAATGGCAATATCCTCTTTTTGCTTCGATAATTTTTCACCAAAGAATTTCTTAAGAAAGCAATACTTAAAGTTGACATTTTTTTAAACATTTCGTATCAGTGGCGCTTGTTGCGATTTTCGAATGAAATTACAGCAAATTATGTAAAATTATTAAAAACATGTTAATCGACGATGATAGACAGAAAATCAAAATTGTTGTTAATACAAATTTGTCTTCGAAATATCGATAGTCGGACGAGGATTAAATGGATATAACGAACCGAGTGTTTACCTTTGGTTTGTTTCAAGATGGCTAATAGGGGAATTTTAATGTTGATAAGATACTTTGAAGATCGTGTCGAAACCTTTTTAAGTACAACGCGGTAAATTTATTTCTTATTTTACGTGACATCTTTTTTCGGTTTAACTCAAAAGGTGAAAAAACGTAAGAGAGATTTTGTTCATCTATTTCTGTATCTGGAAGGAAATGAGAAAGATTGCAAAGTAATTGTCTTAACGAAAATGCGAAATTGGTACGAATAATTTTTGCCTTCCTTTTGCCCGTTGAGATTTATGAAACGACACAAAAATAGCGAGTATTTATTTTCTGTCAAACGTATTAATATTTTTTCGTCTTCTAATATATTTTCACGATTGTGTCTTCAATAATAGTGAATTATAGAGCATACTTCCGCGACAAATAACGACTCGATTATATACGATTCTTTGGGTCGTAATAAAGAACCAATTTTTTAAAGATTTCCTCTGCAAAATTTATGTACTATTCGCTGCATAATTCTCGTGGAAAATCAGCAAGAATTATTACGCAAACTCGTTGCCGAAACAATTATACTTTGACACGAATAGTAAATATTTTATATTTATGCACGAAACAATGTTTGTTTTGTATTTTAGAACGGAAATATAACAATCGAGAAACATTCTGAGAAAAGATCCACAGGTTTTATGGTAAGTATATCGATGCAGAACGAATTTATTTAAATATTGAATAAAAAATTATTGGGCATGTCGAAGGAAAATAAAAATATTATTCATTTTACGATGAAATTTTTATTCGTTTTATAAATACATATAAAGGAAACGAAGTTCTTTGAGAATCGTTACAATTACCAATTCAGAGGTAGCTACCTTAAAACAGCTATTTGAAATTTCATAAAATTTCATTTCATGCAAATTTTCTTTTAATATCATCACCCTGTAATAATACCATCGCAATGTTATTATTTGTAACCCATACCGCAAGCAATATCTTTTCTGTTCTTCGTTCAGTATTCAGTAGTAATAAAATATTTAATACTATTTGTCTATCTTTGTGAATTATTTATTTTAGAAAATACACGTATCGATGAAATTTCTTGTATAACAAACTTTAAAGGCTACAAAAAGCTGCACTTGAAACTTCCAATTTATTTTCCAAACCCATTTTTGTCGAAAAGCTCTTCGATTTATAAAATTACAGTTCTATTGGATTGGCAACTAAGTGATTGCGGATTCTGTCATTACCATCTAATTGCATAAAATAATATTGCCAATCCAATATTATTTTATAATTTCTATAAATTTGTATTCGCTTCGTATTGATACACGAGGTATCGAATAACGAGGAATTAACAGCTTTAGTAAAGCCAAATTTAATCGTTATTAAATAGAGGCGCATAACTGTTATGATTAACTAACTATTAGCTAAAGAGAGCAGTTCAAGTTATGCGAGCGATGTAAAACTTTGACCAGAGGAGTAGCGCAGCTACATGAAACCAAGGCATCCGGAATTACAACTTCACATAGACCATTCCCTGAAATGTTTGCCCAAAGTTCGCGTGTTTGCATGTTCTGTCTAATTGAAAGGATAAAAACTGTCACAGAAATACAGGACAGTGGATACTTCGTCTCGAGTTAGACAGCTTGAAATTTGTATGTCACCGGGCAAACGTTTGCCAAGCTGGCTTTCTGCTCGGATTTACTTTTTAGTCGAGTATTTTCGGATGTTTTCACGTCCAAAGGATGGATATTTTATCATCTTCCTCTATTCAATTAGATCGAATATCATATCGAATATTTACAAAGAACAGAGAAGTTCAAGGTTTCTCTTAGAAAAGTTGATCGACGATGTTCTCTCAATTCTATTTCCAGGAAAATCAATTAGTAAGGAAACTTATTCGTAAGAAATTTCTGAGAAATTGAGCCATCAAGTTTAAGTCACATTTACGCTACTTATCGATGAGAGATACTTTCACGTTTTTATTGCGAAAGAGATCATTTATTACGAAACAATCTCAAAGACTTAACTTCAAAACAACTTAGCAAACTCATATTTTATTTCCATTGGCGTTAAAAATTCGTATCTAAAACGTGTATTATATTTCATTTTCCAAAATCATCACATCGTTACACTTGCGGTCTTCGAGCTTTCAATTCGAATTTCACGATTTATATGTAGTCCTTTTCAATTTCAAATTAACCAAATCTTATCTTATCTACTTAAATCATTGATCAACGGAATTTTACGAAAAAACCGGATATTTAGAAAACTCGTTTGGCAATTGTATCGAGTTAACAATCATTGATCCCTCGATGATATCCAGTTAAAACCGAATATCTCTGTTTCAATGTACAACCAAGTACCAGCAATTCGAATCTTTCGGCCAATCCAATCGCGAACGATTATATTTGATCGGAAATTCTGACAGGTGCGGCACCCATGCATAGGCGTGATCGTTCATTCATCTGCACGGCTAATGTAATTCGCGCATGGTTGATGAATATGTTTGTATTGTGTGCTAATAGTTCTATGTAAGGCCGCCGGACATTGAAAATTCATTATCGTCGATCGTTAAAATTCTAATGCTGCTAAATTCTGGCAAATATGGATCTGACAATGAAACGAGTTGAATATCGTTCAAGCGATGCTAGAATTATCGTGGAATCGAAAAGATCGTTTAAAAGCTAAAGGGGTTGTATAAATTGTTGAATTAATTAACGATATCGCGAATGATATTTTTTTCTGCTTTCATCTATATTTTAAATTAACTTGGAATATAATTGGAAGAGTAGAAAAATTATTTTCCCCAGTGGTTAGAAATATTATTTTTCTAATTTTTATCTCGCGACAGTTTCTATGAGTTAATACGTGCAAGTCTGGAAAAAATGTTTCATCTCGTAAATATAATCAAATTTCATTCGTATCAGGAGCTTTTTAATAAGAGATATATGGCTGTTTGTTTACGGTAGGGAGAGAAATAACTTTACTCATGGGATAAATTAATATTTAGCAATGATAGTATTCATTGGCGGATATAGGAACGTCGTCGACAAGCATTGTATAATTTTCCGCGAGTAACTGCGGTTAGGAACTTCGCGGAAAATTAATGTCTCGAACGAAAATTGCGATTACGTTTCGGTTGCATTTCCAGAGCTGCGTTTAATTAAAGCGCGCAGGATTATGTCTAATTGTTCCAAATATTGTGTTATAAATTGTATTACAACGGCTGCATTGTCTAATTATTAGGTGGGTTATAGCGTATTCTGAATAGTTGCGAGAGACGTGTGTACAGGTAATGACTTTGATCAGAATATCGTATTTTTCGTAAAGAATGTTGTTTCCAGTGGATAATCGAGAGATATCGAAGTAATACTTAGATATTCTAAAAATGAAGCTCTCAAATTTGCAATTTAGAACAAGCAATTTGGAACAAAGTTGGACATAATTATTCTTCTAATAAAACAACAAAAAAGAAAAACAAATATCTGTCGTTTAAACCAACATTGATTCAATATTCTAATCAACCACAGGTAATTATTTTATTTTACGTTTAAACAACTTTTAGTTAAGTGTCTTATTCTCTACGTTTTTTCTCTCAATCGAATATAATAACATATTCTCTGTTATTATACGTATTTCTTTTAAGAATTTAAAGTATTCAAAGTATTCAGAGTATTTGTTCGTTCAGAGAAAGTGGAAGGGCACCTCGTGTTCAACAATGAAATTAAATAACGATTAAATAACAATTAAATTCACGTCCCAGTCCTAATCGAATGACTCGTCCTGGGGAACTTCCTTTTAAGGATGCTCTCACCTCGCTCTGGATTCAACGATTTCCCTGTCGTTTTACTTTCTCCACGTGCAAACTCATAAGCAAAGTACACAAATACTATGGTCTATAATTCATATAATTTACGATAAGAAAGGAAATTTAATATTCATCAATCTCAGAGTACATAGAAGCTGAATAGAAAATATAATATCTCATAGGATAATTTATGACGACAGACGATAAATCATTAGCGATCCAACAAGAAGGCCGAAATATTTTCGCGTGAATTTATATCGAGACCTCGCGATAACCAATATCACGCAGATGGTTCTGGCGTGCGTGACAATACGCGAATGTTTTCGCTGGTAGAGAGAACGATTATTTCTATCGATATTCAACGGTGCCCCTTTCGTCGCTGGAAAATGTGTCAGGAATAACGAAACACCGCGACCGATAAATTTAGTTGGCCGCAAAACCAGAACACTTCATTCGATTTGCATTAAACGGCGCGCCCTCGTGGCCGCTGTGCCGTTTCGTTGCGTTTCCATTTTTTGGTGACGATCGCGATTAAATTATTGGTCGATTCTTTGCGCTTGTTGACGCTATTGCGATGTTTCCACCGACAGTGTTAGTTCGAACAGCGAAATTTCGTCGAATTTGTCAATTTCGTTTCTAGCTATCGGCGGAGCTAATGTACCGTGCGTCATTTAACGAATCAATGCAATTGGAGAATTTCACTAGAGATATTTGAAGGCAGAAACAGAGAATGACGATGGTGCGAGGATCGTTGAAATTTATAATTGGTAGAGTAATGGAACAACAAAATTACAGCATGTGAATGGAGCGTTGGCAAAGATTGATGAGATTAGTGGTATTTATTAATCGTTTAATGCGTACGCCTGCAATGTATCAGATGCGATAATAAAATGTCGAGAGTACCTCGTTTAAACGTTTTGTTTGACAAATTAAATCAATGCGCGACAGTTGAATGTTATTCGTAACGTTTCCAGTAATTCGCCTTTTAGTATTTGTTTTAACGACTATATTACGATAGTTTGAATCGCAGAAATTCATCGAGAGTATGTTCTTTTCGTTCGAGAAAATAAAAATATCGCGAAAAAGGAGAGGCTAGACGTACATACAGGTGCAGTTTAACGTTACGATCAATTATAAATTGTAGAATTCTGTCACAAAATTTCTCTCGTTCCATTACTTCTACGGTCTTCCAATTTAAATTCATATTTTCTTCAAGATCGTGTCAGATTACGTTATCATAAATCGACAAATTTATTCCGATGCTGACATTTATTTCAATAATAACACCGCGTTACAAGGAACAGATATCGAGATATAATTAAATAATTTTGTTAATTTTCGAGTAATCTTCGAGCCAACCTCGTTTCAGATTAAAATGTCTTCGAAAACCATACATTGCTAATTATACTTATGCTTTCATAAACGATAGATATCATTTAGATGTTCAATGTATGCGAAACATTCTACATGTACGAAATGTGCTGCACTACTTGATTTTTTATTCCGAAAACTTTGATCGTCTTTTTACCAATAAACCGCAGAACATTTACACCTAGTTCTGTGGAGAGTCGAGGATTGAGAAAGTTTTTCGAGTAATGAAAATGGGCAATCGTTATTAATACCTACTGACTTGGCCAGTTCGTAAAAAGATTGTACTCTTAACTAAACCAGAAAGAGAAGAACAAGGTATACCTTAAATTCGAGAGACTGAACCTCTTAAAACGACCCACCACCACGATCGTAATAAAAAGCCAACGCGTCGTCTAACATTTAAAATTCCATTTCAACTTCCGACTTGTTTGAAGAAGCTTGTAACACCGCCTGCAGGCCATAATACACCTTCAAATTCGATAGCTGCTAACGATCGTTTATTTATGACTATCAACTACAGTTCAGAATTAACTATCTTCAGATGAAATGTCGATAAAATGTAAAATGAAAGTTTTCGCGGATTCTTAACGATACATTAAAGATTTATCGTGCAAGTTACAACTAAGAATGGGGCAACTTTTCTTATCAAAAAAGACACATACACGTGCACATTTAACACTAGAACTACCGATGATTAACACAAAGTTATTTCTACTAAAACCAGTGAAAATGACTGGTTTTTAAAAAATAATAAAATATTTTCATATTTATTGATTTATTACTTTCTTACAGAAGCAATTCCATGTTATGTAGTACATTTTTGATATTATTAATCCATCTGGGACCATCGTCCCTAAACGAGGGTTGACACATTTATGAAATTGTAGAACCAGTCGTTTTGACTGGTGTGATATTTCTAGTGTTAGCATCTAGCGATCCAGCGATTTCCTCATAACTGATATCATCGTATCGAATGATACGCAGTAAATATTTTCAAAACGTATGGCAAGTTGTACAAAACGAGGAATCTGATTAACTGGGGTTCGACAAACAGATTGCAGGACCCTTTTACACTTTGACAAGTACCAGTCATTTTGACTTGTACTAACCTTGATACAAAATTATTTTCAGCTCGAATACATAAAAAAACAAGATAAAATTCATTATATTATTCTTTTAGTTATCGTTGCGAAAGTCATTACATCATTGCGAAAAAAATATAACATGAAGTAGGAATTTTAAAATAAAATCGTAAAACCAGTCGATTTGACTGGCGTGGTAGTTCTAGTGTTAAATAGTTATCTTATTTTCAACATTTAAATGCAGGAAACGTAACGATTACTCGATACACGGCATTTGTATCGAAAAGGTTGAAAAGAAATGGGATGAAAGAAGAAGAAGAAGGCAAGTAAAAACGAGATCAAGCTGGATGTGCCGTGGAAAATAAACGAAAAACTAGTCCTACGTATGCACGTCCATTGCGGAGAAAAATCACAAGGCTGAAACACTGCAGTGCACAGAGAAACGATATATTAGCAAAAGCGCTAACGACGCGACACAGTGATTTAAGCTGGACTTTATTTCGCGATGTCAGCAGGCTCTATGGACATGGCCGTGCCATACAGCGAAAGAAGGGACATGCGAAATAACGTGGTCATGACACGTACAACGCGACGCAGTCCGTGGATCCTTTTGGTTATTTGTATTCCACGCGCGCTGCAAACTGTTCCTGATATTTCAGACTGCGGATCAATAGGTATCCGTCCGTATTGTAGTCGACACGGGATCGTGTTACTCCTAGCGCGAGGTTATTTCTTCAAAAATCCCGTTCGACTTCTCTTGCCAGCCACCGCGACCCGTTTGCGTAATTTTCGCCAGGCGCACCTTAAATATTTCGTGTATTTCCCTTTGTGTTTGAACAGGAGCACGCGGGCTACCGAACGAATTCCCGCCTGACATGCTTTAAATATCCGAAAATCATAATTACGCTTTCCTTTCGCGATTTTAAAGAGGCATATTTTTGCAGATAGTTGCTTTGCGGTGTTGGCTTGCGAACGAAAGATCGGATTTTAGGGGTTCGATACTAAAAGATAGTTAAGCCTTCTACTGATACTGTTGCGAGTCGTAAGTAGACCGCGGATGTTTATGCAAATTCATATTTTCACGAAGACGACTGAGAGAATGAAACTTGAATAGAAAATTCTTCCCACTTTGTTACATATTGTAATTTGTAATTTGTTTTACATATGTTATGTATTTTTGCATGCTAACTACGTTCTGCAAACTTTTGCATCTTTAAATTTCTTATAAATACATAAACGTCGGCATTCAAATAGCCATGATATCGTTGATTCAGTTACCTAATTTTACGGAGTATTTTATTTTAATTTGCGCTGTATTTGCTTTTAATCGGACATGTACAATTGCGATGAACTTTATGATATTGCAGATGGAAGATCGGAGTTTAAAGGCAGAATATTTCTAAGATATATTAAAAGGAGTTCAAGTTTCGATTTATATTGTAGGTCATGGATGCCCGTAACGATCTCAGTGTAATCTTATAGGCTAATCAATTTTATTCTACGCGATCGAGTTACTAATCACGAATGGATCTAAATACGATCTGATTATACAGGGTGGTTGGTAACTAGTGGTACAAGCGGAAAGGGGGTGATTCTAGGCGAAAAAAGAAGTCGAAAATATAGAATAAAAAATTTTTTTTTTAATTTTTCCATCGAGACAACGATCTACAGTGAGATCCGTTAGAACGAGACGCGATAAAGTGCACGCGTACCGAGCGAAAATTCAAAGTCGATTTTCTCGAAAACGAAGCCTCGAACGAAAAGTTTTTATTCTATATTTTCGACTTCTTTTTTCGCGTAGAATCGCCCCCTTTCCGTTTGTACCGCCAGTTACCAACCACCCTGTATAATCGTTTCCTTCTATTCGTCCTTACAGTGGCAATATGTAAAATATATTCTTCTATTTTCTTTTTGGGTTACTCGGCATTTACCATGTTGCAGGCCAGGTAGACAAAAGGTTGAATTTAATTATTCAACTGTACATTTATTCATATTGTAAAGTACGAGAAGACACGTGAATATATTAGAAACACAACAGTTTGACGCATGAAACGGTTGCACGTAAAGTTTCGTAATATTTGGCGAGTGAAATTTTTACGGCACGTTATCTTCATAGCGCAATAAAAAAAGCTGTATCGGACAGGTTCCTAAATTTCTAGTTGTTTTGGATATTCATTCCTTTATTTCACTGTTATTTGAAATTTTACGAAGTACCACGGTTATTCCAGTATATTCTAGCTTTGATATTCTATATTTCGACCTGCTCCATTTTTAAACAAATAATATGGAGGCTTTACAACGTGATATTCTTCAAATTTTTCATACCTTTTTAACCACGCAATTTTCGATGTAACTTATCTCGTGGTAATAGAATTTTCAAATGTACGTTACAGCTGAAAAATATATATGTAAAATGTTAAGAATTCATACTCTCCCCTCCCCGCACCGCTTGGACGTTTTATTTATTTATACAAAGTTAGACCTTCTTCTCTGAATAATTAAACAACGTGACCGAATTTACGTACCCGAAGCTCGGTAGATTTAAAAGCTAGAAATACGAGAAACTAAAATATTTTTTTTTTTTTTGGAACCAAAAAATATCTCCCCATCTATTCTTATTATTTCTATAAAAAAAAAAAACTATATTCCATACAAATTTTCATTGTTATCGTATGAAATTTTTCTCGCACCTCCGACAATTAAACAAATTTGTTCATTTCTTAAATATCTCGATCACAGCATACTGATATTTACATTTTGACTTAATTTTCGTGAACGTACCGTTCTGTCCAGTAACTGGACGGCACTCGTATTCGCGGTTAGAGAAAACGCATCGACCACAACGTGAACATTATTATATTCTTACGTGAAATCCCGCTAAAGCTGCGATTTGAGGATTACACTACTCTTTTAAGTTTTCTTCTTTTTCCGGGTTCAGTGCTTCTCTTTTTGGCGTACCTTTCTCATGGAGACGCTGCACGTGCCGCATAATAAGAGAACTAGCGGTAGAACAATCTGTAGAAATTTCGACGAACCATGGCATCGGTTCTACACACGCCTTCTTTTTATCTTTCTTCGCACGATCGAGTACTTGTTCTACAAATATAATAATAATAATAAGCAACGAAACTTGTCATACATAAAAAGGAAAAAGATTAAAAAGAGGGAAGTAAAAGGACTCGAAACAATTTTAACCTTAAATTCCCATTTTGTGTCGAACAAGCTGCAATTTTAATTCCTTTTAAACGATACTTCAAACCAATTACCTACGTACTAGGAATAAATTCTACGAAATTCAGAACCCAATTAAACCTTCTGATAGCCTCAATCTAAACCAATTTAACTCGCGTTGAAAAACGAAATTAACTTAATCGTAGAATTAATATTATATATATATAATATCGATAAGAAATAATAGATAAGAAACTGGAATCACAAACATGAAGTAATTAAGAAACACAATTTGGAGAAAGATATAGAAGAGGGTCGAATGATGATGTTTTTTACCACACGTTTCTCTGCTTCCCTGCTTTTCCATCATCTCTGACAGGCAGCTTTGCTACCCTGTCAAGCCATCGCGTTACAAGCATTCAGCAGTTGCCAACAATTGCTGATAGAATGAACAGAAGGCTTTGTATTTTGACAAAACGAATTTTGACGAAGTTGATGATTATTTATTAATAAGAGAAATGAAATGATAATTGTACTTCAATGTACAATACACTTATACACAGTAAAATAATTATAGAATAATAAGTGACTGGTACTACCGTAAAAAGTAACGTGATGATTTCACTCAATACACATCTTTGACGACACAATTATACAGACGGTTCTTAGCAATTGTATAATTATTGCACAATTTCTTCGAGCGTAAAACAGTTGCATAATATGACGAACGTCTTGTAAGAAAAGAAATACATCGCGTTACATCATGAAATCTATTAAGTAAGAATCGAACAAGTCGATGTATATGTCTGTTTTACTGGAAAAAGGTGAACAGTGACAGGGAGAGTCTTGTTTCTTATGAACTCTCCAATTACTGGAACATGAAATAATTCACATATAAATTGCCAATAATATGTAGTTGATTTCTTCTTTTCATCGTGCAAGCCATTGTCTAAATGGACGAGGGTCAAACGAGAATATCGTTTTCTCTCGCGTTCCATTGAGTCAACGTCGGTAACACGCTGGATCTCGTCGTAGTGCACCGCCTCTGCACGAATCGATCCGCGAAATCGCTGTGACCGATAAACTCGAATTAAACCGGTCCGCTCGCGCTCCCGGCGATGCGATGCCGAGCTTCAGATAACGCGGCTAATTTATTTTCGTTTCTGGACTATTGATTTCGATGTCGGCGACGGTGCCACCGGGCTTTTTCGGCCATAGCACAAGGCTGCAAAGGAGGTTGAAAAATTCCGGCACTTCTATGTTTTTGTTTCTTAACCCGAGGGCCATTGATTCCAATGGCCACTTTTCAAGAATAGTAGAAAATTGATTTGAAAACTCTATTTCTGAGAACACAAATGGCGAGAAATAGGCAGCAAATTTTAGAAATTGACGTCCCCTGCCTGACATAATTCCAACACTTTTTTACATCGTGTATGTGTAAATTTAGATACTCGTAGAAAATGATACCATAGAACATTGAAATCTAAAATCCATGATTGGCTGCACAAATGATCGTTACGCTAAGAAGATTGACACAACCAAATCTATAGTGTTCGGTATAA
Organism: Bombus vancouverensis nearcticus; assembly: GCF_051014615.1. NCBI lineage: Eukaryota > Metazoa > Arthropoda > Insecta > Hymenoptera > Apidae > Bombus > Bombus vancouverensis. Next base: position 17,367,839 of record NC_134914.1, on the reverse strand, counting down.
TGATTCAAAGGAAGAAAAAGAATATTTGAAACGATATAGATACGTACGTGCAAATTAAATTTTATCAAATTATTTCCAGCATTTTGAAAACGAATCGCGATAAAAATTCGAGAAGTACGCTTCAAGATGAAATACCACTTTTCATTATTTTTTTTTTTTTACACATTTTATTACGTTATTTCCAAAATTTCAGAAACGTATCACGTGCCAAAAGCTCGAAAAATATTACATATTTCGGGATAAAGTATCATCTTTTAATATTTCCTGTATGGGTAATATATTATTTTCAGAATTTCAGAAGTGCTCGAAAAATTCACCCCAAGGTAAACTATGGAAAGAAAGAGTGATAAAATTTGTTGTAACGTATGCCAAATATCGTTTCATCATCTTCTTCCCAAAAGGATGCATATTAAAGAAAATTCATAAGAATCTGGGAGAATCGTAGTTTTCCCACAGATGCTATATATGTATTGTATATATATATATCGTCGTTTCGATAATAACCACTCGTCGCCTCATCGATCTTCCATTTTTCGCCACCCTCGCACTCTCTCTTTTTCTCTCTTTTTCTCTCTTTTGGCGCTTAGTGGAATTTTACCAAGCTCTTATTTATCCTCAAAGACTGTTTTCGACGGAATAGCAAAGAACGCGCGACTCCTTAATATTTAAGCTATGCAGATTTATTCATTCTACCCTTATCCCTTTGCCTAACGTACCTTCTTCCATAGAGTCGTTGTTTAAACGAGCTGAAAGGGTGAAAACGAGAAATCTCGCAGTTTACTTCACGAACATTTATATCCAGCATTGCTCTGTCGTTTATATTATTTAATTCTACAAACAATAATATTATTAACACGTTCGTTATTTACTGATTTTCCATAGTGGATAACATCTGTTGCTTGGTTGTGTTTTATATTTTATTAAATAAAATAAAATCGTTCGATAATTGTGGCGACAGATGGTATAATAGTAAAGAAAATATTATAACGATTACGTTTACTTTGTTATCTAAATATAACGAATATATCGTGCATATTATTCGAGTTAAATAATACTGGCTGAGATTAGTAACAAGATTGTGGATCTTGGATAAATAATACCTAGCAACAGTGATAGCAGTAAAACTGAATATCTTTTATTTTTTTTAGAAAATCTTGCTGTTTATTTAATAGCTAAATCATGATGTGTACGATATAATTTGATGAAACAACGTTATTCTATTCGATTTACTAACCATTTGAAGAATAATTAAGCTTCATTCGGTATTTGCTTCGTAGATGGTATATCGCGAATGAAAAGTCTAGAATTTTAGGAATATTTGTAAAAGAACCAGTATTATTGGGTTGGCAACTAAGTGATTGCGGACTTTGTCAATACCACCTAATGACAAAATCCGCAATCACTTAGTCGCCAACCCGATAGTAATATTGAGACATTGAGTTGTTGCAAAAATACTATCGTTATCGTTGATTCGCGTTGTCGATCAACACGTTAGACTTGTAAAGGACTAGTCTTGCTGAAAAAATATGCTACGTTTATTTTTTACATGTGTACTTTTCCGCTTCTCCTCTTATTTTTGTTCACGAAATTTTATAGAATCGCGATATTTATTTTGCTAAATACGTAACACATATCGATCGATATAATTCCTAACGATCGTCTTTATATACGTCGTTAACAACGAACGAATAATTTTTTGTACGATAACTATCGATTTATATATTCTCAATGGCATATAGAATTTCTTGTATTTTTTGTGCTTTATAATAAAGATAAACATGATCAGGCCCTTGTCTTGTACGCATGAAAGAATTATAGACATGAGAAAGAATTGAAAGTCACCCGTTTCGAAAGTTAAAGGTATCTTATTGCTCCCATGGGAGACGGTCATGATTCTTACTTATTTCTCTCTCCCTCTCTTTCCCTCTCGCTGTTAAATCTTTAACAGCTCGTGGCTTCTTTCTCTATTTTTAATCAAACTTCGGCATTGTAATTTCCACGGATCTTTAATACCAGTAAATATTTTACGATCATGTTGTGATATAAAATTATCATACACTATCGTTTTCTATTTAAAAAGCATCGAACTTTATTCCTCCTCTGTTATTTACTAAATGAAATCGATACTTAATTTTCTAATCATTTATAAATTGAGCATTCACACACGAGATACGTATGATACATCCACGCAGAATGTAAGATTAATGTAAGTAGAATAGGATTGTTGTATAGTTATCTTATTTATAAATTCTAAAGTTACATTCAATTTCTGTATGTTTAGATACACGTAAAATCGCGAATACCATTCATTTCCATCGGGCAATTCAAAAGGACGCTTCTACGAATTTCAAAGCACGCCACTGTTTCACAAAATTTCTCGATCTATTCGTTATACACCTCGTAACATGCTGAAGATTCAGCATAGAATACGATGATTCGCGAAATGGTATCGCGTTGATGTAAGAATTCGGGAAACTTTATTATTGGCAGTTCGAAGTTTGGATACAACACGTTGGCCTGTGAAACGTTTGCCTGTTGGACTTTCAATAGCCATTGACGTGTTCGAACGTTGGTACATGAAACCACAGGTCACCTTTCGAAATTGCTTGTGACACGTGCAACGTCTTCGCGTTGCATACTCTAATGCCGTAAAGTGGTCTGGACCTCGCAATATTCGGAAACTCGGCCAAAACGATACTCTAACGTGGTTATCGATCACTGAGTACCTTCCGCTTTGATCCGTCACTCTTAAGCGCCCTTTCTTCGCTAATAAAGAGCTATAAACTTCCGTCGATAGTAGCCAAAATTTAATTAACCAAACTGTACGCAGCTTTGTTACGAACACTCTCTTTCGGCGTTTTCAATCATCTTGCGCAGCTTTTCAATTATCCTCTTATCGTTTGGTACAGTCGCTCCGAGTATTTGTCAGCGTAAATACCATACGTTTCTAACTGATAATAAACTTACCATGTTCTACGCTTCTGTTTCGATATCGTGGAATCAGCCGCACTTTGAACATCGAACCATTCAGCCGTATTTCTATTTCAAGTATGCAGCACTTCTCTGCTTGATGAATCAATCGCAGTTTCTGCTCTGGAATACAGAGAGTTGCATTCGTAGCGATAAAGTTAATTAGTTACGTTTCCGAATAGGTTCACGTGTGCCGCTAATTCGTCGGGTTAATTTATTCCGGTTATTATAAGATTTTTTGATTTTCACTATCTTGGTTCGTTAATCCGTATTCTAAAATGTGTAATTCATTTTGCGAACGTTGACTTGTAAGGCTTGTGACAGCTGGATTTTCATGTATGAAATATTTTTAAATTACTCGAGCTTCGTCCATAGTTCGCAATCATTGTCATGATAAATCGAGGTGATATAAAATGAATATGATGCAGAATTTCAAGAAATAATTTTATGTCACGTGTTTCTTATCTTCTACGATCTGCAGTTATATATTAGGTTGTCCGGAAAATTTCTTTCGTTTCATAAGGTAATAATAGATGAACAACAATTTCTGTTTTATATTATTTTATTGAATTATGCATGATCCATTTCGTTATATTTCTATTATTATGTTTGTGCATAATTCAGTAAACTAATATAAAACAAAAAACATTGTGCGTCTATTATTTCCTTATAAAACTATCGAGATATGTATACTTTGTGTGTTAGACTAGATTGGTCGCGTAGTAGTGACACACGTATGTGAATATGAGTATGAGGAAGTATGTCTCGAGAAACAGATGGTAAAAGGAAAAAGGTAAGACGCGTGCAAGTGTGTGTCGATGAATATCTTTGAAATCGTTTATCAAATAAATATACAACTATTTTAATATGAATTCTAAGTGTAGCCTTAGTGTTCGTTTACTTTTATTTTGGCAATTAAGACCCACAATTCTCAACAAAAACAAAAGGAACTTTTCGGACAACCTAATAGTATAGTCAATATTATTTGAAAGATCGTTCGCTGATTATAGTCGTCCTCGCAAATGTCTATGTGTCAATTATTATTGTAGGTATTTACGATATATCTTCTGGAAATATTTCTGTGCTATCGTTAACTTTGTTGTTACTCTTCGTATTTAGTCTGTTTGTAAAATCAATTTACGGAATAAACGGTCACTCAACTTTTGAATTTTGCTACCTGCTACTCAGTTGCAATTGTTCGTGATTACTATAGTAAGAAAATGCACGATATCTTCAACGAACTCTATAACGTTTTATCAAACCTCCGTTCTTTTAATTTTTCACAATTTCGTTCTCTCTCTGCAAGAGAATTTTAATTCATATTTTCTTCGTAACGTAATTTCTACTCGGTAAATTAATTCAGACGTAAAATCAATTTAAACACAACACGCAAACTTTCGAAAGTCTATCGATTAAAGGGAATTCCACAATGATCATTTCTATCAAACTACATAGATCACTGTTAATGTCAACGTAATCCGATCGTCGCCTCGGGAGCTCGCTTTGTTCTTATTTCGACTCCGGATAATCTGTTTTGGTTGGTTGTTGGAAATGGCCGGATTATTCGAATTTGACGCGATGGATTAGCGTAATCCCTTTAATTCAACAAACTGGCAAAGTTTCATTATAATGTTGTCTAGTTTCGATGGCCACTGTCCTCGAAATACCAACGCTCCAATAGCAATTGTTCCGTGCCTATGCGATCCACTATCCTTTTTTCCCTCTTCCTTTTGTAGTTATCATTTATTTCTTCATTCCTTTTTTTATCTCAGTTTCGAATGTTTCGTTGATTCGATTTCAACACGAAAAGCGTTGACCCAGCTTCGTTTTTAATTAATCGATCGCTGACTGGCAACAATTGGTTTTTTGGAGCACGTCGTCCAGTCGAAAAAACGGAGGATATATTATTTTGAAAAATAAGCAACATGATGTTGCATGTACGTGATATTCTTTCTTTTCCTTTTTTTTTTTTTTTTGTTTTGTTTAGTAATATTTACTTGTTCAAAAATCGATCGCACGTTAAAAGTATCTTTTAATATTTTGTATATTACGATACTTATTTAATAAATATTTTCCCCGTGAGAAACATAGCAAATATTATTTTCATTTTACAATTCAGCTCAATATACAACTGTCATTCTATCTTGAGAAGATAACTATTTTTTAAGAATGCTAGGAAGACTATGTCTGACTGTATCATTCCTTTTCCACTGTAGCAGATTTGCACGTTCACTGTTGGATCAATTTCATGTATATTTTAATTATAGAATTTTATTATGCGCCATTTCAATCTACCTATTCTTGCAAATACTAATCACTAAATCAGTCATGAGAGTCGGAAAAGCGTTTTATATTCTATTTATGGCCTTACGAGATGGATCTGGTCGGTTATAAATATAAGATTAGACGAAGAAAAATGATTTTAAGGGAATGGAGAATTTTTCTGATAAGATGCTCATAAAGTTTCGAATCTATTCGACCGATATTCGATTCTACTTAAAAGTACCTCTTTCGTTTCTCGACACATTTATAGAGAGATCGAATCTATCGCGTTTAAGTTTGAATCTATTTGAAAGTACCGCTTCTTCTTTTCTTTTTTAAACTGCTTCTACAGTATTCGAATGTAGTCGCTTAATGTTCTGTTACTTGACGTACTCGAGCCCATCAGCAATCGAAACAAACATCGTGCATTCAATGTGCAGCTACGATTACACGTGTTCGACGTTCGACGAGCTCATTTGACGCTTTAAGTTTTATCTAGATCCGCGTTTCATTTCAACTAAAATTGCCCTTCTCTATTTACTAGTGGCGGACTAAAATGCGGTTTTGGATTGCGGTTCGGTCGCCCTCTAAGGCCGAATAGTTGTAGAGCAGTTTCGACCGGCCAGGGCAGACGTTTTATCTCGACTTCTACCGCCGCGAACTTTCGCGATGAAAAAACTGACCGCATAGAATGAAATATCGTTCGTTCGCAATACCGCGTCTCCACGATACGATATAGATTAATTCCCATTATTCTTCGCTGTTATCGTCTCACAACAAGCATTCTACTCGAGGAAAATTTTAGGTTTTCTAAAAATTAAAGAAATCTTTCGTTGAAGAGACGCAAGATTTTTTAAATAAAATTTTGCTTATTAAGTATTTGCGAAATATAATATTTCTTGTCGAATAGCAGACGATAGTAAGTTTGTATGAAACATTTTGATTATACTGTAACAATGGAATTGAATGGAAAATCTAAGGATCGATAATTGTGATAACATAGTGATAGGCAATTAAAATAAGATTAAATATACGCACGACATATAGGACACATGTACATTTGTAATCTTCAAGTCACAAGGTGTTGCAGTGAAAAATAAAGCGAATCTAAATTATTATTAGGTTGTCCGAAAAGTTTCTTTCGTTTTATCAGGAAATAATAGAAGCGCAACAATTTTTTGTTTTGCATTATTTCGTCGAATTACGTACGATCCGTTTTCTTTTGTTGACATAAACACCGCGACATTTCACACACTTGCTTTCACGTTTGTACGAATGTGCACTGTTATAAAAAAACACGTTTACGAAAGAAAGACACTTTCCGGACAACCTAATAGAACACGTTCAAGAAATGAGAAATTCTGCGATATTTGTTGCGAATGTATTGCTTGGTAATTAATGAAAAATTGTTGAATTAAATGTAACAAAGAGCGAGTTTCTATCGAGCAAGAAAACGGTAAGCAAGAATCGCTCCAAGATAGCTCTTGTAACGAGGTAGACAGACAGCAATTGCGCTATCTAAACAGCCTAGGGTCGTCAGCTAAGGTTTCACCGTGTATACGTCTTATTCGCTAGTCACACAAGATTAAGTTGCCGTGTAACACGTAGGTTATTGCGAGCTTCGCAATAATTCCGTCTTTATCCTATCTTCCGACGAATCCTCATCGCGCAACTTTTCGAACTTCGTTTTCAACTGTGTATGCGTAATACGTTATACGAAAGATGAACAAACAGAAAGCAGAAGCGAAATTACATTTTAAAAGGTATGTTTTTCAGGACAACTTGCGTCGCTCGACATTTGCCCTGTTTTCGGTGTATTTTGCACGACGTGTTTTAAATGGGCTTTTGAATCTCGGTTCTTTGCCTCCTCGTCGATTAACATTTTAATCGTAGTTTTAACGATGACGAAACGGTATCAACAAAGGTATTTGCATCGACGTAAAATCGCGCAGAGAACCGGTTTCAAAGTCGCTTTGCGACCAGGTCCTTTTTTCGCGTAATTAATATTCCTTCGCAGTGTTATTAACGATATAACATGGTAAATTTACCTCGTACCAATGTGAATCGATTGAAAAACCGGGACAATTGATTCTCTAAAATCAGATTGTACGTTGAATTTTGATGAGGATAACTATAGACTGGACTAGGAATATTTTGTAATTATGCACTTTGTTTTCGCAGAGATTAATCTGAATTTAACCGTAATAATTATACGCAATTGTTCTATTAATTAGCAAAGATTCGTGTTTAACGATTGTTAAAGGGAAATTGAAAATTGTGAGAATCGTTAGGCTATCATTGCACGACCACAAAAATAATTAATGAACTTAGGAGTTTGAAACTTTGTTAACTGAGTTGGTCGATCCTTTGACGAGAACGACCCGAATTTTAAATAATTCAATCTTTCGGAACATTTCACGGAGCGCCATTATAACGAAAAGAGAAAATCTCTGTTCAGCATAGTAATATTCAATTATATGCATATAATAGTATCCCAACTATTCTGTTGGAATACAAAGAAATTTACCTAAGGTAATATAAAGTATATAATCGAGCTTCAAAGTGATCCGCAACTTAAAAAAAAGAATTCATTAAGCAATAGTTAATTTATTGTCCATTTAACTCAAGAATAAATTCAACAAGCTGTCAATCCTGTAACAATAACACTTAATTGCTATCGTTGAATTGCAAATGATCGCAACATAGTTTAGTTCAAGTTATTAGGTTGTCCGCAAAGTGTCTTTCTTTTACAGACACGTCTTTTGCAACAACGCATCTTTGCACAAACATGAAACCTAATTTGTCGAACGTTATGATCGCTATCTTGATAAGACAGAATGGATCATACGTAATTCGATAAAATGATATAAAACGAAAAATGTTGTGCATCCATTATTTCCTTATAAAACGAAAGAAACCAAATAATTAATTTCAAAGAAATATAACTTTATTTTATGTATTTTCTATAACATATTATTTATGTATTAATTAATCCTTAATCCATTGCGGCTTACGATGGCTTCCGATTTATATTCTACCCGCTTACGATATGTGCTGAATCATATTTACGCTATAGTTACAACTAATAACCTTCCTCATTAAGCTATTAATCTATTACTAAACTATTGTTCTATTGTATTTTCCACAATATATATATACATATATAGATTCCATACTGTATAGAATAAATCGACGATCGATAAATCGCTTTTGTCGAACAAAATATAAGATATAAATTGAAGTTAGATTATAGGAAAGTTAAATAACTTATACAAATGTCGTAGTCTGCATGGCCAACAATACAGTTAAAGGTTAATTACCATGGCCCAAAGTGATCATTCAATGCATACATGGAATACAACGAAATACAAGCTTGAACGTTAAACTCGCGTGATCGATAAACAAGTTAAAAGCACACGGTCCATTTGCATAATCCTCGAAATAGTGGTCATTGAGAGAATTAGATTAACGTGAAACAAACATCATATTGTTTATAATGGTAATTCCTGATGTATAATAACGATAGCAGTTAAAAATAAGACTTGCGTCACTCGAGAATACTTTGCTTGTAGTTGGATGTTCTGTTCTTGATCAAAACAGGAAGGGAACGCGATCAAGAAAATTACGAGGGCTTCCTACGCGAGAATCTTACAAACACGGAACCGCAACTATCTACGTAACTCGGTATGTTGATCTTGCAAAGTGAAAATAAATGGTAATTTTCTAACTTTGTAACATATTACGTCTTCCTATGCGAATACCTTTCTAAATAATATTATCTACTATCTAATTTAATATTACTTTTTGTTATTTTTCATATTTAGGAAATTAAGTTAGTATAAGAAGAAAGTGTTCGTTGATAACGTTTATCAATTTTATCAACTGATTTCTTTTCCTATAATATTGAAATTTATTGAATTTTTATTTGCAAGTCATTCGACAGTCAGCAAGTTGGGTACGTTGATAAATGGTGTTATATATATCTGTAAAATAAACTTACTAAACGGTTTATCTCGAGTTATCAAGTATTCTGCTCGGTAGATTATGAACAGAAAATTGAAATCATCGCTTAAGCCTTTCATAAATCCCAACAATTTAAAAACGTATTACTTGGAATCCTCTTGTGTTGGAAAATTCTTTATCTATGAGTCTACCGAGACAACGAATTTACCTCTGATATCTGAAATATTAAATTCGTACTAGAATCTGCCTTTTTTACACAACAAAAGAATACCAATGACCGATCGATAAACACAATTCTCTAAATTCTTCGGTCTATCCCTGCATACTGATGTAATCGTTGGCCGATAACGTCTCGATAAAATCTCAGCGTTCGGTAAACTCGTGACGAGCACGCCAACGCGCCATAGTTCACCATTCCTTCGCGTACCGCGTCCACGTCTTCATCCTTTATCGTGCAGCGCCTTCTCTCTTAACGAATCGACATGTTTCGTGTTGTGAAACTGTTCCAAGGCAATTCAACATCAATCCACGGTCCCTCGAGGAAAGAGACGGTTTTTCTCTCCTGTCGACTATTTTTCTAACTTCATTCGACCGACTACGATACGAAAGTGTATTAGCCACTGATTACTGTACAGTAATCAGAAGAAAGACTATCTTGACATAACACGAATTCTATACCAGATGAAAATATACACGTGATAGGGCGGTTCGATAATTTCAATAAGTCATATTTCTTGTTCTATTAAAGTTAGAGAACAACGTCTGTATGAACCAATCCGTTTCTTACGATTTTATTTTTTCATATGTGTGATAATTAATCTGCGTATTTTTATGCAAATATTCATATTCTTATGTATATATAGAATCATAGCGAGTACACCACTTTGAATATTTTATACGTTCTCGTATATTAGATACATTCCGTAGATTTTTGCGTGCCTAAATTTGTCACGAACGCATAAAAATCCACATTCTGGTATTACAAGAACGCAGCTGAAAAATGTAGACACACATTTTTCGCATAGTATCGGAGAACGATCAGTTAGTAGTAACGCATGACGGATGAAAGAGAATGATATAAAAAAAGAATGTGTCATATTTAACATACGAGAGACAAGGAAAGACTGGGAACAATGCTTCTATAATAAGGTAGACCGCATATTCCCTTTGTTTTCTAGACGTTAAACATATTTCTATAAAGCACGTGCGTCAATAAAGCGTCTGGGTTACAACTACATCGGCGCATGTCGCCATTTAAAGTTTTAATTTATGACCACGCTATACAATTTCCTATCTGCACAGAAACTTATACACACGAACAACTTCTTATAAAGTTTTCTAATCGTCAACTTACACGTGCAAGATAAGAGGCGGCGCATTGACGAAAAGAAAGGGTCTGTCTCGATCGGATCTCAGCCCTTTGTCAGCGAGGAAACAAATGTAGGAACAATATCAAACGACATAGCCTGTATCGCGTACGCGTTATCACGCGGCCTAAACACGAGCACGTGGTCGCCGGTTTACGCGCGTCGAGATTAACGAAACATGCTTTTGATCGAACACACGCACCCTTGCACAGCTTTTATACATCGAGCACGGTACACGAGAGCTGGTTACTGTGGCGTTTATGTCTACACACGTATATACGTAACATACACACAGGGTCTAGGCCCCCGACAAATATGACGTCGCGTAGCACGCAAATTCGCGGATCCCAGAACCACCGGCATGAATCATGTCTTTGTTTGCCCTCGCTCGCCACCACCCACGCCGATTATTTATTATTTATCCATCCGCGGTTGAAATATCGCGACCCTCTGACCAACGCGATTATTTCTGAATTCATGCGGAGAAGCGGGTCATCTACATCACGTGTACGCTCTGCTCTGTCGCTTTGTTTGTTCCAGTGGACCATTCGCCGATATATTATACTCTCAGCTTAGAAAGATGTATTTGCGGCGAGGAACAGTTACATCGATATAGATTGCTTTCTGAAATAGAAATCGTCGCGTTTACTCTAAAGATTATATATATAAAAAAAAACCTCACGTGTCGTATAAAATCGAAGAGTTTGCAAGAGACTGAATTTAAAATTCTTCGGTCTGTTCAGATGATCAATTATTGGCGATATTTAAGGTTCTCAACATTGTCGTACGCGAGAGATCCTCTAGACGATCGATATATCTACGTATATCGCGAATACGATGCCGGGAAACTTTAAATATCGACGATAATATCGACGATAAGATCGTCGTCGGAATTTGAATGCCGCTTAAGAAACACTCTTGTCAAGTATTTGTCAAATTGATAGATTAATGGAAATCACGTAGTTGCTGGATTTCTTTCTCGCCGCGCTACTTCATTTTATTGATCAATTATTGATCAGACTGTAAACATGTTCGATCAACGTTCGATTAATTCGCTGGAAACTACTGCACCATTCCACGTTTTAAATGTTAGAAACCAGCGTGCAATGTTGCACATATTGTGCAACAAAATTCCAAATTGCTCGATTTTTTCTCTTCCAGGTGACGGAGGACTTGTGTGCTCAGTGTGTTCGTTGAAATAACAACTAATAAATTCCGCGGCATGCACCGAGGGAATCACGAGCGACAGCTATCCGCGGGGATTGAAACAGCGATCCATGGAGAGGAAGGTTTTATAAAAAATTAGAGATTAAACAGCGACGACCATCGTTGTCGAGCGATAGAGGACGAAGGTCGCATCGATCTCTTTTCTCCAATTACGAATGATTTAATGAAACCATGTAACCAGAATTCGAAGAGAGAGAGAGAGAGAGGCAGACAGACAGACAGACAGATAGACAGACAGATAGAGAGAAATTGGACGGCCAACGAAATGTTTATTCCTACGTATGCATGCAACGCATTTAATTCTGTTTAATCTGTTACGCTGGAATGATATTCATGAAGCAGGAAATGCGTCGCTTCATCGACAGACTGAAAAGGGACACGGTCAACGCTAGAATATATTCTATATTTCATATTCGATGTTAAATTACTAATTTATCGTTAAACTGTCGATAAGCAGTAATAAAACTGTATTAAACAATAACGACTCTGTACCGTTTTCAGTACTTGGTTTGTCTTGTATTTTGCTTGACAAAGCAAGACGGAGAAATTGATTTAATCCCCTTAAATGAAATTGAAATACCTAATTGAACTTGTTTAGAATGTACATACGTGTAATCTAGATAATGGGATCTAGATTTGTGTTACGACTGTGAATAGAACGGGATTAATCGCTAATATTTACGCTAGGATTATTTAATAGGGTTACTTTGCACGTGATCAAATCCACGTTGCGTACGACGAATTTACTTGTCGATATTTTATTTTAACCACTTTGGCATTACTACTTCGGTAATATAATCTTTACATATTTCATAGATAAAATCCGTGGTTTAATCATCCTCGTAACTAGGTTGCGTGTATTTATACAAATTCATATTTTTATGAATACAATTAAAAAAGTGTAATATAATAAAAAAGTGTAAAATAGCGTCAGATAGAATACCTTAAGTATTTTACATATTTTTGCATATCGTGCATATTTGTATCTTCGAGTTTCTCACGAAAGAATACAAATTCGCAATCTACTTGTAACTTACTTTTAACCCGATTCTCGATCAATCCTCGAGTAAATGTTCAGATTTAACATCAGAGTAGACGGTATTCGCTAAAAATTATAATTCGTATTCAAAGTAGAATAAGCAAACAAGCAAACGAAAGACCGAACTCGCGTATAAATGTAGTATCGTGGAAAACGGCATAAGAAACATCAAGTTAACCATGAACAATGTCGCGAGAGCCGAGGCGCCGTCGGGTCCATCAATGTGTCGTCGGTCTTTTCAATTGCATAGTTTTGTAGAAAAGGCCTACGTGACCCTGGCAACGAGCGTCTGCGGAACAGTTGCGTGGTGGGCCTAAGAAAAGACAAAGGGATGCTAGAACGGCCAGAATGTGAGTTTAGAAGCAGCAGGGTCAGTTGAGAAGCGGCAGTGAGTCAGTGGAGAAGCCGCAGAGTGTGAGTGGAGGAACCGGAGAGTATGAATCGGGAAGTTGAGAGCCGAGTATGATAATAAGACGTACGACGATATTGTAATCAGTTTTTTGTACCGAGTATTGCTTGTTAAACTAAACTTAACTCCAAATAAAACATCAGTACTTGTCCTTACTCTAAGACCCATATAAGTTACCACATAAATTTCACCAAGAAGCTTGGTGCAACCTGGGTAACATAACGCGTGTTCCTTAAGTTAGGTCATCCGTGTCGAAGAGCACGCAGCAACAACAGTCGCATCTGAAATAACGCGAGGCAACGCCTTGAAGCACACGATACAAGAAACCTTCTATGTATTATAACTATTTTAATAATCGATCTTCTTTCCGCGAGACGAAGAAACTGTTCGTTGCTACGGAGTCAGGCGAACGTAACGTCACAAAAGGCACGATGTTGACTTCTGTTCACGACATCAGCCTTCGAATATGCAATGTTGGACATTGCATCAGTCTCGTGCAGTTACACGAAGGCGGGAAAACGGGTGCACGTTCTCTGCGAGGTAACTTTCTATCGTGCGGCCGCGTTCTAAGCCGGCTGCTACGGTATGAAACAGCGCCGCGAGCTACGCGGTCAAATGCGAGCGTTTGTATGCAAGCACGACCGACGACGAGCGCTGAATTGAAAAGCGGATGCTGTTTCGACGGCGAGTGGACAGGCCACCGCGTGTTTCGATTTTCTTAGCCTGACATCGTTCTTTCATCGTTCTTGGAACCTCGTGATCGGGTTTCGGTTCTTTCCATCGGATAACTTTCGGTAAAATCTTTGACTTACTCGCACTTTCACCTCTATGACGATTTATGGCCATGATCGTGGTTCCATAGAGTGTTTCTTCTGCTTACCTGCAACAGAGAAAAGATTTCTTGGTTATTTCAGATTTTTCTTTATTATTATTATTTAATTTGTACTTTACAATTTGTTCAGTTGGACATTTGGCGAATTTTTCTAACTTAATTGCTAAATAACACGTGGATGGCTACTCTCAGCGGGCTACCATCTTCGAGTTTGACTATTTTATTTCTTTAGTGAGATCAGTGGGTTGTTTTCTTTTTAGTCTTCTTTCCATGAAAGTGATATTTGGAATGATGGATAATTTTGTAATTGTCGATAATAAGCGGCAAATAGGGATAATAAAATTATAATTATGCGAACGTTTCGTAGCTGCGACAAGGAGAAAATCAAAGAAGTAGATAGAATTTCATAAACGATATTACGCAAAAAGTGAGAATCAAATTGTTCTACAGTCAACGCGATAGAAACTTATCAACTATCGTGTAGCGCCACAAAAGCAGCGGGGATGAAACAAAAAAAAGGAAGAAAAAACAGTTTAAAAGAGACTCGATAAAATGCCACCTTTTTACGGATACGTCGTTTGCGGGATGCGAAACGAGAAAGGGAAGCTCTGGAAAATAAAACAAAGGACGAAAGAGAGGGAGAGAGAAAGAGAGAGAGAAAGAGAAAGAGGGGAAGAAACCGGAGGCTGCTTTAAAATGCGTAATGAGCGAAACACGTGTGCGTGTGATAAGAGCTGGCGTTACGTGTGCAAGAATAATTACACGACCTGCAACAAATTGCACTGATACCGTTGCCTTCTTTACGAGGGTTAAACATTGGTATAAAGCACACTGGTTGATACACGGTTATTCGTGTGAGCTTTAGAAAAGAAAAAAAAAGAAAAAGATAGAAAGAAGAAATAAAAAGTGGAAAAAGTTATTTTCATCGAGAATTTGCACTATTAACGTGCACCGTATTCTGCTACGAACAACGTGGAAAGATGGTGCATAAGTTAATTGTAAGTCAGAAAGAACGGTTCACTTGCGTATGAAAAGAGCATTCATGTTGGATTAATGTGACGTAATTTTACTGATATTTAACTTCCTTGAGACACCTTTGTTTCGTCCTACGATATTCTGTGGCGTAAAAATTTATTAAAAACGCCAGAATTTCTAATGTTTCGAAGACACGAATATTCAGACACTTTCACACACAGACAATTTCATTCCACGTGATTATTTATTTAATTTGAAATCGGCGATACGTTCTCGATGAATATTGAACGTTACTTAGCTGTACTCCATCGAAGTACTTTCTAATTGGAAAACGACACTATTCCCATCGATCAATGGCAAAATTTCCTCTTCGATTAACGCATTTGACATCCAGTTGGGAAGTGGATTTGTCACGCAAACAGTATCTTGCAAAGACACGAAATAGATAATTATCTTGAAATCTTATAAAACAACTATAACATACTAATAAACGATACGACAAATAACTCGACTATCAAAAACGCCACCAACTCCTAAAACCAGTAAAAACGAAACTCTCATACATCTTCCTGCGATCGAAGAAGAAACATCTCTCGTTACTTGTCGACTGTTACATTCGAAACAAGCGATTCAACTAATGACGGAGAAAGTGTCGTTGATTTATTTTAAATTCGATGATTCAACGAGGTAAAAGCCGAGCACAGAGTGTGCCTGTGTTTCAGGAAGCTGACAGCGGGCCTCGTTCGTTTCGCTATGGGTGAAACAGTAGTGGCGCTCAATGAATCAGCGGTTCGTTGAAAAGCGGGAACCGGCAACGTAGAGACGTTAGCGTTAATGCGGCGTGTTCACTGCTATTCACGCGTATCGCAAGTGTCACATAGCCGCGTTGCATAGTGCGTTTGCACTTGCCGCATAGCTCTTCTAAGAGCCGTAGGCCAGGTGAACCTCTGCCGGCCTCTGGACCGCCGGAAATCCTGGCATTCCCGAGCCTCTGTACAGACGGATCCCTTCGCGCGGTTCCTACGATGCGGACTATCATAGCGAATGGCGTGCCACGGCTGACAGAACTGCATCACTTTATTCTCTCGAATGTTTGCTATTAATTCACCTCAAACTGAGTTTGATTTTGCAATGAATAGATTTACCGGCACAGAAGACTGGAGTAGAAGATTTTATTCACAGGCTCGCGAAAAATTCCAACACATGTATACACTTTTAATGAACATATTATATATGTGTATACGTGTATTACACGAAAGATTTTGAGATTTCAGCAGCAGCCTTGCGAGACTCGATTATCGTCTAAATCCTGCTGCTTTTCTAAATACCAGTATTATCCTAAACAAGCCATAATTTGGAACAGATGGATTTGGAAAATTGTTTCTTAAAAACTCTATGAAGAAGAAACTTTTTAATGCTATGACTATCGAGCTGCAAAAATGGTTATCGGAGATAGCGGGATGAGTGGAATAAATAAAAATAGACGAAACGTACGAAGCTTACTATAATTCGGTATAATGAACTAATTACGACAAAGCGTTCAATGTAATCGGGAACACTTAGGGTTAAAGAAGGATTCCTAGCAAGTCCATGATCGATCCGTTCCTTGCAGCGTCTCCCTGGCATTTCTCACCTAATCGTCTAACCGTTGTCCGTCAAATTGCTCCGTTCGAGGGAACAAGGAAGCGACAATGCCATCCGTTTAATCGATTGCCGGTCTGTAATCCAGCGTATACGCGAAAAGACAAGCTCTGGAACAGCGTTCGTATGACCCGTTTTGGCGCATCCGAACTAGTCGTAAAGTTGGTTGGCGGGGGCGTTTCAGTAAATTCAAATTCGAGCCGATCAGCCGCGAGCCGGCTGGCAGTGTGCCGATATCGCCGGCTGAGCTGCTCTAATGAATTTAGCACTCCGATAACCGAACCGCTTTTCAAGGGAAAAGGTAACTAGCTTGCCTCTGTTCTATTCACCTCGCGCGGCATGCAGGCCGCAGTGACAGGTACAGCTGCATCTGTTGAAATATAAGGGAACGGCGAACAGTTCCCAGCGCGGAAAGACAGTGTGTTAATTTATGGCGAACTGCGCGGAATGAGTTATCTCGGGTTACAAGTAAAATTATTCTGTTCTCCCCTGGGGAACGTAGCGGGATATCCTGTTGTGAAATTGAAGCGATTGAAACCGATGTACCGTTTTTCTGTTAATATCTGTGAGACAGATACGAGCCTGTCAGACGCCAAATCGAACATCTTTTATTCATTTTTATCCATTTTATCAATTGTTTCGGTTGATTACCTAAGTAAACGATTAACATTGAACTTTCAAGAAACCAACGATTTACTTTTGTACGTTCGTTTATAGCAAGAAGATGATACAAATGCTGGACAATTTTAAGATAAATTTAAAGAACAGTGTTCGTAAGGCATTTTTGTATTTTTATAATTTATCTCGTGTTTCGATAGAAAACGAATGAAAGCCGTAGTTGTCAACTTTTTGTAACATTTATCGAAACCAAGTGAAAGTAAAAAGAATGAAATACAATGCGACGTTAACGTAGAGCCGCGAAAGATCGAGATTCTAATAATATAATACTTTACTGGAGATATTTTAATAGAAAGAAGACTTGTGTCCATCAGTTGCGAAGGAAGAATAGAAATCCTGATTGACGTTGTACATTTTTATAATTTAGACCGACAATTTTATATTCATTTCGTAAATAATCTTTATAAACGTAACATACATTTCAAATAGTAAATGCGACGAAGAGACGAATAAGGACTTGACGACTTATTTGCTCAGTCTTTAAATCGAATACAAACAACGAAAAATTAATTTCCATTAAATTTCACTTTTACTACAGGCAATAACCTTTGTATTGAGAAAAGCAGAACGCGGTTCTTTATGCGGCCATATGCAAGACAACTGAGTAACCAGTAATATCCACATCAGTCGTAGACATCGTGGATGAATTTAACCGGAAACGACGTCGACTTTCGAACTACAAGTTTCGATCGGACATGGAATTTAAGGGAAGAAGACAGGACACGGACGATCGAAGTACAACCGTGCGACACTCGTTTCGAGCATAAGTTTTCACAGACTATAAGGGAAGGATCCGTCTTTCTAGCCCGGAGGACGCGCATCCCTTCTCTACTTGACTTCCCAAAGATTATGTATGCCAAGAGCCCTCAAAAACTTCCGACTTCTACAACTCCGCAAATGGTGCTCATAAAGTTTCATCCCCGAGAGAGGAGACGGAGATAATCTCGCGTTTCCTTACGTTATATTGGCTTCTTCACTCTCGGCCGTACTTTACTTTACGCCGTTTCCAACGATAGATTTGCTCGAATCTTTCCTTTAACTTCCGACTATCGCGCGTCTAGAAACGACGATCCCCAGAAATCATTATTGGAAAATTTGGATTTTGTCTTTGGCAAGCGAGCATCGGAACGTACTATAAAAATGTCGTAGAAACTTGAATAAAGTCTGAACTTCCACGTACGTAATTACGATTTGCGTATATAATACGACTTGCGAGGTAAGTAGCGAAAATTATCGTGAATTTCCATTGTCCTTTTATTTGTTAACACTTTGACTGCCACGTTGGTTATATACGACCAGCCACGGTGGTCATTGGTGACCGGAGCGCTTCAACTTCTTACAGTCGTAAAAATTGTATGAAAATTGACAGTTAGGGCATTTTGAATATAACCGATAAATAGAAGATACTTTGAAACAAAAAGTGCCCCATTGAACGATTAAATATTTTTATTAGAACATCGATAAAAAAAAAATGAGAACAAATCTTGCATCTAACGGTGCACTGTGTTTGCATCCATAACTTTGAGGGGTAATCTACGAATATTATTATAAACACAGCTTAGAAAATAATCGTAAATGCCGCTTTATAATCGTATAATTGAAGGTAGAAGTGTGAACGTACCTTACTATTATATATAGAACAAGCAAATACCGTTTACTAATATCTTCTACACGTTTCAACGATATATTCTGCACGTTTTGCTTACGACGATACGACGAATGCAAATGGTTTGTTGAAATAAACGAAGCCTTGTTACAATATGTCGCTATCGACTGTTACCAAGGCGCCACGGTGGTCACCCGTGACCACCAATAAGATAAACGGTCCATTTGGGAGGAATGTTGTCTTACATCGTCAATTTTTATTATTTTGTCATTATATGCTTTGAATAATAAAAAATACTCTCGTGGCGTCCTGAGCGCAACATGTGATTTTGGCGTGGCAGTCAAAGTATTAATAACGTGGATGGGGAATGTCGTTTGTTCTATGGGTTCGAATCGTAAACGATATTATACGCATGTTGTTAAAATAGAATTTTCACATATAAATACATTTTAACGGTATCAAACTCGTATTGTTAAAATGTTCCCGCGTGTATGAATTTATATTCATATTTCGAAAAATGTTACACAGGGGCGTGTTTTAGCGTCATGCCGATGGCATTTGTTGATAGAGGAAATGTATTTTTCTTTTCTAAAAATATCGAGTAAAAATAAAATCTTTCGAATAAGAATGTGTTTTACGCGAAACGAGTTTACATGAAAACGAAGAAGAGACCGCGTGGCATGTCCTCGTTCCAAGAAAATGCAAAGTACATATTCGTAAGTGAATTTCAATTGACTATTATTCACGAGTGAGCATCGTATTCGTCCAAACGACTGTCTCCAAAGGAAATTGTGTACATGTGATTGCTATCTACCTTCAAATTACCTTTTACGCGACTCTATTCAATTTGTAACAGTTTAGAAATCGCGTCGCTTGAAAATCAGAGTCGCGTTTCCTCTCATTGAATACTCATACTTTCAGAACGCCATTTGTTCCATTGCATCGACTTCGATTTATTCGCGACTCGCGCGATGCGAAGATAGCATCGTTCGCGCGACGAGTATTTTTCTGAGATTACATACGTAATTTGTTTGAGAACAGGAACATTCTCCAAAATTTTATTCTTTCACTCGATATTTTGTATTTTTTCACGGGAGAAATAGCTTTTTCTAAAATAGCAAATTTTATTCATTTAACAAATACACTTTAAAAACTGAAATTCTGAAAGAAACGACAGCCAACTAACATAATCCAAACGAAATGGAAACCTAATTCGAAACCCCTATAACTACAATTTTCTTTGTATATAAATAACAAATAGTGGCGTAACTAGAAACTGGAATTTACTGTTATTTAAAAGATTGACCTATTTTACAGTGTTATATAGCAACAAATAAAAAGAAAATAAATACGAACTAGCGTGTTAGAAATAAATCAACAAAATGTAATTAACTTTCCACGGTTTTTTCTTTTTTTTTTTTGTAACAGAATCTACGAAGATTATTAACGAATTACAAAATGTAGTTTAATTATGTTCTCCAGAAAATGTACCTCGTTCAGCTACATAACGGAAAGATGGTAAAAGCTGAAACAAGTATTAAACGAACGGCAAATATGTACTTCGCGGAACAAACGCCAGCCCTTTGTATTCTTAACAAGGTCCAATCGGTTAATGCACGGTGAAATTGTTTGATATTCGTCCTGTTGTTCCAGAAACGAGCTTCTAATTCTGACTTCATCCAACCCTGAATTTGTCTGTGATTTCCATTGTTCAAACTGCGTGGTAAAACCAACGGAATTATCCTCGTTTTCCTCTTTGCCACAGTGGTATCGTAGAAAAATGAAGTATACGGGAAAGTGTGTAGAATTTTTCAAATGAATCATGTAAAAATGAATCCTACCAGAACCGGATGAATAGAATATCATTTTTTTATGAATTTCGATGCAACGGTACGAAGAAATGCATTCCATGAGAGGCTTGCAAATGTTCGTTCCTTTGTCTGATTTGATTTTTTGATACGCAGCGAGCCGAGAAAAAATTACAAGAACGACGTATTGGAGAAAACTTTAGATATAAAGAAAGGTCTATCAATTTTAGAAACTTTGACCAAACACATTTTTAACATTTTTATTCAATATCTTTTACGAAGTCACATTTCATTCTTCTCAAATGATCAAGACAGCTAATCGAGTTATTTAAAAAAAAATATCTGCTCTTATTAACTTTGCAGTTGATATTTTAAACGACGATTGTCTCGCTCTTGAAAAACTTCATCGATCTAAAAATTCTTAACGAGAAACCAACGATCATAATTTTTGTATTACTTTTATCTAACTGTTCCCACAGTTCTTATCCTCTCAAGTAATCCACTTATCATTCGCGATGTATAATATTAAAGGCTTCGTTGTTATTGCAAACGAGGTGCAGGTTCGCCACTTTTACTCAAGTCTCTCACGAAACCACGAAGTTTATACCGTCGCAGCCATTATACCACTTATTAATCTACGTTTCAAATAAATTCGCTTTTCACGTACGATGCAAGAACTGTTTGGCAATTACTGAAAACCTTGCTAATCATACAACTTTGAAACCCGGGAAACACCCGACGATCACACGTGCTCCACGAAGTGTCCAAAGTTCGTTCTTCAATAATCAATAAATCTCTCCATCTGCAGCTTCATTACACGTTACTTCTATCAATTACGCCGTCACTTATCCTACCACTCAGAGCACATTCAAATTCACAGAACTAATACCACAAAGAACGAGTTTCCGGCTTCGAGGAAAATGATTAAATAATTAATATCCAACGCTTCTGATATGCAAGAAGACACGGAACCAGCGTAGTGTGGAACACGGAACTGGGTTTGAAATTAAGGGAAACTTTGTGTTATACCGGTGGAAAAAAAGCCGGCGGAAAATCAAGAGCGAGAGGAAGATAGCGGAAAAGAGAGAAGAATACGAGAGAGGTGAAAATGAAAAAAGGAGACACGTTTTCTGGCAGGGCCAACGCGTGCCAATGAGAAATTCCGCATCGTGCGAATTTTCGTCCGGCGTAGACGTAACGAAACGGCCCACCGTAAATTGCGAACACTTCATTAGCAAGAATTTAAATTTCAAAAGAGCACTCTCGCGCGTCTTGGCGGACGGCAGCGCGCGAACCGCTGATGAGCTCGGCGTCCTTTGTACTTGTCAGAACACGGCTTATCGGCCGTGCCCAGCTCAAGATGAAAAACTCGTACTAGACGCTCGTCCACGTCCTTCTGACTCGCTGTTTGTCGAATAATAACCCTGTTTCCCGTGCAATATGATTTATTATGAATGGTAATTTCGAAGAATCACGTTAACCGTTTAGTATTAGGTTGTCCGAAAAGTGTCTTTCTTTTACAGACACGTCTTTTACAACGATGAATCTTTATACAAAAATGAAACCTAATCCGTCGAACGTTATGATCTTTATTTTGATAGAACAAAATGGATCATACGTAATTCGACGAAATAATATAAAACGGAGAATATCGTGCATCCATTATATCCTTATACAACGAAAGAAACTTTTCCGACGACCTAATATATTAGTATACAGTAGCTGACAATAGTAGAAGTGGCTGACAATAATAGAAGAACTGACTCATTAAAAGTGAAAGACTTAGTTCCATATGTTTATTTACTGCAAAGGGACAGTCGCAAATTGGACAAAATTTTGAACAATGATACTTACAAAATCATACGTTCCGTATCGCAACTTTTCGTAACCAAAAATAGCAATTAAAAAAAAAAAAAACAAAACGTGTACGTACAGATCAGAAACAACATAGATATGTCGACAAAAAGATGATATTACAGTGAGTAAGACTCGTTATTCGAGTAACAAGTATACGATATTTACTGCGCCAGTATTTGCTCGAAGCATCGTATAATATGTGCCTCTATTGTTATAACAATATATTCAGTGTGTTTGGTATACAGGTACAATCTGGACCAAAACACGCAGCTTCAACGTTCAATCGAAATCGATGCTGTGCTTGCTAATCCCCTGTAAATATTTCGAACAATTCGCCTATAAACACATCGATTCTCCCGCTTGCCAGACGCATAGTTTCCAATCTCGTTGTATACCACGTTCAAAATCGGAAAAATAAACCGGTCGTACCTTTTTTTTCTGGTCCCTAAATAAGTATCCCTTCTGCATTCGGTTTCTCTCGATTCCTTCTCGAAAAAAGAGCGATGTAATTTATTTTCATGCAGCAACTAGCGACTTTCGAGAAATGTGAACGTTTCGAAGCAAAAGCCGAAGCGATATTAGCCGGTTTATTTGTTTTGTCTCGCCGTGAAAAAGGAAGATGTTTCATTTTGAAAATGTCAACGAGTGGTTCGCTTTCAGGCAAACGGACGCGAATTGTTTGTCGTCGTTGCGCCACGGGAATAGTTACAAATGAAGCAGGGGTTAAGTAAACTTTGGAATTTACTTTAATAGAAATCGTCTGCGTCATCGTGCGCGCAATCCAACTTCTGTACCCGATAATAAACAAACGCGCAGGCAAAGACGCGAAATTTCGGCCGAGCTTAACGGCGCGGAAGTCGAGTCCTCGACGAAACACCGAGTCTCGTCGATACATTCTGTTCCGCTATGTTGATAATTCTTCTACGATATTTTAAGAATGTGATCTGAAAATCCAGAAACCAAAACCATTCTTTCGATGTTATCGTTCGTTTGGAATAAAATTGTTCTCGAGAAACAGCAGAATTTACCACTGTCCTACTTTAAGACAACATTAAACATAAAATAAAATACTTAAATAGATGCCACTAAAGCTTCTTTATTTAGAACTAATAAAATAAAGAAACACCGACGACAGTATACGTATACAGTGACCTAGTTATTACACAAAAATTTTACGTATCGACCGTGTGTGTTATGTAGAAGATTAAAAATTCTCATTAGCGTTGTAACGAAACACGACTCACACGATTACATTGATAAAACTGGAAATCGAATAAATATTTGCACGCATCAAACACGTACGATTACTATGTACATTTTCAAAATCGTTTCAAACTTTCCGCAAAAGTCGAGTCTCGCAATTCTCTCGACATTTTTCAGTCAACATATCCATGTTTTCGAAATGAAGTTTTAAGTTCAACTATATTTCTGTACACCTGTACGTGTAACAGTATATCTATATATTTTGTTCAATTTGTGTTGTTATTTCTGTATTTAAAGGTAGGTTCACAATAGCTGTTATTTTATTCTTTGGATAAATCTATCACACCGTTCTGAGCTGAAAAACCTTTATTGCACATTCTTACATGGACTAGAGATAAAACAAAAGAACATCTTAAACCTATCGATTATATCTAGAACTATTTTCTAGTTACTTTTTATTGTAACTAGAGCATTTGCATATGGTTGTCGTTATATGTTTATCCGCATATGGTATGGTGCACGTTGTCATTTTCAACAATTTGAATAATACGTTCTTCCATCAATATCAGGATAAAGTCTCGGAATAAACGATTTCAATCATCTCGGTTTATTTAAACCGTTTTGTTTCAAATTTTGTGATTTTTCCATGAGAAGACCTATCTCAGAATATCTGAACCGAGTAACTGGATTTCCCATTGACAGGTCTTTAATCCGACATTGAAAAAGCGGCGCGTGGTTTCGAAGCTGACAGCGGCAAGGCCTACTTTCCATAAATGCGAAAACAGCGTAAAAGTCGAAACAATTTGAACGCGGTGAAAATTGCTCGCAAGCCGAGCCGGGCCGCGCAAAAGTTCGGATAATGTAGACATTACCGAAATACCGACCAACCGGAGTAAAACTTTCGAGGCGTGGAAATTCGTTCGCTTTCGAAAACTTTCCGTCGTTTCAAGATCCGCGTAACATTAACGTATCACCTCTTGCGTGTCATTATTTTACTTTGCACGGCTGCTACAACTTTCGCATAGTCGCACCCACTGCTGTAACTTTGACTAATTTCAGATAAACCGAAACACACGTGCGCTGTCTCGCGATCAAGCGGATTTAATCAAGTGGATTTAAATAAAACTTCTCTTAATAATCCACGTTTGGCAACCGACAAAAAGCTCGAAGTCTAACGAATAGAACGTGAATCTATATTTTATTATTAGATTGTCCGAGAAGTTGCTTTCGTTTTATAAACAAGTAGTAGATGCACAACATTTTTTCTTTTATATTGTTTTATTGAATTATGTTTGATTCGTTTTATTTTATCATTACAAAATGGATCATACATAAATCCATAAAATAATATAAAATAAAAAATGTTGCGCATATTGTTACGTCCCGAGGCTTACTATAGGCCGTGTTCCTAACCGTCTTCCTTGGTATTACAGTGTCGTAGTCAGATCGTCTTACATGACCGGCGAAATATACCCAAAGTAGCGATAAGCGCGTAGCTGTCGTCAAGCAGCGAGTTCTAGAAACATCGATTCGCCTTCAGTTCGCTATTTTACACAAAAAAGGTAGCATACTTGATCATAGGCGCGAACAGTTGCGAGACTCGAGTGTGACATCAGTCACTTCTCAACCTACATCAGAGATGACATCGACCTCCGACTTTCGGACTCCTTTGGACACATTACCACCTTATCGTCATAACCTACACAGAGCCCTTTAACATCCTCAAACCCGAACGTATATAAACCGAGACTTCACCCAGCTCGGGCAGTTCTTGTTCTAGTTGCTGTTCTTGTACAACAGCCTTTTACGGTTATTCTGTTATTGTAAGTGCCAAAATTATAATAAAGTTCGATAAAAGAAAATTAATAATTGGGTTACGACTCGGCTTTCTTTTCTCTTACAACCCAAGTATCAATTTTACGTGACACGAGCGTGGTGGGGGTCGTCTCCCAGAGAAGACAAAGGTAAAATTCGAAGGGCAGTCAGTATCGTTTGAGGATTCAAACCGAATGCATCGAGAGGTTGAGAGTAATAAAATCGAGGTCGCTTAGTCAAACGGATACATCGAGAAATATCATAAAGTCGGGTCGAATTACAGTAACGAACTAACTGTATCATCGTTAAATCATTTGTGACGTGTTCATTATAATTTTAAATATTGTTAAATATACAAGTTTATACTAACCCTGTTAATTCAGTGTTACAATCATTTGAACTACCTCTGTTATTCTAATCGAAACAGGGGAACGACTGATTCGCGGCGTCGATCATCGGAATCGCAGCGGGAATTTACGCCTCTCGCTGACGCGTTTTCCTCGCGATCGCGTCTGTTCGCGAACGATCGTAACACATCTATTATTTCACTTATGAAACGAAAGAAACTTTAAAGAAATTTAAGCAGAGATTCGTTTTACCTATTGCGAATTATAAGGAGCAGTTACGCTTTGAATATTTTGCAAGAAAGTTTCTAACGCTTGAGTCGGCGGTACACAATCGTCGAACCAGCGCAGCGTATTTTATTTCGGTATAGAAACGATACGAAAGTCTTCGTATATTCTCACGAGTTGAAACGATCCAAGTCAAAAACGCTTCTGAGAAACGTAACGCGAAAACTGTCCAAGTGTTATTATATCGTCCAGATGAGCTTGAAAGTCGAAGTCTTGATGGGTAAGGTCGTTGCTAGCAGGTTCGAAAAAGTTTCCGACTTTCGAGGATTACTCGTCGACGGTTCCGTTCCAATTTTCAGTCTTCGCGAAGCTTCTTTCACGAAAGTTGCTCGACGTTTCGAACGATCCTTAATCCCCTACAAGTTCCTCGGAACCAGCCACGAATCAGAATTCCCAATCATCCTTCTCGAATTCTAAAATCGCTCGTCGTCTTTCGCTTACGCCGTAGCGAAACCGTTCGAATCCTCGCGACAAAACTTCGACACGGCATCCTTCCCATTCGAAATCGAGATTCCGCCATCAGCAAAAGAGAGCTACCGATCGTTTCGCGTACGAGTATTTTTTTTTTTTTTTCATGGGACCCTCGGCGAATCCCGAACGATTACTCAACGTCACGAGCTCTCCCACCGCGGAGGTGAATACGCAAAGGACAAACTGCGCGCGCCGCTTCTACCCGAAATGTGTACTCGTTCCGTTCCATAAGTTATAATTTATGATCACGAGTAGCCAGGCATAATGTCCAGGGATTACGTGATAAATATTCGTGCCACTTGCTCCAACCGAGCCATTCACGTTCTTCCTGCTGCCATTGCTACTCGTGAAAATGGGATTAACGCGTAAATGAACGCCCAATTCGTACGTTGCCTTTCGTTTGACGAGCAGGAACAACGATCAATTCTGCGCTTCCTAGATTTGCTATTGTACGATGGAGTTGTTTTACAGTGCGTAATTACCGCACGATAGAGTGTACATGGATTTGAAGATGAAGAATTGGTCGGATAGAAGCGAATCGGAGGAGACGATTTTTTTGATGTATCGAATACGACAGATATTTTACTCGAAACGGTCGATCCACTGTATAGAACGAAGCTCTCGGGCAACGTGCCAAGAACGAGGGCAAAATTTGACGTCGTATTCGCGTTTTTTTTTCCACCTAGTGGAACTGTCATCCCTGTTGGCGAGCGATTAAATTAACTTTGACGTTGATTCAACAGGGATACATTTTCATACTCGATGGAAACACGTCTTACGTGATCGGGAACAGTCTCAGAGAAACCTGACGAAATATTTATCTTGGAGATCTATCGAACAGTTGCTATGCAAATCGAAAGATTTCTACTCGATGTTCAATCGGTGTTGCTGATTTTATTTGGACGACTTGGTGGATATATGATACAAACGCATTTTTTAAAACAAAATATAGTACGTAATATATTTATAAAACGTAGGAATAATATATTTGTAGTATCGTGGACGAATGGCCTAAGAAATCTCGGGTGAACCATAAACAATGTCGCGAGAAAGCCTACGTGCCGGCAGGCCTATCAATGTGTCGTCGGTTCTTCGGTCGAATAATTACGCGGAAAAAGGGCCTATGTGACCGTGGCCACGAACGTTTGCGAAACACGTACCTGGTGGGGCTATGAGAAAAAATAAAGAGATGTTAACTGTTTCACTTCGGCAGTCCAGTCCGCCGAAGTACTGTCACTGAACGGAAACGCGCGCCAGGAATACGCAAAGTGTGCGTGGTTGCTGTATACACGTTTTCCTAAGTCTTAAATAACAATAATTCTTGTAAGAACCGTATATGAAATATCGTTTCACTGTCAACGGATTTAATAGATATTTTAGCATGAAACAGTATACGATCGTTTGGATATTTGAAATACAGGGTGGTTGGTAACTGGTGGTACAAGCGGAAAGGGGGTGATTCTACGCGAAAAAAGAAGTCGGAAATATAGAATAAAAATTTTTCGTTCGAGGCTTTGTTTTCGAGAAAATCGGCTTTGAATTTTCGCTCGGTACGCGTGCACTTTATCGCGTCTCGTTATAACGGATCTCACTGTAGATCGTTGTCTCGATGGAAAAATTAAAAAAAAAAATTTTTTATTCTACATTTTCGACTTCTTTTTTCGCGTAGAATCACCCCCTTTCCGCTTGTACCACCAGTTACCAACTGTTGAGGTTATTCGGTGTGTAAACAAAGAAAACACGTGGATAAATTGTAAGGTAGAAAAATTTATTTAAATAGAAGTGTAATAAGTAAAAATACAGTTTGAGCTGGTCCAGATCCGCACGCTAGCTGTGTTACCTAATAACTGAAAAACCCCGAAGCCAACGTCGCCTGTCTACTGTTTATGGCCTGACTTCGTCGCAGTCTTTTGTCTACGCGCTGTCGATGACTTCAGTGCTTGAGAAAACTAAAAAAGACCAGATGTAGAGTTTTCTTAGAAGTGGTAACCACTTCAACACCAACCACCCTGTATATTGCGTGAAACGTTTTGACGTTGTTTCGACAATGGGTAACTTTAAGAAGCGATTAATCCGATATGTCAATAAAATCAACAGAAAATGTTCTGCCGATAACGAAAAAATATATTATTCACTACAGATAGCACTTGTATATGCATCATTTGGATGCCGGATATTTGGGGTGCCGGACTCGGGAGTCGGCGTGTGGTCGTCGCCTATAAGCGGCGCTCGAAGCGAAAGGATTAAGGGAGAAAGACGAATTAGCAGTCAGTGTGAATTGAGAAGTGAGAGAGACGAGAGTTGTAAATTAACTATTTAGTTGTCTTAGTTATAGCACATTATTGCATTTATTATAGTTCACGTTAAATAACCATCGTTTCCTGTTCAATGCACTTTAAATAG
Source organism: Bombus vancouverensis nearcticus (assembly GCF_051014615.1). NCBI lineage: Eukaryota > Metazoa > Arthropoda > Insecta > Hymenoptera > Apidae > Bombus > Bombus vancouverensis. The sequence goes on along the minus strand of NC_134914.1, from coordinate 17,338,681 downwards.
ATAATAAATAAAATCCTACATATTCGTAAAAGGATTCTACATGTGTTTTAAATACTATCGTCAGCCATTGTACACGTTACGTACAACATCGATCATTGCAATACTCATCCGAATTTGGATCTAAATTAAAAAAAGAGATCACTACGATGCGTAAGCGCATAAATCGAACCTGACATGAGAATTATTACGTAATCAGATACTTGATACGAATGAAGGTTCACTGGCAGATGACTGATACGATTTATATCGTGACGCAGATATTTCAATAATAATACAAACTTAATAATCCTATACTCCAGCAGTCGTTCCTATAACGAAAATAATCTTGCGAAGTTATATCCTTCGCTTCGGATAAATCGTTGGCTAACAACATTTGCAAATACGCCGGAAGTATCTTCGATTTATCACTATCGTTTACATTTGTAAAATGCAAAACGCTTGCGATGGAGGAATCGAAGAAGCGATGTTCTGATTTAAATCGTCACAGACCTCCACTTTTATCGGCAAATCTTCCTTTTCTTTCTTTAAATATTTCCAGGAATTACATTTAGTTATAAATTCGTTCGACTATTACTTAAATCGTCGGCGAATTTATTGCAACGAATATTTAATTTTATGCATTGCACTGGTTGCGAATGTTTATACTTGAAAGAAAGGTTAACCAAGGAGGGCAATTAAGCGAAAGCTAATCAACGTTACATCGGAGCAAAAGGAAAGTTCCGATGACATAATTAGGATATGTTAGCGCGATTATTGAAACGAGCACGACAGGAAAGAACGAGCTGCATAGGCGTTCTGCAACGTTGAAAAGATTATCATGGTGAATGCCAGCGCTCTAAATTTTCATTTTATATCACGCAACGATGCTCGTATTCTCTCGACCTCTAAAGTAAGAAAATTTACGGAGGAATTCTTTGTGACGAAGTCTTTGCCTCGTATTATCTAATCTATCTAATCTAATATTCGTCAACTGATAACAGTCAAAGAGGACAATATGTAACAAAAATCTTTTGTTCGAGACGTTTATTTAAATTCACGAAACGAAGCCTCGCCTAACGCGGTTACAATTTTATTCTCTATGGTTTTATTCTCTATTTGTCCTAGAGAAATATTCTTAAATTTGTTAATATTGTTCCAAATAATTATAATAATATAACGAATTAAAATAATTACGCGTTGACCTGGCTTGAATCTATTGAAAGAATTGAGAGTGGATTAAATAGGAAATTCCGTGAACTCTATTCAAAATCTGAATCTCTATCGTAAAATCATCTATAGCATGCAAAGGCGATAACAACGTCTATAATACGAATAATGTAATATACGATAAAATAAATATAATACGAATAATAATATAAATATCAAAGTTGATGAGTATACTGATCAAACTGATAAGATTATTACTATAATATTGAATATCCTTTGTAAACTAACGTTTCAAATGAAACAATCGCTCTTAAATGTTCTGATAATTTCCAAATGATTGTTTGAATTTAGCTAAGTGTTCAAAAGTATTTTATTGCTAATAAACAGATCTGTGCGTATTTACTTGCGCTTTCTAGAGTGTGGTTCTATTGAACATAAATACATAGAACGTTTCAAATCTCGTCGATGTTCAATGTACCAAGATACGGAACGTACGAATTATGGGAAAAGTAAGGCGGAACATTCTTCGCCAGTCGAACGAAGAAATGGAATTAGATCTATTAACTGGTATGCGTGGGCGTTTGCAACGCGCACGTGTATCTCTTCTTTAAGCTGGCGCTATCTAAACAAATTACACGGTTCCAGGAAATTTAGACGAATTACACGAGCCAACGAACTTTTTCGCTGTCGTTTTAAATGAGAGGGGAGCGGGAAGGATAATGGCAACCACGGGGTGAACTTAATTTTGGGAATGGAGAGGTATTCCGTGCTGGAGTCTTGCGTCGCGTTGTACCGAAGCATCCGAAGAATCAGCTTCACGATGCTCGCAACTATTTCGTTTCCTGAATGAGCTTGACGAGTTTTTCCGCCGTCGATTTGCCAGACTCCAAGAATGCTGGAGTTTTCGTGTGAAAATCTAATTTATGAACCCTCCGATTCGATGGAATTTTCTTTTTGTCGGGGCTAAATGAGTTTATTGCGAAATTACGAAATTGCACAGAGTATCTGAGAAGGAGGAGAAATTTTTAACAGTTTCGTAGCATGTAGGAAGAAGCTCAAAGCGTAGAATGAAAATTAAATTATAAATTTGAATTAGATTTTTGAATTAGAAATTAGAAATTGAAATAATCAAAACTGATTTATTGGGTTGGCTCCCAATATATGCAACAACCCAATATATACAACAATAAAAAATTGAATTAGAAGAACGAGTAGTATGTAACAAAAGAAACTCGAGGAAACGAAACGTTTAATTGTATACATGTGTCCATTCATACATGATTATGAATGTTACATTGAAATACGAAGAAGACATACGAAACATTTTCTAAAAAAGAGAAAATTTTGCTCGCTTCGCTTGATATATTTTCATTTTAATATGCTTGTTTGCATTCAACGTGTTTCCAAACAAAAAAATCTTTAAACTATTCGAGAATACAAAATTACATTTCGAGCAGGTTTTATGTCACATATTTTCTACTGTTCTCGTTGGCTTTTCTAACTCTCAGTTGTAAGCCATTAATACCTTGGTATTATTTTTAACGCCTTTATTTTTTAACACCTAGTATAATAGGCGATCCTAAGTTCAAGTGTCACCTAAAAACGATATAAAGTCTATTCCGTTCACCAGTCCGTGATTTATGCGTCCAATATAAAGTTTCTTCAGTTTGCTATCTTTTTTCGGAAGATTTATTAATTTACGAAATTGCTTTTATACGAATATAATAATGAATAAAATATTCAGTCGCTCGTTAGCTTAAACAAAACCTGTTCAAACTTCCGGCTAATCTCCGCTTGATAATTCTGTCGTTAATTATTAACTTTCAAACTTACATAAAAGACAGATTACGAAAGGAAAGGAAGGTCAAAGGAAGTTACGGACAAAACAAGAGTATTTTGTCGTAAGATTTGTACAGGAATCGTGGAATAAGCATTAAGAAACAAAAAGTCTGATTAATTCATGCGTCAACTTGCTAAGAAAAACCAAGGGGTGAAGATACATGGATTATTCTTGGCTCAGACAGGGAAGAAGCGACTGTTCGTCCTGTCTAAAACTTAGCCTGCCAAGTTCCCCCTTTTCGAAGAATAGACGGACAAAACTTTCGAAACTTTATAAAAGTATGGTCTTCAAACACTTGCGAAAATTTGTACCCCTGCTCGTACTATGATCAGATGGTGACGAATCTGCCGAGCATTCGTACTTTCCACTCAGACAACTCTACTGGATTTATAATAGTCTCTCCAATCTTTTCTGCTCTTAGGAGCCTCCCGATAGCGTGTTTATCAAACTCCTCGCTTCCGAAAACTTTCACCGCTCGACAGTGAAGTCACCGAGTTTATAAATTTCGATATTTTACACGACGATATGGAACGACAAACCGTGTAATAAATCAGAACTGTATGATGTTTCATTCGCTAGACGAACGCCATTGTGAAACATAAAGTCTTGGTATTTTTTTTCTCCTTTTACGAAGAGACACAAATACACTTCGTTTCCGTTCGACTTAACTATAATTCTATACATGAAAATTAATTTCCCAAAGGAAATCAGATTATTCTCCTACCCCTCTGTCAAAATTACCCTGCTGATTGAATTTTTATCATTTTTCTCACACCACCGAGATCGATCGAGACGTGTAATTTCATTCTAAGTAGAGCTGCATAGCATTCCATGTTGAAAATATTTATTTTAAAAGTTCAAACTATAACATTTTTTTCAAACCTCGGTATATTACAATAATATCAATATTGTATCATTAAGCCCTTAACCTACGATTTACGTTCGAGAATTTTGGGCCGAAAACGTAAACAAGCTATTATATATTATATTATAAATTGTATTTGGCCCGATCATCGTACTGCGGGCTATGCCCGTAATATTTACGTTTGGTCTGATCATCTACTACGGGATATGCCTATAATGTTTACGTTTGGCCCGACCATCGTACCACGGGCTATGCCCCTAGTTGTAGGTTAAAGGGTTAAGTTTATTGTTAAGAGAATTCCTGCTGCAAAATTTAAAGATTTTTCTTTCGGTGAGATAGGTTAAAATTGATGTCAAACCTTTCTGTCAAAATTACGTTAAAATTTCTATTTTACATTAATATTCGTTTCACTTGTGATTTCTTCTCCGATGTTCCTTCTACCTAAATCTAACTTCAAGTTTCACGAACTTACCAGGCGACTGGCGTTTGCACGCGCAATTGCAAAATAATGAAACAACACGAGCTTTCGTCTTGACTCTCGATTCGAATTTCCTTATTGTTGGTTGACTTCGATGACGAATGGAGGTACGGTCTTTCGCGTTATCCGATTGCATCAGCCGACACCGGCGTGCGGCGAAGTTTTAGTTCTGCTAGCCGCTTTGTAAGCTCGTGATCGATCGTTCTCGATTAGAACCGGGCCTGGTCTTAAAGCGAAAGCTGCTCTATCACGAAGCTTGCTTAACCAGCTCTCTGAAGACTTAAATGGAGACAAGTACATTTGACTTTGTCCAAAAACGATATTAAACTTCAAAGAAGCAATCTACGAGACTCGCTTAATCGCGAGACGTCTCGCCCGGCTTCGTATCGATTCATTTGAAATCGTTAATGCAATTAAGCTCGAGGGCTGAATGCATAGAGTTTGCCCGACCTACCAATAAGCGAACACCGGATAAAAAGATCGGTCGCAAGTGAATTTTTATTTTTAAAGTGCTTTCGCTTTTCAATAATTGCTGTTCGTTTTGCGGCGAAATAAATATAACTCGATATAGATGTAACTCGATAGATTCGTAATCTCTTCAATTTTAAGAACGTTTAATGATCCGAGCTTGTCCAATTTATGGAGAATTTATGAAAATCCTCTGCGTTTATATATCATTTTAACTGTAATATGCTTCTCGAGTTATAATAATTTTAATCGTGTTTTTTTTATTGCTAAAGAATCTCTCGAGTTTAAGCAAAATATGAAAAATCATGTGTCGTAAAAGTCTGACAGTTAATTTTTTTGAAAAGATTAAAACACGAAAATTCGAAACAGACGTAGGAATATTCCATTATGAGAATACTCATAGAAAAGAGAAACAAAATGGAACGTTACATAAATGTAAACGTGAAAAAGAAAATTCTAATTACGCTCGTATTCCTATGCTGAAACGTTGGATTTGTCAGATGTTTCCCACGATATTTATGGTTCTTCCGATTTCGAGTCTACCAAGAAGTCTCTGGTCTGAATTATTACCTCGAATCGGATTTGAAATTTGTAACATTTCGTTCGAAGCGAAGAGTGAAATCGAACGTTATGAGATTCAGCACGCCAGCAGGAAACAGAGCGATTGCATTTTCAATGACGGCAGCTGACATCATTTGTTCTCGCCCACCAATGGAACCAGAATCTCGTTACACGCTCCGTGAGGTAATCGTGTACTTAGTTACCGTATACCTGGAGAACACGACGAATTACATAGAGAGTTTTCTTTCAACCAGTCTCTTTCAAATCGTATCTAAATGAATTGTTAAAAGATGCTATTGTTAGTTGAAGAAATTTCTTCCTCTATGCACGCCAAGTGAGACACTTTCTGTTCTGTTTGTTACGAAAGCTCTATTTTAAAAGATAGAATTGTCAGTGTTCGAATTAAAAAATGTTTCAATAGAAAGGTAGAATTGGTATTGAAATATTTTTTTAATTCATTCATTCCCGTACATTCATTATTTAGGAGAGAAATTTCTGAAAATTTCAGCTTGGAAGTAATCAGCCTGAATTTCATTCTGTCGCGTTATTTAGAATTTTATATGAAGATTTCTATAAATCGCAGTTAATCAAATTTCATATTTGCACATATTTTTTCATTTCTGAAATATTGTACAATTTACCAATAGATGTTTCGTAGCCAACTATGTGAATTTTAGATATTGCATTTTATATAAATTTCTTATGGAAAAGCTGCAATGGACAGTTATTTTTCCAATAGTTTAACAATTCATTCGAATGCTTATAAAATGTTTCAACGGCAAACATATAATATTGAAAACTGGATAATGGAGTTACTGCATGTAGAATATCTCGACAACAAAGACAGACAATCGTACAACGAAAAAGGAAGAAAGGACAGAAGTTTGCGTTTAACCGATTACCTCGATCTTAATAAAACCTCGTTTATCGTATTTAAACACACGATACACTCATCTTGGAAATAAAAATAAACCACCGGCCTGTTAAACGAAGTAACATCAAACCATGAAATCAGTCGTGAAAAATCAGCGTTTCCACACGCACTTCATTTAAATTCGAAAATAGCCGAGTTTCATTAAATCTTCCTGCGCTTTACACTTCATTATATCGTTTAATTGCTATCATGAGAGAGAGAGAGAAAGAGAGAGAGAGAGAAAGAGGAAGCTAGCAAGAGGAATGAAAAGGGAATCGTGATTTTGCTCGTAACGGTTCCACTGTTGAAACCAACGGCTACCGTTTTAAAGTGTGCTCCGATTAAAAACCTATGACGTACTTCTCTCGTAATCGCGTTTTCGAAATAAATCGGTGGAATCGGCCGGGTTTCGAAAACCGTTCCAGTCGAGTACGACAAACACCGCGTGTTTAACTGTATTTGACAGATTAACGGCCATTACATTTGTCGGGGCCGTGTCGAAATGCCTGTAATAAAATTACCGAGCCGGCTAGCTGCAAGTCGACGAAACAAATATCGTCCAATTGCCGAATCGTCCAGCACATAGTGACACCGCCAGCAATCGAGAGTTATTTGATTAATATTTACGAGACACGCTCGACAACCGTTTATAATGAAAAGGGTTGGTTCGAACGAGAACGTACGTGTAAACATGAATCGTTTCGATCCGTGTCGACGCTGTTTAATAAATAAAAGCAAATATTATTAGTTTCGCGCTTGCAGCAATAGCTACGCGTCCGTTCGAATCGTATTCGAGTCAATGAAAATAAATGATACAAGTACAACGAATTATTGTAATACTTTTTTTCTATACCGACATTGTATTATATTTGAATGAATGTGATAATATTTAGATATTTTGTTACTGCTACGTCTCTTTAAGATTTCTTTTTGCATCTCGTTTGCTTTATGTCGTTCACTTTAAAGAGGATAAATCTGTTCGTGATGTTATACAATCTAGTTTCTCTGTTAATGCTTCTTGTTCTTCTTTTATTATATCTTGTTACTCGCTTCTTCGTTTTATTTGTCAAAAGCGTTCTTTATCAAGAGAGTGTACTTAAAGAACTTTCTCGTAGCATCGCGTTAGTTTGTATATTACTATGTTTCTGCTATAATAATATCTTCATTGAATTTAATAAAATTAAGTTGTGACTTTTACTTGCTAACGCTGTTTACTTGGCGTTAAGCTTCTTATTTCTATCTCAATATCCTCGTCAAAATTACAAATACGTGCAGCTGATATACAATTCGCCGGAACTGCTACAAAGTATTTAATTAACGAATTCTTGTCTTATTTTCTTCTACATGGAACTGTGAAACATATGCAAACACGTCGTACTAACAATTTATAAAATTTTCTTCCGGGAAATATATATCGATGTCTGTGAATAAATCTTCCTTGGTACGCAATAAATAAAAATGTGCAAGTATATTAAGAAAGCACAAAGCTCGAAGCTATTTCTGATATCGGTTAATATCGGAGAACATTCTTGAACGAACGAACTATACGCAGCGATTAAAAGTGTGCGATCCGTCTGAAACGTGACAGTCATATACTACTTCGCGACAGCGCTGCACCATGTAATGGCCCCCATTTTTTCTCTTGGTCGTTTTAATTAATCGTCCATGCGCAGGCTATTTGATTCCGACATTATTCAGGTGTTGCTGTGCCGCTGCTGTTCTTTTTCGTTTCCGTTATTTTATCCGCAAACTCCACCGTTAGTAAAGTTTCTCCGAAACTTTCGCTGACAAATTTAAAGACAAAGCCAAGTTTCACGAGTAATTTGGCTGCGGAATAAAGCGCGGTTACTTAATAAAATTTGAAATTTCCTTCTGTTTATCGCCATTATGAAGAAAAACAAATGTTTAGTACGACAAAGCTACGTTATACCGAGTAGAAGAATATATTTAAAAAATATTCGATGAAATTTATTTCCTTCGAATAATCTTTCGAACCCTATCGACTACGCGCTTCAATAGAAATTAACAGGAAACCGAAAACTGACGTAACGTATAGCGAATAACTGCGTAATTTATAAAGCATTAATATAGTAATTTATAATATAATATAATGATTTGTTTAACGATACACATAATTATATAAATATATAATTGATAGATAATCCTATAAATGTATAACATAATCGTATAATATGCACATAATATCGTGTGATAATTTATTTATTCGAATAAATAATCATAGAAATAAACCGCAAAATTTACGAATTCTCGCGGGAATTCCCCTAAATTCAATAATAGCGAAGAAGATGCATCGAATTTGAACGACATTTTTTCAAAGTCGTCGGACAGTTCGTAACATTCACGTTCGGATAAGATTCGTTTCTCTCTTGTGGACGATTAAAAATGTATCGCGATGATTCGTCCTGGAGAAACGGGCGTACGCGATTCAGGCGTGGCTGGAGTTGATTCACGAAAGTAGCGTGAATCCATAAATAACGCGACCCAACAGCTCGCCGTGGTATCGACGTTGCATTATTCCAACCGCATATGGATAAATAATAAATACTATGCCGGTCGGACGCGATGCAACAGTATGGCGAGCAAAGAAGTGATTTAAGCGAGCAGTTTCCGTGTCTGCGCGTTTCTGTTTGATGTATCACGCTTTCGGACGAAAAATCTCACGCCTACAAGCCCACGCATATTCTAAATTTTGCTGTTGTTACGTCGTGAATCCTTTACACTGCGACGACATTAGTATTTCGATGTTAATTGTTTCTCTTTTTTCGAAATAAACGAAACGTTATACGTTTTGGCTTCTGGACACGAGGTGAAATTTTGCGTTCCAGTTTTAGAAAATAAAAGAACGTTATTGGCGAGATGTTTTTGCAATTTTTTCCTAGAGATTTGTGAATATTAACTAGAATATAGAGTAATAGGAATTTTTGTTTATTTTGATGAATTTTACAACCAATTTTCATTGAGAATTGTAAGTAAATTTTTCTGGCGTGGTACAATGTCGTGATTAAAAATTGTTTATCGTATGTTTGATTCTAGTGCTTAAATCTATAGAGTAATGTCTTTTTAGCCTGTGGATCTGATCCGACGTGTCAGGAAATTGAGTAACTAGTGGGTTTTGGTGGTTGTTAACTCTTATGTTATATCTATTACTGAATATAATAGGAACTTGACGCGAATATCGTTCACTTTGAAGAATTAAATATTGTTATTACATTTGGGAAACAGTTTAAAGTATTATATTGACAAGTTCAAGCGCGCTTTTACGTGTTTGCTACGTACAGATAATTCAGGGAAATCATTTTATGAAAATAACATTGAAATGGTATCGTGAAGAAAACAACCAATTGTGTAAAATAACGAACACATAGCAGATCTAAATGAACTTTTACTTCGTATTTTTCTTATAACATTTTTTTAGTATACGCGCGAATTTGTAGACCGGACTAAGACAATTTTATACGTACGAATAAAGTGAAAATTTCCTGACATTTGTTAAAATAAGGTAAAACAATAGAAGCAGACGAAGGTAGATACTGTTGAACCTTCTAAATGACAATTATCGGACTATTTCGTAATAAATATTGTGGAAAGAAATTGCCTTGATATTCACATAATTCTTATTCCGAATATGATTAATCTTGATTCGAGTAAGAAGAAACTGTCGATATTACGTATTTTATAGTAGCATCTACGTATCTTTGTATCTTTCAAGCTCAGAATTCCTATTTTATAGCTTTTTTCAAGCTTAGAATTCCTAAAATAGATTTTTCTATTAAAACATATCAAAACTCAATAATAGACAACAGTAGGATTTAATTTATCGAGCTATCGATCGAAACGAAGAGTTAATGAGCTTGCACTCGGGTGCACGTCGTGTCGCAACGAAGTTTTCTTTTGTCCGGTGAACGTAAGCGAGTTGTTCGAGTGGCGAGGTCGTACAAGCGGTCAGAGAGCAAAACGACAAGCGGCCAGAGAACAAAACGACAAGACGAAGTAGGAAAAAAAAAAGACAGTAAAGAATGGATATCAAACAGCAACGGGTCTGTGCTGTTCGTGGTGAACACGAAAAAAAAGTGGTCGCAACACGCTTCGTCCGTGCAAATGAACGCAACGAGGCCACGAAGAATGAAGAGGTTGACGGTGCATGATAATTAGAAGTCAAAGTGTAATTACGAAAGCAGCGGTTCAACGTGGATTACGTTGGCATGCATGGCAATCCTCTCCCTAAGAAACCCGTTTATATACCGTCGTTATTTATAATCTTTACACGCTGACACGCGCACGACCTAAGAAAACGTTCCACGCTGTATTTTAATTCTCTTAAGCGATTACTTTGCTAGAGAAACGTATCGAAAATGTACTTACGAAGGAATAAAAGATCGAAATTTTTCTTTGGTATGGACAACGAACGATATTTGTTTCCAATTTTGTTAACGTTGTTCTTCTATTTATGGTTAATTAATAAGTCATTTATAGTTATCCTGTAGTTAATCTTAGTACTTTAATATATTAAATACTTGTATTTTACGCGTATTAATATTAGTAATGTTTTATATCGATTGGTACAATTTTTAGAATATAGAAAGGCACATGAAATTAGACTTTGCTTATTTTAGGAACAAGAGCATGGAAGAAAATTTCATTGCATAATAGAATTACATACTGCGAGCGTGAACGATAAAACATCCAATTTTAGGGTTTTCGTTTCTATTCTCTGGTCGAAAGTAATTTTTAATAAACTTAAGAATCGTTTGGGGAATGTACTTCTTCTTTCTCATAACATTGGAAGATTATTTGAATGCGAGATAAGATATCGTATTCCAGCGACATGCTCGATTATTTCTATAAAGGGCTCGTTGAATCTGTTATCCTTGTACGCCACCTGATTCCGTTCTGGAAAATATAATACAATATATTCAACTTCGATCCTCTTGTGTAATTGAATAAAGATATCTTCTACACTAACAACGTTCTAAATTTTATAAATTCGATCACTGATAAACCCCTTATTCTTCTACATCAGTTGGCCAAATAACGATGATAAATATGAATATAATAATCGAGCTACTACCATTATTGAAATTCGAAAAAATAACAAGTTACCATCGACCAGAAAATAATACTAACAAACTTGATAATAAAACGTGCAAAGTTGTACAAACGAATCGTATAGAGCTATCGATTAACCTAATTTGCAAAATCTACGGAAGTCAATAACCTACGATTTATTAATTATCGTACTATCAATATGCTCTGGCATTAAAATCCTCATAAAATATTTTCCATCGTAGAAGAAAAGAGCCGAAAAAAGGAACAAAAATAAGGAATCGATAACTATATTCCTAGTCCATTCTACTCGTAAGATTTCATCCCTATTACGTTAAAATTCTACCTGCACAATCTCGTACGTAAAAGTTTGGCTCCCCTTATTCCCAACAAGACGTTCCCTTCGATCTTCCCATTACGATAAATTCGAAACAGAACTCTTGCGTATCCCTTCGATATGTTTATCCTGCTTCGTTTCTTCGTTATCCCTAAATCTTTCGATTTACTTCTTTAACGAACGAAGAAACGCAACACGATAAATTGCAGTTTTTACGTCAGCCGGAAACGCAACGTCCCCTTCGTGCCCCGAGAGATCGTTCGTAACGTCGCCATTCAGAGAAACGAAAGAAAGTGGTCGCAATTCAGTCGACTCGCGAACGCAACGAGCTCGTGAACACTCGACGAAGGTTCAGTCGCGTTTCTTCTTTGACGATCTAAAGGCGCGCTACGGTTAAGGGTGGGCCGCGGAGACAATTGCAGAGACAATTACGAAACCACTTTCCCATGATAATTAGTACGCCCACCCTTATAAACCGGAGATGCAATGTTGATATCAAGAAAACTCTTGTCGCGCTTATCTTTTAGCAATTAGCGGCGAAACTGTGTTTTGCGACAGTAATTTGTGGCAATCGGTGTAGTTTCGTCGAATGAGATGGTTCGGAATAAGAACATTCGAGTACGTTCACCTCTCGTTCCATGGAGTTTAATCGGAGATCAACGATAGACACAAAGATACACTGTGGATCCATATTTATGATGTAATTAGAATCATGGAGATCTCGTGACTGAAAGTAGAACGAAAGTGAAGAATAAAAAAGTTACGAAAAAGAAAAATGAAACGTAGAATGAAATTTATTCGTTTAAGACTTTGGTAAATAAACGAGATTTTACGCTAAATAATTTCGTGTTATCGTTAGTTTAATGGGAATTTCAATAAATGTTTCGCTATATAACGCGATTCTTGACGTAGTTTGCTCGTTCATAATTAAACTGCAGATGTTCATGCGAATTCGCATCAAATAAATGGAACGTAAATAGAAATTTGTTTTTACCGAATATTCTATCTGAATGCTACTGCTTTAAAAGTCCTGTGTATATTTTTCTACATCATGCGCATTCTACACTTTCGCGTCTCTCCCATAACCACGCAAACATCCGCAGTGAATTCAGTGACTCACAGGCTCCACCGCAATACATCCACGACGCGTGCACATACAAACGACAGCAATAACACGAAGCCGAACAAAAAGCAGGAAAAAAGGACAAGAGAGAAAGAAAACAATTCTCGTACACGCTGTTTTAAAGGAAAAAACTTGCAGCCCCGAAACCGCCGTCCCCGTGTCACATTATTCAAATTCCCCTATCTCTGTCCGCAAAGTAGCCCGCCCCAGTTTTCAGAATCAGCCCCTGCACACGAGCAATGCAAACAGCGCGTCCCCGGGCGAGAAAGGCGGGTCCTCGGACTTTCGGGCGCTCGAAATAATTAGCCACGTCGAGGCACATCGCTAAGAGTGCGACACGCGTAAAGAAGGCGCGAACAATTAAAACTGCAAATCCTTCGCTCGCTCCACTCTCTCTCTCTTCCACCCTGTTGGATCTTCGACTTCGTTTCCGCTTTCTCTTTTCCCCTCGTAACTGCTACATCTCTACCTCTTCACCCTCCGTGATGTAACCTCGACCGGCAGTTCCCTCTTTTCTGCTTCTCCTCTCGCTCGGCCTCTTCTCATCAACTATCACCTCCAAGCAAGCCCTTTTATCAGCCGACTCCCTCGATCCTTTAGCGGCGGTCCACCTTTCTCATCCGGCTTTCTAGCCGCTGCAACCCACCCTCGCTATTTCACTCCACCCTCGGCTATCACGTTCTTACACGTACGCCGCGGCTCGTTGCATTTTTTACTCGGCCACGATCCCTCGGTCGAATCGTTTCACGCCGGCGAATCACAATTCCCTGCATCGTCCACGCTTTATTCTCGTATGCTACTCGCGCTTAAGGCAACCGCGTTTCTCTTCTTTCTTTTAGCTTTTTCCTTCTCGCTCTCTTTATTATCGCGGTGCAGAACACTGGATAACGTGGTATCGCGTGCGAGAGGTATGAATGGAGCTGATGAATGAGATTGTTTCCAGTGGGAATGGGCTAACTCCTTCTTTATTTGGATGGGGGCGAAGGTGCAAGGGTTGGAACCGTGGAACGGGCCGAGTGTGGACGGGGACTTGAACCGTTTGGGGATTTTTAACGGAATTTTGACACGTTTCAGCTTGTTTGACTTCGTGGCTGGGGATATTCGGGGTTGGTGAATTGGTGTTTAACGTTGCGAGGGTCGCGAGTTCAGAAAAGTTCGACTCCGTTTCACAGATTCTTCTCTTTTACCTTTGAAATTTGTTGTGTATTTCTTTCGACGAATCAATTATTTCAATATTTAAGAAATGTTTAATTTTGTTCTGATATAAAGAGGGTGATTCTTAATTTTTTTTCTTTTTTTTAATTTTTCCATCGAGACAACGATCTACAGTGAGATCCGTTATAACGAGACGCGATAAAGTGCACGCGTACCGAGCGAAAATTCAAAGTCGATTTTCTCGAGAACAGAGCCTCGAACGAAAAATTTTTATTCTATATTTTCGACTTCTTTTTTCGCCTAGAATCACTCCCTTTTCGCTTGTACCATCAGTTACCAACCACCATGTATATAATTTTCCACGTTCGATATCAACTACTCAAAATCTTTAGTTCTCATCTCAATCGTACAGTGTATGTACGTGTGTACGTACAGCGAATAAAGAGATAAAAACGTAATGTAATGAACGTAGATAGTACAGTTGATTACCTGTATGTAGCGAATGTGGGTTATCTTTCCTTTAACCGAAAGTTTATGGCGTTACATTTTTCAGAAAATACGATAACAACGTTCGTTTTATCAATAAAAGCAAATCCCATCGGTCTAACGTTATAACCAAAATCAAGTATATCGTTTACTCGATAACGAGTTTATCAAAAACACTGGTGAATTAAAGCTGCCCGCGGTTCTCGTTTAAAACGCGGAACGCAGTGACCGCGCGTAAAATTCGCTGAAATTAAATTATTGTAAATTCGCGAGGAGACCGCGATAAATTAGAAAATGCAACGTGGAAATGAATTACCTCGTGCAACACTAACTTGTTCAACATGATGGATTTCGCGAAAAATTTCTAGCGGTTCAAAGTATACGGCTGATTTGTGATTTCAGACGTGGAATTCAATCCATTGAAATTATATCAAACAACAAAAGTATTATTTCAAAATGTTAAAATGTTGAGAATTTTTTAATGTTAGGAAATGAACGCGGAGGTACTTGAGAAGCGAATGTTATTTAAAATGTCATTCTACGCTAATATCGAGAAAATGGGTTGACAGATAAAATGGTGAAGGAAGTAGCTAATCTTACAGTAACATCTCAGAGTCTGCATTTTTAATGGCGAACGTCTTCATTTCGCAGATAAGAGAGGAAACACAGAGTTATTGGGGCAAGAAATGGAGATCTAAAGTCACTTCACGTTTACCAACTGCCAGAGATAATTTTTATGAAAACAAGTCAACTTCCTTTCAAAGCAAGATCAGCTCGTTGTTTCAAGAATGGGTCGACTCGGAATAGATAGGCGATATCAACACAAACGTGCTTTTTAAAGAGAAACGACATTTCGTTGTGTGTTGTTTGCACCATAGAAATTACCACCGATCATCTTATTTTACACCGCAAGAAATATCGTCGAAACATCATATTCTAATATTCGTTCTTTTCTTATCAGAGATGATTCGAAATATCCAAATCAGGAATTATAACTGTCAAAATTTTTGTTGTTATTTCTATACTCAGAGGTAGGAACACAATAGTTATTATTTTATTGAATGGATAAATCTATCACACCGTTGTGAGCCAAGAAAACCTTTGTTGCACGCGCTTACAAAAACTAGGAATAAAAACAAAAAAGCATTGTTACGCCACGAGGCTTACCACAGGCTGTATTTTCTAATCGTCGCTCGCGGTCCTACAACGTGGCAGACAAACCGTCTTATCTGCCCGCCGGATCATATACAATGTATCGACGAGAGTGTCACGACCGGCATACTTCAAATCCGACGGACTGACGATAGAGATAAAGATGCGGCGACACTCGGCGACAATGTATATCACTGAAGTGCTTAATGAACCATCAACATCCCAATGGTCCTTCCACCGAAGATTCTAGAAGAAAGAGCACGTGGCAACGATCGCGGACGCCAAGCAAATGCATGGACGGTGGGGATGTTGAGGGATGACAAAAGAAAGTAATCGGATCCGATCGAAAGTAAAATCATAAGAGTCAGTCTTAGAAAGTCACGCCTAGAGTTCGGAAGTAGATTGTAAAGTGTATTGATGTTAGAAAAAAAATAAAGTTTTCTTTTTTTATTTTTTACCTCAAATTCCTTTTTTTATTTTGTTATTTTACGTGACAAGAGCATAGTTGTCGCCAAGCAGCGAGCTCTAGAAACGTCGATTTTTGACCGTTACGTTTTTCACACTAGAAGAGGCATACGTGATCATAGGCGCGAGCGGTGGCGTGACCCGAGCATAGTGGGGGTCGTCTTCCAAATGAGACAAAGGAATAATCGAAGGGCGTTCAGTTCCTTCTGACCAGTCAAACGTGACACTTTGACAAATCTGACGAGCAGACGAATTTATCTAGAGATATCGCAAAGTCGAGTCAAATTTCTGTAACATCTTCATCATATTATTGTAAAATATATTATTCTATGTTAACCTGTTAATACAGTGTTACATTCATTAAACCACCTCTGTTATCTTAACCGAAACAGGGGAACGACTATTTCGCGGCGTCGATTAACATAATCGTAGCGAGAATTTACGCCTCTCGTTGACGCGTTTTCCTAGCGACCGCGTCTCTCCGCGAACGGTCGTAACAAGCATCTTAAGCCTATCGATTAAATCTATCGATTGTAACTAGGATTATCTTCTAGTTACTATTTCTTATTGTTGAGATATGTATAATTTTCTGTGCTGGACTGGGTTAAATGCGTAGTATAGATACTTGTATGTGGGTATCAGTGTGTGGAGGTATGTGTGTGCGCGCACACATACTGTCTCGAAAACAGATGAATGTAAACTAGTCAGTCGGTTAACAGTCGGGTATAGAAGAAAATGCTGAGACGCGTGCAAGTGTGTATCGATGAATATATAAGACATCGGCCATAAAATAAATATATTACTATTCTAATATTAATCCCAAGTATAAATTTAGTGTTCCTATAATATTATTTCGGCTTCAAAGATCCACAATTTCAACACTTATAACTAACGCATCTGCATATGGATGGCGAGCACGAACTCACGTTGTCATTTTCGACAATTTTGTCAAACAAACAAATCTTCTTGAAAAAACTATGAAACTCGATCGATGATATCAAGCGAGCTGTTAGTAATATTATAGTAATTCAATCAGTTGAAAAATATTTCTTTCCGTTGGTTAACTATACTCGACGATCGTGAATTTTGAAAGGACATCGTTGCGATCGAATAATCGTAGGAAAACCTCGAATAAGGATCTATAGCGCACGTTGGTCAGAATTGAATTAGCAGTAAATTATATTTCTACAGTTTCTATCTATCATTTTAATAGACACAGGATGCAAATATTTCGTCAGAAGGAAATGTAACGTTTAAACACAAGAAGCACGTTGTTAGATGTCTGAAAGTTATGGAACTCTGTAATATAACTTAAAATCCGCTTTCTCTCAAAACGTGCTAAATGTACTTTAGACCTCTATTCGTGGTTTCCATTCAATTAACGAATCGATGATCCAATAAAATTTTCCGATTGCTGCAGGATGAGGCAGCTAGAACAGAAGGACATATTTCATCTGCGGAAATCTGCGCACCCCTAACTCCGATCCTTGTGATACTAATCGAGCAAAACGACTCGTATTTAACTATCGCTCTGCTGATACTGCTACTCCGCAAAACTTTCAGCTTCAACATGACCCGTATGAAGCACGTCTCTACGACCACTTTCAAACTTTGGTGATTCTGTTCCGGCAGATCGTTTGCATCTCGTTTTCGCGTCTTTCCCAGCACTTTTCTCCGCTTCACATGCAAGCTTAGCCATTTTTAAGTTGCTCCAACGAACAGGATTCTGATCCGTCTAGCTAGTTGCGCGAACTGCATGTTGAACTCATCCTTGCTACCACTTTTTCTTGATGTTTCTTTGCTAGAATAGTTTTGCTATTACTTCGTTCTTTCCTCCTAACGACCAATTATTTATTATATTATTTGCTTGGAAGTTACTTAGATAGAAATTAGTCGAAGATTCGGGCAAAAACCGGATACACGAGAAAATTGGGATCTAAGTTTCAAGGAGTTATAATCTTTATAATTAACGATATCGTCCAAGTAAGTACTTTTTCGTATGAATTATGCGTCTTTTTTCAGTTCACCATGGTGGTATCAATAACTTATAATTTTTATAAAATTGCGTACTAAGGAAAAACTGGATTAGCTAAAATCCTGTTTATTTGCTGATATGATATTGTATTAAAAATAGACGATTTTTTATAGCAATTAATTCTCCTTAGGTTTCCAATCAATTACGAAGGACGAATACAAACGAATGCCTAGAGAAACTGAAGGAAGCAAATAGTAAATAATATGAAATATAAATCACCTTGTAAATTAAGAAGTTTACAGATACATATGCGGTAAGACAGGTACACGAGTAAAGGAGATTTATAAAAAACATTGAATTAAAATCCACAATCAGTTCTAATTTAATCACCGTCGCAACTAACCACTAAAAATTCTAGCAAAGGAACAGGAGCAATAAAAGTAAATGTAAGGAAGAAAGCGTGACAAGGGCATAAATTATGTTAATTGTTCTATTCTGATTTATTGAAAATAAAGACGCTAAGTTCGTGAACGTAATAGCATCCGTACGATGAGGCGATTCTTCGTTCTTAAATATTTTATTCTATCGATCTTTTCTGTGTTGGACGCGGAATTTTGTTCGTATGTTGGCAAATTGCGACTTATGACAGGAAGAAATTGATCCACGTGGCAAAATTCGCCGACGTGGTGAGAATTTTTCCATCGTCCCTTTCCGTTTCATAGTTCCCGCGCGCGGCTAGTTCGAACGGCGTTGCTCGCATCGTTGGACTCGAGGATTTATAGTAGCGCGAGATCTCGTTCGACAGTAACGTCGATGGTTCCGTTTTGCCAGCGACAAACTTATATCCCGGTCTTTTACAGCCCCTCAAGCTTTACGTGGCAATCCTAAAACTTTTGAGTTGTCGAGGGGGAAAGTTCTGCGGGCTCCTGGGAATAAACGTCAGGACGTATCGAAAGCTTTGTGTTGTTTTCATACGCGTACGTCAATTCGAATTCGCTAATTTTTCCGCGTTATTTAATGGAATTGGTCTTGTTCGTTATTGCGTAATTTGAATTACTATTTCATGCTTTATCTGATCAACAGCAACGTGCAACTGCTTATACTACTATCTTTAGCTCTTATATTATTATTATTACTATTATTATTGTTGTTATATACAGAGTGGGCGGTAACTGGTGGTACAAGCGGAAAGGGGGTGATTCTACGTGAAAAAAGAAGTCGAAAATATAGAATAAAAATTTTTCGTTCGAGGCTTTGTTTTGGAGAAAATCAGCTTTGAATTTTCGCGCGGTACGCGTGCACTTTATCGCGTCTCGTTATAACGGATCTCACTGTAGATCGTTGTCTCGATGGAAAAATTAAAAAAAAATTTTTATTCTATATTTTCGACTTCTTTTTTCGCGTAGAATCACCCCCTTTCCGCTTGTACCACCAGTTACCAATGACCCTGTATATAATATGCGTATGTTATATTATACGTACATTTTCTTCGATGCTCGATCGTGCGTGTAACGGTTTATTACAACCGATTACAAACAGATAAGTATCTAGTGATAATTTAACGCAACGTAGAAACAACGTAAAATATTTTTTTTTTATTAATTAATTTGTACTTTAGAATTTGCCCAGCTGGACATTCGGTAAATTTTTCTAGCTTAATTGTTAAATAACACGTGGATGGCTACCTCCAGTGGAATACCATCTTCGAGTTTGACTATTTTATTTTTTTAATGAGGTCAGTGAAGTGTTTTCTTGTTGGTCTTCTTTCTATGAGAGTTTCGTTCGCTTCAGCAGCTTTCTGCTGCGTATCTGTCGATTTCTTCTTTGAGCGTTGGTATTTTTAAGTCTTTGCGTATATCCTCGATTCTGATATACCACGGGGCGTTGACTATTGTTCTCAGTACCTTCTTATTAATCTGGCTTATTAATTGCTGCTGTCCCCCATAATGGTATTCCGTAAGTCCAAATTGGTTTTATTATCGTTTTGTAGATTTTTCGTTTATTTTCTATAGTGAGTTTAGAACTTCGACTAGTTAACCAGTACATTTGTCTTCTTTTTATCCGTCTATAATTTAATTATTATAATTATAATTTGTTTATCCGTCTACATTTGTCTATAATTGATTTAGTATGTTGCTTCCATGTAAGTTTTGTGTCTAAGTGGAGTCTTAAGTATTTACCTTGTCTTGTTTATGTTATGTGCGTGTCATTCAATTGGATATTTGCTGGTTCCCGTTTTCTTAGTGTAAATGTAATATAACTTACAATGTAAATCAACGGCTGTTTGGCACCACTAGCAACACTCAAGGAAATTCTAACGACTCTAATTGTAAGACCGCGTGTTAGAAGACCGAGACGATTTCCACGATTCTAAGACGATTCTCACAACACTAAGCTCTGTCTGAAAGCTCCTATTCCCCCTTCCTTCTGTCGTATTACACGCGTACGATGTTCTCAAACATGTACATGGAAACCTTTCTAAATATCGTTAATCGCGAGCGTGTTGTTTCTTTTAGTCGAGTTATCGTTCAGTTTCTCAATCATTCAAATACGGTGTGGTATAAATAATTGACTCGCCTTTTCTGTTTCTATCATCCTCTGTCGTTATTTCGACAAATCTCTTCTCGCTGTACTCTTTAAAGAAATCCGAGAAAATAAATTTGCATAAATGTCCATGGTTCATCCGGAATTGAGAAACTTAACCGTTTGAAGAAAACTTGTTACAGCAAGAAGAGTGAAGAATAAGTATTTTATTCGTTTTTGCGTCATGAATCTTTTGGAAGATGGCAAGGCAATTAGTGGCTGAATGATCGAAGCGAAGCATGATACGAAGGGGAGGATCATGTTGGGAATAGAATGAGAAGACGAAAAAGTATACGTTTTGTTCTAGAACTTCTAATGGATTCCACTGCCAGTAAAACCACTTAATGGACTCAAAGACATTCAATGTTAGAATCAAGGAGCCACACAAAACCCATTAAAAGATCGCCTTCGAGAGTCGAATCGCTTTTCGCTAATTCACTGTCACGCGTGTAAAAAAGTTGTTGAACTCTGTCTCGAAGCTAATTCTAATAAAACATTGAAAAGCATTTTTACAAATATCAGATCGTTGTAATATTATCCTCGATTACAGATCTCATTCGCTAGTCAAAACTGTCCGACAAGAACGTCACATTCCACTGTGCAAGCGTTATTAGCAGACTATCGTTTGTGTTTGCTTAATTGATTATTAAAAATGACTAACGATTCAGAAAAATCTATACACTTTTCTCTATAAGATATATCTTCTCTATGTTATAATATCGTTTTCCAGATAAGATTAAATAAGACGTGAAATAGCAAAATTCTCTAATAACATCTCGATAGGATTGTGAAAGGAATCGTTCGTAGTTTCTAGATTTGAAACTTCGCATTCAGATGTTCGTTCGCTGTTGCTACCTCTTCTTTATTCCTCCTTTATTCGCGTTAAACGTGCTTCTTGTCGATCGTCAAAGAAATTTTCCAATCGTTCGGTTCATCCCCTAGACGTTTCAGACTTTCGAATCTCTTTTGCGATAGTCGGGTAGTCCAGGATCGAGAGAAACCGCGTCGCGGTCTAACCGCTCGACGTTCCTTGAAAATTGCAGTCTGCGGGTTTCTCGAGTGAACTTAATCACAAGGAACACAGCTGTTAAGCTTTTCGCCGCTACGGACGCTTTTGGGGCTCGACGAATCCGTTTGCCGCTCTCTGCGAGGCTTTCAGAGGCTGCGGCGATACGTTTGTCGTTGCGTTAGGACTCCTTGTACGTACTCAACCGACATATTCCGCGTGCCTCTTGCTTCATTTACGTGACCTCAGCGACCGGAAGGGAATGTCATACTGTGAAATGTCTACCAATAAGTGGCCATTGATATCGTGCAAATAATTATTAGACCGTTAATTTATACGATTACAGACAACTTAAGGATACAAAAATGTATAGAATGTACATATCATAATATACGTATAATAAAATACATGTAAACTGTGGATTTTTTATGCATTTATGGAAAATTTGAAGGCGCAAAGATGCTCACGCTGCGTATAATACAGAAAAATATACAGAATATCCAAAGCAAAGTATTTGTTACGATGCTTATGAGTGAAACACACCTCCTACCTAGGGATTCTATCAGTTGACACGTTCATAGAAGTTATTGGCTTGCCGCAATGTCGGAAACTCCACTTTTGCGAAATACTTTTTGAAATTTTTCGTTAAAAATAATTTGTAATATTTCACTGTTTCGATTATAGATTCGAATCTTATTGAAAAGAAACGGCGGACTCTTTAAAGTTCGACTCGGAAAAGTTGGCCGACTATTTGCTCGAAAAAGAAGTCTCTCATTCGGCAGGCGCGCTTTAAGCAACCGCCCATACTTCTATTCATTATCTAGAGTCATTAACGTGAGCTTCTTCGATTTCCGTCGGATCGTTCTCAAAACGTGGCAAAGAAATACTCGGTTCACGGGACATAAGGGCATGCAGCTCGTTTGCACGCCCCAAATATGAAAGGGCACCATCGTCTCTAATCTGAATGCCTTTGAAGTAAAACTCGATGCAACGGTGCAGCGGAGAAAATCAGATGGTCTGGTTTTTATTAAAAACTTCCCATTTTTTGTGTCACCGCGTCGTTTATGCAATAATTAGAGCGATCAAACGAGAAGTTTCGCTCGTCCGGGTATACGTAATTAAATACTCGTATTAATTCGTTTATCATTGACAAGTACGTTTCATTGATCGGCTCGTCGAATAAAATAGATTTTAAATATATTTACTTATTAGGTTTCTTTCGTTTCGTAAGGTGATAATAGATAAACAACAATTTCTGTTTTATATTATTTTATTCAATTATGTGTGATCCATTTCGTTCTATTTTTATTACATTCGTGCATAATTCAATAAACTAATATAAAACAAAAAAACATTGTGCGTCTATTATTTCCTTATAAAACGAAAGAAACATTTTTGGACAACCTAATACATTCAAAAATTTCGAATTTATAACTTTCTCGATTCTTTCAATCATCAAATTACTTTACGACGGGTTTCTTCCATGCGTCGTTTATCTAACGAAATATGACAATTCCGAAATCGGAGTCTACCTTTATTTATAAAAAAATTAGTGTCGATGGAATAACCGTGCAGTTTCTAACGACAAACATTTTAATTTTATATTATCATAACTGGTACAATTAAGATTGGAAGACGGGGAATCAAATGGAAACGGAAACCACCTTGCGTGCTGAGAACACTTTCGACCCGTGATTTTGCGCGCATTTTATTCTCATCGAGATACGCCTGATACCAAGGTGTTTGATATGTCTCGAGATTCTTTCGTTCGTGGACGTGAAATATTTTAATTGCTATTAATTTCGATAGGACGTTTTTGCTCGAATGCTCGAAAACATTTCAAGCATTTCTAGAACATATTTTATATTTTTCTATCGCTACTCATATTCATTTCATATCTAATCATATTGTACATATTATGTGAAATTATAAATATTCCATTAAAAAATCTCAAATAGAAAAGGTGCGTACATACGATTAATTAACACGATAAATTTCATCATTTTTAATTTTTTCAAACGTGTTTTACGTCTCTTTTGGAGAATGTTATTCGGATTGAACTGTCAATTATGTTATTTATCTTTACAAATTGGAGAAAAAATTACAAAGAATTTAATTCGAAGCTAATAAGCAGCTAATGCTACCTGAGCCTCCTGTGTGTATTGGTATTCATATTCGAAATATCATCATTAACCCGTCATTACACCCCTAATGAACACGGCTTAGCTTCACTGCTAATGGAATACCAAAATACTCTTTCAAAGGATTCAAGCTCTCATTTGGAAATCTCAGACGAGACAGAATTTAAATATTTCGAATTTTATAGTCTCATATATTTATATACTGGTGGTTGAGAATTAGAGGAAGTTTAGTTTTTCAACAAGACGATGCACCGCCACATTTTAGTCGTCATGTGAGAGATTTTTTAAACCAACATTACCAAGGCTGGATTGGTCATGCTGGAACAATGGCTTGGCCATCACGCTCCCCTGACTTAACTCCGCTTGACTTTTAATTATGGAGCCATATTAAATTAATTGTCTATTCTGAAGAAATCGCGAGTTGCGAGCATTCGAAAGAAAAGATTATTGTAGCCTTTCATACTTTAAAACAATCGAATACGTTAGAAAGTGTTCATAGAAATTTAATTAGAAGAGCAGAAGTATGTGTTCGGCAGAATGGACAACATTTTCAGCAATTTTTGTAATAATAAACTTTATGATTACTTCATACTATTTCATTATGTATTCCTAATTTTCCGATACGGCAAAAACAAACTTAAACTGCGATAATATCCATCGAGATAACGATCTACAGTGAGATCCGTTATAACGAGACGCGATAAAGTGCACGCGTACCGAGCGAAAATTCAAAGTCGATTTTCTCGAAAACAAAGCCACGAACGAAAACTTTTTATTCTATATTTTCGACTTCTTTTTTCGCGTAGAATCACCCCCTTTCCGTTTGTACCACCAGTTACCAACCACCCTGTATATGAAAAGAATAGATAGAAAAATGCATGTTACTCTTGTATGAAGCTAAAAATATATAAATTACGTAATATAAGTAATTTAGTTGCTCCAAAGATTTTTCACTATTTTATGTAAAAACAAGGAAAGAAACTTAAAAGATTTAAGGACCCTTTTCTTTAATCCAGTTTACAACGTAAGGCAAATATCGACCGACAGTGTGGCTACAGTAGGTAAAATTGGGGGCGCGTAACAAAGAAACGACTAGCTTTATGATGAAATTCTTTTTACAAAAACGATCCATTTAGAAGTGAAGAATCACTTCCAGCACTCGTAAGAAGTACGTGCGATTTCATCCCTCAAAGTGTTAATATCTTATTTTAATATAATTCATGTTATTCAAATATCAACGTAGTTCCACAAATAAATAAACATTAATTCGACTGTGATTTTAAGCAAAACCTTATGCTCGTACTCTTATACGTAATTTTATTGATAAACTTCGTAAGAATAACTTGGATGATAAATTAACTAAACTTGTTAAAAAAACGTCGCAACTTTTGCAATGAAACTAATTCAATCAGGATATATTTAATTACAAAATACTTTCTATACCGAACATTCAGCTTCGTGGTTTCTTCTAACTTGGATCACTCCATCTGCAATCGTTTTCAAACGATACTTCCAAACCGTGGAAATCATTCGTTATAGATAATTAAAATCATTTTTAATGCATCGGAAATTCATAACGCGATCTACGCTCATGCGATCATTTATGAGCAAACAATCATAATTTTACGATATTCTTATCCTTATATTCTTTCATGTTAATTTCGTATTATAATTTGTTTATCCCATTTCTCCATTAATACATCTACGTGTATGTTTTTTGCCAGAAGATTCAGATACGCGTAGCTTTACGTACCACGATTTATTTGTATAATATCCTTCGAAATAAGAACTTTAAATATGTGCGTATATTCAACGAACGTGTAAGCCGCGTTATTTTTCGTTCCACTAAAACGCAACAGATTTATAGCTTCCTGACGTAAATGTGTTTATGTTGCAGCCTTATTATCATCAGGGGCACGTGGCTTCCAGTTCGAACCGTGCAATTCATCGAGCTGGCGCTCCCATGTAATGCATTTCCGTTAGCAATTAACGCCATTCGCCGGATCGAAATCTATTGAATACCAATAGCGAAACGTACCGCGCTCGATTTACAATAAACAAGAAAATTAACGTTACTAATGCTACTCGCTTTGAGAGCTGCGACTGTACTCCAAGTATCGTATTTGGATAGACTACGTTAAAGAGATTTTTAATAACATGAAACGCATAAACGAAGAGAGAGAGAGAGAGAGAGAGAGAGAGAAGGAGAGGGAAAGAGAATGACATCGTCTGTCGGTTCTCGATGAATATACGCGGGTGTATGTCACTTGTGTATGACAGTCGTTTCGGTTTAATTTGTAATTTTCACAGTATCTGATAGTCGTGAAAGGAATCGTATATTGAACGCATCTCAAAAGTGAGATCATGGGATCAATATGAATTTATAATTTGTAAAGAAACGTTTAGACTAAACGATCGAACGCTCGTTCTTTCCCCACTTTAGTAAAATTGAACTGTAAACGAGCATTTTTTCGTCGTCTGGCGATCGTTCGCTGAATCGAAAATCGAACATCAAAATGGTCTAAGAACAGTTCTTATCGTTCTTTTATTACTTCTAATTATAATTATAATCCCATCGTCGGACATCGTTGTCAGGAGCCCGAATGAATGCAAACTGAAATTACAAACCATTCAGTTAAAATTATGTACGACATATGATTTTGTATTTTCATTGAATTTTGTGCTTCTTTTTATTATGCATGTCACTATTACGCTCGTAAATTTTAGAATCATCAAATACATGGCCATAAATATAATTTGTTTAATTATCTATACCATACTCGTTATTCTTTTATTTTCTATCCTATTTTCCACATTTTTCCTTCCTTAGCTCGAAAGATTTGATCGCACATATCGGGTAAATTATAAAACAAACGACACGTGTGTGCAACGTGCAAGAAACTTCGATGCATTTCCCTCGTTTACTCGGTTCGATCGCACATAGTTCTTCGAGTTTTCATAAAACTGTGCTCGAAACGCGTAGACACGAACCGAGGAGACACGCGGAAAGTAATCGGTTTATTAGTCGAAAAGAATTTAATAGTCGAAGGAGGCATTAATTAAGTAAAATTATACGCGACCTGTTTTACCCCTTGCCTTGCATTCATTTCCTCGTTTCCTTTTCTCCCCTGTATTTTTCGTTTATTTCCTTTTTTTTCATTAGCAGTAGATTTCTCTGAAATGGGAGGTCATTATAAAATCGACGGCCTTGCGAGAGGCCGCGTTAATTTAAAATGCCGCCAGGTATTGCGCAAGTGTTCGAGTCGATCTTTGATAAAAAATATGCCAACAGTTGGTAACCGCGGAAAAATCTCGTGGAAAGGAGCTATCGAATCTACGTAGATGTCTTACATTTAAAGCGATTCTCGACGTGGGTTTGTGGGATTGAACGAAGAATCGCGATGAAACTTGAATTTTCCTCGGATCGGTGCAAACTCTTATTTTGTCACAGAATTCTATGAAGAATTTAATATTTTGTATGAGTTTAATGCAAAGTTTTACGACTATGTGTTTTACTTTATGTTTCGTCATGTATATTAAAATTCAATCGCGCATAATGATACAAATTAGAAATCGAAAAAATGAATATTTAAGGTATTGAGGTATACGAGGTTTAAGGTATTTTCCTTTGACGGATTACCCTCTGGGGTGTATTTATACAAAGCTTCTTACGAAGCTAAAGATTGGATCGTAAATAGAGGAAGTATGAATATCGAGAATCGAACTTTCCTGTTAATTTATTAGGCTTCATGCCGCTTAATATTTTATCAGATATTTTGTCAGATTGATTAATATTATCAGATTTACGAACAAAGAGATTTAGGAATGTGTTTTATTCCAGTAAACGTTTAACGTCTTATTGGCATCGGTATAGTATGTACTTTGCGATATATTTACGATAATTATAATATACCATTTAGAATCTACTATATATTTTATAAATAGCGCTTGATTTCTCGTAACTAGAATTTTCTTTGCTTATAAAAAGCAGAATTATCCCAGCTTCTTGCCATAATTTAAACTAACTGTAATATCGTAACAGCGCTAAATTGATCATTAGCGTGTAATAAATTGTACATATACAGCTTGCAACAAAAAAAAAAAAGAAGAAAATCTCCCAAAATCATAGAAAAGAAAAATGTAGACAAATTCCAAAATATTCCAACAGCCACATCGCTCGCGTAGTTCAAGTAAATACTACGAAAACCTGAGCAAATATAACGCGTTCGTTCCAGCACATTTTACACCGCACTCCATTCGCATTCTTGCACGTTTACGAAATTCCTGGAATAAGCATCAAACTCCATTCACGTCGTAAGAAATCGTGAAATACTTTCGTCTCGGCGCGAACGTTTCATACAGAAGGTATACAACGATTCGTCGACTAAGGGACGAGGATTTTTTAATGTTCTTTCTGGTGAATTTACGGTCGAACGAAAGGAGGATAGCGATGCGTAGCCGCGACATTTTCTTGATTGTCAGTGCCTTAATGTCAGGGCGACGATAACCGAGTCTCGGTCTGTGTAATGCCTGGGCCATTATCGTTCCAGCGGCGTCGTTCTCGTGTGACCACCGCGATACTGCTGTAGGTACTCACTTCTAAACGCTATCACGCCGCCAACACTTCGTACGACAACGTTAATTATCATGTACACGCGTGTGAATTCTGCATACCTTCGCTCCAGCACGGTGAGAGCTTTCTGGTATCTTGAATGGGAGTATAACGTCGAAGAAGAACCAGAACGTTCAAATGGAGGCAGAACCGGATCAGTTTGTGTCTGTAAAAGTACATTTTATAATCGTCCAAGTTTGGTTTTCGTGGATGCAGGCTATTTTAGGGTTGGAGATTTGCGAAGCTTTTCGTTCGATAGAATTTCTTAGGAATCTTTGCGTCGAAAGAACCGATGCGAAAATAAAGGTTCGAATATTGTTTGAGCGCTGTGCTTGAAATTATTTCGCGAACGACTGGTTCAAGATTTTGGGTTTATCGAACAACTCGTGCATGGTGAATTAGCTACATCGGACGAAGAAGGGGACTATGTAGAGAGAAAAATAGAAATTTCAGGGTTGATATGGAATTTCTGGGTTTGGAATAAAAAAGTGTTTCCCAACTTGAGTGTTCGTGAAGGATCTTTGATGATCATACCGTACGCGTTACAGAAAACATTTTGAGTAAAAGTTGTCTACAAATATTCAAACATTTAACGTAGAACTTTTTTGATGGACGTATTACGTGCATTATATGAAACTTTTGAAATTTGCCACAGTATCGAGACACGTGAAACATTGTGGATTATTAATATAGCGAATGATTGAACTCTTCGTGTGCTTTAATGGTCTTCGCGAAGTGTATGCTTGCAATAAATATCTCGTAAACTTCTATATACGTTTTCAGGTTTGTTGCAAATATTAGCAATACAAACTGTTAACAAAATTTCAAACTGTTTCATATAATACATACGTAAAAATTTTCTAGTACTTTTCGAATACTTTCGTGGCCCATTATAAATATATAGCGATGTTTTCTTTCCGCAATTACCAAAAACACGAAAGTGCTTTTAACGAAATGAATTCTGATTGCTATCGAGATAGAAAAACGATTCTACTTAACTATTTTTTATCGTGACACATTAATTACAATCATTCATAGGACATTTAATCGGAACGCAACGTACCAATAAATCCAGTTTTCAAAAATATATATCTACGACCGATAGCGTCCACTACGTTCTTCCATATCGTGGAAAAGAAACCTAACGATCTGAAATGAGGGAGAGCAATATCGCAACGTAATTACATCGCAGATGTAAATTCATTTTTAAAATGGCGCAAGCTTCGGCCGATTTAAATTATTTCAAGATAAATATTCGTATTCGGACGACGTTAATCCTAACGGTGCGGAAAATGCAATCGTACGATGAACAACGCCGGAAAATTGCAACGATTATACTACGCGGCCGTCAAACAAAGAGGATTAATGCCACGCGATCTGCTACTATTTTCAGATATCCGCCACTCGCGTCATCTCCAGCCGCTCTTTTCGAACGTTTGCTAATGTTCGTGTAATTACGTTAAGAAACGTTTTTCCGTGAAAAATGCATCAACCTTCCTGTTCCAGCGTAATTCCATGCAGACTAGGATACGCGGACGAGTTTAAAAGCTCCGCTTTCCTGCTCGATGTGGTAACAGGTTTCACCGGCGAGTAATTACTGAACATCGCGGTAATGAGTTCATTGATCATCGAGCGAGATGGAATCCTACGATGGTAGGAAAGTTGGCGAACAATCGTCGCGGAATGATTATTGTGCTTCTTGCTCGGGTCGTTTAAGATAATTGTTTCCATTATTTCGTTTCGGTGTAATTGATTCGGTTAGGTGCAATGCAATTAGGTTTTGAGCGAAGGGGAGAATTGGGGATTGGTGAAATATCGTTGTTTCATTAATTGGAAGGGGATGATTGGGCTTGCGTGAAATATAATATTTTTAGAGTAAATGAAGGTTATCGCTTCATATTTGGGAAGATCGTTTTGTAGTATGTAATATACCGAATGAAATTCTATCTTTTTTATTTCGCAGGCTGCTATTTCATAGCGATAGTATTTTCCATTACATGTAAATTACACGCAATCGTTAAATTTTTTGTAACGTATCTCATTTTCGAATGTTCTTGTTGGATTTCTACAAATCTTATTTATTTTTATTTATCACTGTCCTACATCCTCGCAGGTGCATCGAGAAGATAGATATATATAGATGAGCGAAGCCTATCATGCTTGTATACTTCGATCAATTTCACCAAACGAACAACATATTTTTTATAAATCTGTAGCGGTACAGGGGTCAAAGGACAACGCGAGTCGAGAGCGACTCGTGCCGTTGTTTTGCCTCAGGACATTGACTTAGCCTTGACGCATGAAATATAACGACAAACAAACTCCGGGCAAAAACAATGTCATCGCTACATGCAACCGTCGAATCAAGACGAATTTCAATTTTCCGACTCTCCTCCGACCAGTATAAATAAACGAACACGATCGCGAAAGACAGTACATATCGAGTAGATATCGTGTATCTTCCGAGTATTTTCTGAGTATCTTACGAGCGTTTACTAAGTTACGCGACAAGCTTTTACGAGTATTTATTTCGCGATTCTATTTTGCGACTTATACTTCGTACTAATGACTCGCGTCTACGACCGTGTATTAATTTATTGATTTAAATACAGGGTGGTTGGTAACTGGTGGTACAAGCGGAAAGGTTGATTCTGCGCGAAAAAAGAAGTCGAAAAATTTGTTCTTTTATTTTTTTTTTAATTTTTTTAAAGATCTACAGTGAGATCCATAATAACGAGACGTGATAAAGTGCACGCGTACCGAGCGAAAATTCAAAGTGGATTTTCTCGAAAACAAAGCCTCGAACGAAAAATGTTTATTCTATATTTTCCACTTCTTTTTTCGCGTAGAATCAGCCCCTTTCCGCTTGTACCACCACCTGTTACCAACCACCCTGTATATTCGACGGATACAATAATAAGTAATCTCGTCATTAATTCTCACACACCTACATCCTCTTCACATAAACCTCTACAAATCCGTAATATAAATGCCTGATCATTAAACCAGGAACATCTTTGTTATAAATTGCCGAGACAAAAATATTTCATCAAACGGGATTTCTCAATCAGCCACAGTTCATTCTCACGATGTTCGTAGAGTCAAACCGCGTAAAAATCCGTAGTTTAATTACAATCGAGCGTCTCGTAACTAATTCAAAGGAACTTGTAACATAAACTGGAACATCGTTAAATTATTGTACGTGAAACGACGCAATCCTAATCGTCAAGTGATGGAAACAACATCGCTCTTCTCAACGTTTGTAGAACGTATCGAGAGCGAACAATAAGCATTCGCGAATCGCATTAAAGCGTTCACCATGTCACGTTACAACGCTGGCAATCCATTTTCCCGATCCGCGCTGCTATATTAAATTTTCAGTTGGGTACACACGCAGAGTGGCCCGCGCATGGATATGGATATGCATAGGCACTGAGCGTAATTTGACGACGATAACGATACTACGTCCGGCCGACACCTGGCAATGAACTGTTTTCAGTTGTCAATCCGCAAACCGTATTATTCCGCCCGATAATGACGATCCAACGAATTACAAACTGGAAAATTTCGTTACAGTCCACGATCCAGCGTCGACAGTTTATTTTTCTCACTGATCTGCAACACGATGGAACGTGTTGACAGGTTGAGAACAGAGAAGGAAATGAATTTCAAGCTCCATAGTCAGCCAACTTGTTCCCGGGTTGTTCGCTATGGCGATGTTGCGGTAAGAAGGAAGTTTCTTTGGTTTCTCAGTAAGATATATCACGCAGATATATGGCGCTTGCACGTACGTAAGAGACGTTTTAATTTGGTTAACGAGTTTGAAAATTGTTGCTTGGAAATATGCAAGTTTATGCAGACTCGGCAAATAATTTGATGAAATGGAATAGAACATACACAATGTAATGTGAAGAGTGGAAAGAATGTTCGAATGGTATTACTTGATCGTAGTTTTAAATGTCAGAATTCTATTTAACGATCAACACATCAAGCATAGAAAGAAGACTAAAAAGGAAACACCCAACAGATCTCATAAAGGATATAACCTAACAAACACGAAGATGGTACCCCGCTGGGGGTAGCCACCCACACGTTATATTAGTATACCGCTATAATATTTTACCAAATGTCCTACTGGATAAATTGTAAAATTTAAATAAATAAATAAATAAAAAAAAAGAACACGAAGATGGTGCCCCGCTGGGGCCACCCACATGATAATCAAACAGCCAAAAAATTCTACCAAATGTCCAAATCGGACAAATTGTGAATGTAAACAACTAAATAAAAAAAAAAAGAATTCTATTTTACGAGAGCAATGAATGAAAAGATATCTGTCAGGATGTTACTAATACTCGTATACGAGTTCGAATTTTATTTGACGAATACGAGAGGAGAACACGGGGAATTATATTTTTTAATTTTTTGCGATGGCGCAGTAAGATAAAATAAAATTACGTCGTCGATTAATTCCGTGTTATTAAAGTTATCCCTTTATTCGATTTTGGATCTGAACTAGATCTAAGATGTAACGCGCAGCAACCTAGTGATTCTCAAAATCGCTTCAATTAATCGAGTAGAATTTTTAAACGAACGATACAGACTTTAAAGCGGCTGATTGCCTGCAGAAGCATGGAAAGCCAAAGGTACCATTAATTTTCACCCCGACTACATCGTAATCTTAATAAAATTCACCGAGCACTTGCACGAGCCCAGTTAAGCTCCAATCGCGTTAACACGCACTATCCGACCGTTCTTCGAACACAGTCACGAGTTGTTAATTGCAGAGAAAGAGAGATAAGTAGATAGATAGATCGAGGAGGAAAGCTGAAAGGAAGCGTTCAGATCGGCAAAAAATCGTATCGATGAAGAAAGAGTCTAATCCTTTGACTGGCTGAGATAGTGGCGTATAAAGCTTGGCTTTTCCAAGCTTCAAAGGTTTCAAACTTTTACGATTAACACTATATAAAGTTCAAGTTTTTTCAAGCTTCAAAATTGAACTTTAAAGGTTGAATTTTCAAGGGTTACATTACAGAATGCTGAAAACTTTCGGAACTTTAAGATTGACATTTCAAGACTCAAGTTCTCGACTTAAAAATCAACTTAAAATTTACATAAGAAAACGAACGATAATCGTGTAATGTATCTTGATAATTTCCTAATTCCGTTTAAAGACACAGAACCTTAAATTTCTTATCGACTTCTTCTTAGATTTCTTCCTTTTTTCTCTTTCTGTAATTTAAGTTAGCGACTTTTCAAAATGATCGTTCGCGTGAAACATTTCGAAGCAACGCGTTCATTTGTCTTTATTTCTCTCTTCGACTTACACTTTGTTTTTTACATTTTCTCCCGTGGAATAATATCCCATGCAACGATAATTAGTTAATTTTCCTCTTACGTCTAATTAAATCTTCGCGTGCATTTTCCAAATCGTATTTCGTTTAGAACTATTATACACATTTATCAAAGAGCAATTTAGGTAGATCGGATCTTCGAGCTGAAATACTCAAACCTCGAACCTATAGAGTTTTAGTATTTACGACTGAACCATCTCTTTTATTCGATACGTAAAACGCTTCTAGAAACAAAAAGGTAGACTGAAACTTTTCTAGTTAAATAACTCTCATACGAGCGTAGGTACATCTTTTCATTCGATTTTCTTTGACGCATTCGTTCTCTCTCTCTTTCTCTCTCTTTTCTGTAGAGAAGACTACTGAAACTTCAAGTAGGGAAGAATGTTGCTGGGACAAGGATGCAATAAGTGGCTTTGAACGAGAATTCGAGACAACAGCCACTCAAATATCTCGCGGCGAGTAACCGCGTGAGCGTTTTAAACGCAAACGAAGGAACCTGCCGTATCCTTTCGAGGCATTCGAACGCGGAAATTTTAATTTCCTTTGTCGGTGAGTCGCGTGCGTTTCAAACGCGTCTATCTATTAACTTCATTCGGGCGAAATTGCGGTAGAAACGCAAAATTTGCCTCGCCACTTTTTATTCCGTGCGTAATGTACGCGGTTTTCTCTAGTTTTTCGCTGGATGCTATCTATGGCGTTCTCCAAGTACATCCCTCTGTGCATCTTTATGGAAATTTTGCAATTCTAGCTGCCTCTGGCAAGTAATAATAATGTCTAACGCAGATTCGCATTATGCGTTCTTCTTTTGCCTTTACTCCTCTTTTCTTTCTCTTTCCCTTTTTTCCTTTTTTTTCTTTTTTTTTGTTTCTGCAGGGATGATCTGCGAATACGAAATAGTATTGTTACGATATATGAAGTGTGCGAACTCGTTATAACGTGCGCTGAGTATTGTTTGGAATATTATTCGACGTTTTGCATAGATACATATGTGCGTGAAGAATATTCTGACGCGGACTACTGTCTGTGTTCGAAAGTAAAATATTTGACACGGCGTAATCCTGTGCTTTTACGTTGTTATTAAAACGTTTAAAAGTTACGCGACTTCCAGCGTAGAATAATTTCTTTTTAATTCAGAAGCGGTTTATCGGATTGCCAGGTGTAGAATTAGTTGTTCTGTATTTGTAGCAAATTTTTAAATTTATCTGTTACATTCATTCACATATAAGGACAATGTAGATCTTTCGATCACTGAATAAATATGTAAATATTTACGGATCCATTAATTACGATATATCAAATTTATTTCTGCGATTCAATCGTACGCGTAACGAAGATAATTACACGTTCAATTCGTGACTTTCTTTTCCTTCAATTCAGACTTTTTTTTTTATTCTAAAATTTTTGCGAAACACGTAGCGAATCCAAGCTTCTGTATTTATGTATTTTTATCTCATTTATAATTTATAAATAACACTAATTTGGCGAAAGATCAACCAGTCCTATGTTTATATAGATCAATCGATCAGTTTATTCGTCCAGTTAAATATCCGATTCTACAGAAATGAATCGAAAAGAAGTTCACCATATTGAAAAATTATCCCTTCATTTACATTCGTTTTATTCGCAAAATGAGTTAACCGTGCAGTGAACGACTTTTTCCTAAGTTTGTACGGTCCTGTGCTCAACGACCAACGTTCATAAAAGAAAGGGAACGACAAGGAAGGACGTGGAAAATTCAACGATTCATCGTGACAGTCCATTAATATTATTTACACCGAAAGATCGTGTCCGACGTTTGGACGAGAACGTGCTCGCGCCCCTCTCGCCGTTTAAATTTCTATTAAGGACATGATTTGTGCCAGGTCCGGACGAATTAGGAGAAGGTTGAGTCGAGTTTTATGGAAGGACGTTGAACACTCTTATTCCTCGCGCTCCTTAATGACATTTTACTTCCTACCCCCTTGAGTTCAATTTACTCGAACGATTCCACCGTTTCGCGTGCACTTAACGATGCCCCGCGTGATGAATCGTTGGAAACTTTTCCCATACGTATCACAGGATACTCGGTTTTTCCTTAACATTGTCGGAACGCGTCGTTGTAACGTAGCCTAAGCTACGCGATCGGATAATTCTGTATGGAAATATCAGCGAAGTTGACGAGCGTGGACATTATATTGTCGGAGCTAGAGACTTCGTGTTTTTCCATTTTCAGATTTTCTGTCTGTCGCGTTAGTACGTTCGACCACTGCGGTTACTTTAATTTCCAGATTGCAATTTCTTGTGTTTGATATCGACCAATTAGAGCAGTTGACGACGACGCATAGAATAGTTGGGAAGAATCATTGTTTCAAAGAAACGTTGCTAACACTCTAAAGAACATTCGACAATATAAAGACAAACTTGTAGAACTTTCGATAATCTCGGAAGTATTTTCAGAAAGAATCCGCATATTAATCTGAAAACGTTCATCCTACCGTTACTACTTGCTTGCCCGAGAAGATTCAGTGAAATTCCAGCTTCTGATTCACCAGACTAGACCCATTCGAGAATAATCTCTCGCCATAAACATCCAGATTCCATATAATTGAATTAATAGGATCGTAAAGTTGGATTCACGATTATATTCGAACCGACAGGCTGCGTTACAAATTAAAATGGTATCATAGATTTTGTAACGAAGAACTCGAGTCTCTCGCGTGCAGAGAAAATTTCTCGTAAAGTTAAAACGCCAGAGAGCGAAGGAGCCCGACAATGTAACAGAGTTTGCGCTCTTTGCGCGCAGGAAATACAGTCAGAGGGAAAAATAAGTGGACTTGTTCAAATATAATAAAAACACGGCTTGTTCATGCAGAAGTGTAAATATTGTAAATGTTTCGTTCGATTGTTCACTGAATAATCTACGGTCTACAAGGATACAGCGCTGCTATAAGGAGTCGTTTACGTACCAAAATAATTAATTTCATATTTTTAAATGTTTGGTATTTTAGTGGCAACGCGCATCATTGGTGTTTGTCTTCTATAATTTTTATATAAATATTAATAACGACAAAACTCGCGCGTCTAACACTGTGCAATACTAATTTCATTAACCACTTACTGTCTGGCCGCTTATTTTTGTGCCAAACTGTAGATCCGGCATTCGAGATCCCAAGGCGGTGTCATTCTTTCTTCGAGGGTAATCGCATCGACAGGAAATAATCGAGCTTTTAACAGGTGTTGGACGAATCATAAGGTGTCCCTTGAACCGCAAAGCAAGGGTTAAAAACAGTTGGTTGGATCGCATTTTTCTTATCGACGGTTCTAATGGAGCTGGACGAAAAGTTGGGAAGCAAAACGGTGTAAAACTGGGAAACAACTTGGTGGCGAGACGTGTATTTGTAACTGTGACGTTGATGAAATGGCTTGGAAGAAATGAAAAGAATTGCGAGATTGTCGATGAATAGCGTGTAAAGATTGGAGAAATGGAAGTGAACGTCCCTTGACATTTTCTGGTGTGAAAACGTTTAAAGGTTGCGAAAGTTAAATTATCGATCAAGTAATGAGATTTTCGAGCAATGTTCTCAATCGTATTGAATTATTAAATAAAAAGGTTAACGATAAAGTAAGTGACGTGATAAATTTGATTAGCTTCGTATGAACGTTTTTAATAATAACAAAAATTGAGGAGTGAATATAATTCACTATTATATCGAACTTAATACGAATAAACAATTCCGAGTTGCTGCAAATATCCGAAACTAGATGAAGCTTGGCAGTGAAAATTGACTAGCTGAGGATATTCGATCATAAAATTTACACTTTTGAATAAAGATGATGGACTTGAATGATCAAACAGAACGAAGGATTGAACAAACATAGCATCCAATGAATGAATAAAATCTATCGAAAGTCGTAAAGTGAAAATTCTTCTTAAAAGTGAAATCACAAAAACTCGCTTAAAACACTTATCGCGTTTTGTATAAAACAGACCAACCTGCGTTTTCATAATTAAGATGTGTATTATTGCATTACCCTCGTACATAAAGTTTATTGCTAATAAACATCGACAATGACACGAAAAATCTTGGTAATCTCCAAAAAAATGACTTAATTAATTCGAATAAAGAAATCGAAACGAAAGGAACAACTGAACATTTTATCACACGTTTTTTTTTTCTATTTTTTATTCCGTTGGAAAATTACTTAGCGATTTGAATAATTTTTCATTAGATCCTTCACGAACCAGGAACACCACAGTCAGGGGAATTGTTCGGCTTGTCCAAAGGATAAATTTTAATTGGTGGCATGCGGTGGCGTACGATAATTATACCGACTAACTGTGATGTGGTGCGCAAGTTGGCTCGGAGCAACGATTATGTCGTGTGCTGATTAATGCGTCAACTTTGTTAACCAGTTGACCGATTCGAGATTTTGCGCCTGGCCGCCAACTAAGAGACTTGGCCGGTGAAATTCAAAGCTAGAACCGGCCACGGAATTCTATTCTTCGCGTAAATAGTTTCGCGAAAGGAGAAGCGTAATTATCGAACGGCGTTTCTTGCCAGCCGCAACTATTTCAATTCCAGCTCTTCTCCTCCCTTACCTATCATTTATTAAACGTCGCCATGTTTATTACGTTCGTGAAACTTTGCGCAGGGTTCTCTGTGTAAAATTTTATCCCTCTCGAAAACTAACTCCGCGACGAACGAAACGCAATTAACTGCGATCGTATCCTTTGACTTTCCTTCGTTCTTTCAGATTGTTGAGAGTCACGAGTCTGTGATTACTCGTTGCTTTCGTAAGCAGTGCAATATACTTTATTATATTTATTTTTTAGCTTCCCCCTAGTATTTTTCTAATATTTATTTTCTATAACGTGTACGTGATTTCTGTATCGTTCAATAGCGTTTTATTATTATCTTTAACTGTGTGGTGTTTCGTATTAAAATTTATTGGGACGATGCTTGTTGTTTTTAAATTGGGAATTTATAATATCTGATAATTCTTCGGTATCGAAAAACAATGAAATTTTATCTGGTCAAAGTGTAATTTAAAATAAAATTCGTTAATCGCCATTAAGCCTATAATTCGTTCAAAAGTATCGAAGTAATTTTGCTTACTTTATTTCGTAAAGATCGAAATTTAAAGGAAAGCGGAAGAAAATCTCCGAAGGATGAGAGCGGATAAAAGAAATTGAAAGACGATGAGTAAAACAACACGATGGACTTTTTTTTTAGATGACACACGCAATATGCATAAAAATTGTATTAAAAACCACCGGTATTGGAAAGACATCGGTCAGGCAATTATCGAGCGCAGGATCGTCTAGAAAATATCCGAATAACTTGATCATACCGGCGTGTTCCACGTTGTTCGTAAATTCTGTCGAAGAATTTATTGATTTGCGGCGATCGTGGGCCACGCTATCAGCTCGTACTCTTGAACTTTTTGATAATTACTTCAAGTTCGCCGGCAAGTTCGGCAACGTGTAATTAAGTACCGCAGATACTTGGTCAGCTAAATTATCGGGAATGAAGTTGAACGAGAACAGCCGAGTTTATTATCGAGCCGAAAGCAAACTTTCCGACCACCGCCAGGTCCAGTCAACATAGCCTTTAACGTAGCCTTTTTACGCGAGACTCTTTCCCTAATCTCTTTTTTTTTTCTTTCTTCGTTTTACTATCAGTTCCTTAACTTCCCTGCGAGTTCCCGGGAAAACGGACATCGTTGAAACAGGAAACAGATAACCTGCGCAAAGATCAGAGAAAAATTCTTGATGCCGAAGTCGTAAAGTATTAGCTGTTAGGATTCCTGTGATTTGCGATCAGTTTTCTTTTGTTTCGTGCTATTAGTATTTTCGCTTCATCTTGTAAATATTCCTCTAATCTCAATATAAATATTCTCAATCTCATTACAGACATTCCTCTAACGAATGTAAATGCTTATCAATTTTTCGATGAATTTCCGAAAGATCGAAATTTCCGGAAATAAAAGTAGGATATATCCTAATTTAACAAAGTATCGACTTGTAATTGTCCAAGTCTTGAAGCTTAACTTCTAGAAAAAGACTGTTGTTATTTCCCTACTCAAAGGTAGGATCACAATTATTATTGTTATTATTTTATTGAATGGATAAATCTATCACACCGTTCTGAGCCAAAAAAATCTTTATTGCACACGCTTACAAAACTAGGGATAAAAACAAAAAAGCATCTTAAGCCTATCGATTAAATCTATCGATTGTAACTAGGATTATCTTCTTATAACTAACGCATCTGCATATGGATGGCGAGCACGAACTCACGTTGCCATTTTTAATAAAAACAAATTACCA
This sequence comes from Bombus vancouverensis nearcticus, assembly GCF_051014615.1. Taxonomy (NCBI): domain Eukaryota; kingdom Metazoa; phylum Arthropoda; class Insecta; order Hymenoptera; family Apidae; genus Bombus; species Bombus vancouverensis. Next base: position 17,298,647 of record NC_134914.1, on the reverse strand, counting down.
AAATTAATAAGAATACACACGACTATTATAAGCGACATGGCGACATTGTTTTGCCCAGAGTTTATTTACTATTACATTGTGTATGTCCTGACGATATTGATACTCCGATGCAAAACGACAATATGATTGAAATTGTCCTCTATCTCACGTGCCGCTACATAATTATCGTTTATCGAAGTTCTCCCTTTAGTAAATAAATTTTATTCCAACATATTCCAATATAACGAATCAAACAATCGATCGGTTTTATCATCATCGATTTGATCGAAATCAAAAACTAAAAAACCAAAGGTTGTTCAATTGCGTATTACGTTGGTGCAATAATAATTAAAAGGATTGATGGCCTGGCAAGAACACAGCGATATTGTAGAAAAATGCTACGTCGAGTAGGAAAGTGTTCGAGTTGGCTAGACACGATCAGCGAAACCTGTAATTTTCTTTCCGGATGGAATATCCCATTCGATGATGAATTACTTGTCGTCGTAGTCGAACGGCTGACACGCGAATCATGTTGCACGGCGACCGATGAACGCGATATATTTTTTCCCTGCCACTTGTTCGATAAAACGTGTTGGATAGGTGGAAATACGTTCTTTCGTTTCTTGGAAACTTCAACAGCTAATGAATTTCTTATGATGAAAGATAAGGTGAGAATTGTGAGAATATGAATGGCCGTGTAACAGGTAATGTGTTTATTACAGTACGTTTCCGCGGAAACTATTTTTCCTGATTAATATACAATCAGTGATTTGTTAATTCTGACTTTTGTTTTTTTGAATTTCGAATTTCTAAACAATTTTTCACCGTACGTTAATTTTATTGGGTTGGCAACTAAGTGATTGCGGATTTTGTCATTAGGTGGTAATGACAAAATTCGCAATCATTTAGTTACCAACCCAATAAGTGTGAATATTTTAATTTTGGCCAGTGAAGAGGGTCTCTATTTTATTAGTTGTTTTAATCTATTATTGTATATCTGTACGTACGAGAATCACGTTTAGCGTGAACCTGAATGGATTTGCGATGTATTAACGCTGGATTAACACTAGAACTATCGATAGTTAACACGAAGCTATTTCTACCAAAACCAGTAAAAATGACTGGTCTTCAAAATATTTATTGATTTATTACTCTCTTACAGAAGGAATTCCATGTTATGTAGTACATTTTTGGTATTATTAATCTATCTGGGATCATCGTCCCTGAACGAGGGTTGACACATTTATAAAATTGTAGAACCAGTCGTTTCGACTTCCGTGGTATATCTAATGTTGGCATCTAGCGATCTAGCGATCGATCCAGAATTTTCCTGATAACTGATATCATCGTACCGGAAGTTGTAGAAAACGAGGAAACTGGTTAATTGGGGTTCGATAAACAGATCGCAGGATCCTTTTACATCTTGACGAGTACCGGTCATTTTGACTGATATTGGTATAAGTAACCTTGATACAAAATTATTTTCAGTTTGAATACATAAAAAACAAAATAAAATTCATTATATTATTCTTTTAGTTATCGTTGCGAAAGACATTACATCTTTATTTTATTTATTTATAATTTAAAATAAAATTATAAAACCAGTCGATTTGACTGGCGTGATAGTTCTAGTGTTAAATAGTTATCTTATTTTCAACATTTAAATGCAGGAAGCGTAACGATTACTCGATATACGGCATTTGTATCGAAAAGGTTGAAAAGAAATAGGATGAAAGAAGAAGAAGAAGGCAAGTAAAAACTCACTACATCATTGCGGAAAAAGATATGACATGAAGTAGGAACTTTCAAATAAAATTGTAAAACCAGTCAATTTGACTGGTGTGCTAGTTCTAGTGTTAATACTGATATCGAGGCAATTTCAAATCGGAAGTGTTACTACACGTCGATGATCTTAATTGGGGAAACAAGTTTGCTATTAAATTTAAATATTACAATTTCCAAAGGTTTCAATTCGTCGTAGCATTTTTATTATCATTGCTTCGATGTGTTTGAAAAATTTGCAAAATATTTCCTAAGAAGCGCATTAGTTTCTTTGCAACGAATGTTCCATTGCTGTTCGTAGCACGCAGAATAGTATATGAATACCGCATGAGATTCACTCATACTCGAGCTACCAGTTGTACCATCCACAGACAAAATACAATCCTCTCCTGCAAACTTGGCCCATTTTCTCAAACTCACGAGCCTAAATTGCCTCGCTTGCAAACCCACCTCTCAGGAATTACCCTTTCCTTATCAGTCGTAAAATTACTCTCCCTTCACGGTGGATCCCCGTTGCGACACACGATAAGAAGAAACAAACGAAAATGACACAGAAATGATCTCGATTTCACCGCGATTCCACGCTTCTCTAACTCGCAAGTTCGGTCGAACGTGTGATTCGAGAGATGCAAAGAACCGGAAATTACTGTCTATGAAGAACCTCGTGTCTCTGGTTAACGACGGGAATAGTAACGTTAAAACTGGTTACTATGCTTTTGAAAATATTTCAAAAAAGTTTTTTTTTTTTTAAATACTTTGGTTCTTCTTAATGAAAGCACATGTACGTATACGCCTATGTGATCAACGTAACATTGCTCAACTCAGTAAACTAAGAACTACAGAAGAATGGCAATGTTACAAACACTGTCTTTTTTATTCTTGTATCTTTATATATTTATTTTATAAATTACTAATTTTGCATTATTTACGTGGCTCATATCTATATTATTATTATTATTTATATTAACTATGCACGAACATAATAATAGAAATAGAACGAAACAGATCATACGTAATTCAATAAAATAATATAAAATAGAAATCCTTGTTCATCTATTGTCACCTTATGAAACGAAAGAAACTTTTCAGACAACCTGATATACATATATCTATATACACGAAACACAGAACCTCCAGTAGAAAGTTACATATTTCGTCGTATGTTTCATGTAAAAATATTAAATCACGATTGATTTAAATATATAATGTAACTGGTGTGAAAGTTTCCAGGCAGCGTGTGTATGGTATTATCGAGTGGTGTTTAATAATGGACAAGCAGATGCGTTCGTTGATCGAGCAGGGACGATTATTGAATCGGTCCCGTTGGCAGCGTTGCGTTAAGCAGGTCATCGATTATAAGTCAAAGCAT